>NW_027491564.1:600000-1187030 GCF_021521415.1 Bidens hawaiensis
CAAAAACTAAACTACGCTATACAACAAACCTGTATCGTTTAATTGGTTGTTTCTTCAGGCGACTGCAACAGGTAACCCACCTTGTCAACTTCACACATTTTAATATCCTTACCCTCCAAGTATGGCTTAAGTCGATGTCCGTTCACAGTTTGCCTTGCTTGATTGTGTAAGTCTTCAATTTCCACATCACCAAACCTACCCACTCTTGTTATCACATACGGGCCCATCCATTTGCTTTTCAATTTTCCGGGAAAAAGTTTGAGCTGTGAATTATATAACCAAACCTTTTGCCCTTCTTCAACAACCTGCTTTCTCAACTTGGCATCATGAACCTTTTTCAACTTATCTTTGTATGCCAATGCACACTCATAAGCTTCATCCCTTATCTCTTCCAATGCCGCCAACTTCAACTTTCTCAACCCACTGGCTTCATTGTAATCCATGTTCACACTCTTAATAGCCCACAATGCCCGGTGAGCCAATTCCATAGGAAAATGACATCCTTTCCCATAAACCAACTGGTAAGGAGTCGTTCCTATGGGCGTTTTATAAGCGGTTCGATACGCCCATAGTGCATCATCCAACTTCACCAACCAATCCTTCCTATCAACCCGCACTATTTTCATCAATATTTCTTTAATTTGTCGGTTTGACACTTCAACTTTTCCACTTGTTTAAGGGTGATATGGAGTAGCAATTCGATGATATACATTATACTGCTTCAACAATTTCCCGAAATTGAAGTTCTTGAAGTGCATTCCACCATTGCTTATGATCACTCTTGGGATTCCAAATCTTGCAAAAATATTGGATTGAACAAACTTACATACCACGGCATGATCATTAGTCCTTGTTGCTATAGCCTTGACCCACTTTGAAACATAATCCACCGCCACCAAAATATATAAGTACCCGTAAGAATTTGGAAACGGGCCTATAAAGTCAATGCCCCATATATCAAAAATGTCAACTACCAAAATGGGTTGCAAAGGCATCTCATCCCGTTTTCAAATTCTGCCCATCTTTTGACAATTAACACAATGGCGGGCATATTCACTTGCATCTTTAAAAATAGTGAGCCAATAAAACACACTTGTAAGAACTCGATAACCCGTCTTTTGCTCACTAAAATGACCTCCACAAGCCGACGAATGAGCATGTGCCAAAATCTCTTGAACTTCCGACTCGGGAATACAACGCCTAATAATTTGATCGGCACCAATTTTGAACAAGTCGGGCTCATCCCAAATATATTGCTTGACTTGGGATAGAAATTGTTGCCTCCTTTTCATGGCCCAATGTTTAGGCATCTCACCTGTGGCCCGATAATTGACAAAATGAGCATACCATGGTGTAGTGGAAATGACTAACATCAAATGCTTGCTAACAATCGTTAGTAAAATCAAATGCAATATCTTTTAGCAACAAATTGCATAAAGGTTTAGTAATCACACTAAAACCTTTAATAAACCGCCGGTAAAACCTGGCATGCCCCAAAAACGTCCTTACCCCTTTTACATTTTTCGGTGGTGGTAATGAAGAAATAACCTTAATTTTTGCTTTATCCACCTCCATTCCCCGACTTGAAACTACATGACCCAACTCTATACCCTCTTGTACCATGAAATGACTTTTCTCCCAACTTAAAATCAAATTAGTGTCGACACAACGTTTTAAAACTTTTTCCAATTCATCAAGACATCTTTCAAAAGTTGACCCAAAAATGGAAAAGTCATCCATAAATACCTCCAGTGAATCCCCAACCATGTACGAAAAAAACTCATCATACATCGTTGAAACGTGGCCGGGGCATTACACAATCCAAATGGCATTCGCCTAAAGGCAAAAGTGCCATATGGACATGTGAATGTGGTTTTCTGTTGGTCATCAGGATGAATAGCAATTTGATTATATCCCGAATACCCATCCAAAAAACTATAAAATTTTTGAGCCGACAATTTTTCAATAATTTGGTCAATAAAAGGTAATGGAAAATGGTCTTTTGAAGTAGCCGCATTTAACTTCCTATAATCAATGCACACTCGCCACCCAGTTAGCAGTCAGGTAGCGATTTGTTCATCACTTTCATATTTAATTACCTGGATGCCGGCTTTCTTTGGAACTACCTGTGTTGGACTTACCCATGCACTGTCTGAAATGGGATAGATAATTCCCGCATCCAACCATTTGATGACTTCCTTTTTCAGCACTCTCGCAAATTAGGATTCAACCTTCTTTCAGTTTCCCGAGCAGGCTTTGCCTCATCCATGGTGATGATTTTGTGCATGACTATAGATGGGCTAATACCCTTCAAATTGGCTATATTCCACCCAATTGCCGCCTTGTGAGCCCTCAATACTTCCAACAATCCTTCTTCTTGAGCCTCATTCAAGTTAGAGGCAATGATAACCGGCAACGTCTCACCTTCTCCCAAGAACGCATACTTGAGATGACTTGGCAATTCTTTCAATTCTACCTTGGGAAGACAAATCAACGAAGGTTTAGTATCCGAATTGATCTCTGTTGGTAGACTCTCAACTTGATGAGTCCACGGTGGTCTTTCTTCTTGCAATGCCAACACATATTGTTTCCTTTCTTCCAACTCCAATGCACAAATGTGAACTTGTTCAGAATCATCACAAACACAAACATCCAACATACCTTCCTCATACTCGTGTGGTACACACCCATCTATAATATCTGCCATAAAACATTCTTCACTAGCCAATGAATTAGAAACATTAGTAAACACATTTAAGCGCATTTTTCTATTCCCAAAGGCCATGTCAACTGTACCAAACCAGCAATCAATAATAGCATGAGCAGTATTTAAAAATGGCCAACCCAATATAACGTTTTGCTGTTGTGTTGGGTTAACCAACAAGTAATCCAAAACCAAAAAGTCAACAGGATAATAAAATTCCTCTACTTTAACTATAACATCCCGCACAATCCCCCGAGGAAGTTTGTGAGATAAATCAGCCAATACAACTGTGGTCTCAACTCGTTTAAGTGGACCAAAATCGTATTGGTAATACAAACCCCCCGGTAAAATACTCACACCCGCTCCAAGATCCAATAACGCCCGTGACATTTGAAAGTCACCTACTTGAATGTTCATCAAGGGTGCTCGCTAATCTTGAAAATTAGGTGGGAGATCACCCTTAAGAATTGCAGTCACTCATTCAGTTAAATCAACTTGCTTTTATCATTTAAAAGTTCATTTTGACCTGAATCTTTGTTTGAAAAAGTGGATGGTTTAGGGGGTTGAATGGGTGAAGATTGTTCATCTTCACTTTCTACCCCCGTCACATCCTCTACCATACCTTCAACTAATTCCGGTGCAGTATTGATTTTAAACTCCTTACCACTTCTTAAAACACTTACCTGATTAATCGGCACATTGCGAGAAGTAGTATGAGTAGTGTTCACCTTGGTGTCACTCGGGAGTTGACCTTTGTTCTTCTTCAAGTTGGATACCTCAGTTGCAAGTTGGCCCATTTGAGTTGTCAATGATTGAATGGCCTTATCACGAATTTCATCCTTTTGTACATGAGCTTCATCCAACTGATTCCTCTTTTGCATCTCTTGCTGCATCATCTTTAACATGTCCATCACTTCATTCCCATTGATGAACTTTGACCCGAAGACCCGCTTTGACTACCACCCGTTCCTTGAAATTGACTTTAATTTCCTTGGTTGAAGTATTGTTGACGAGGAATAAAGGTGGTTTGAGAAGTCCCTTGGAAATTCGGATTGAGTTGAGTTGCTTGATTTCCATAACGGAAATTTGGATGATTTCTTAACCCGGGGTGGTAAGTGTTTGAGTTCATGTTGAAATTCGGATTACCACCCCCTTGACCTTGAAGTGCATTTACCTCTTCGACTTATTCTTGCCCTAGCGTACACACATCAGCCCCACGACCCAACTCATTAGAATTGGTACAAACATCAATTCTTTGATTAGTAGTTCGTACCCCCACATCTTCCACAGCATGAACTTGCGGTCTTCCAATTGCCAATCTTGCTCTTCTTGCAGTTTGAGCCTTTCTCTATGATGTGACCGACATTTGTTCCAAGAATGCCCAATCATCTTGTTCATAATTAGTACCGAAAGTACCATTTGTGATGGACATCAAATCCCTTTCATCTTCCACATTCAACCATTCATGAAAAGCATTCAACAACTCCCAAAGAGCTATACCATGATGAGGACAATTCTTGATCATCATGTTGAACCTCTCGAATGCTTCATGAAACATTTCACCCGATTGTTGTTGGAAAGACCTCAAACTTCGTCTCGCATCATTAGTCTTTTGGGCCGTATAAAACTCTTCCGAAAACCTTTTTTGCATTTCGGCCCAAGTGCAAATCGATGAGGATGACAATGTGTAAAACCATCTCTTCGCCTTATCCTCCAACGAAAATTAAAATAAAACCAATTTCACCTCATCCGGTGAGAAACCTTGACCCCCAATCGTGTTACAAGTAGAGTCATATTCCTCCAAATGAAAATAGGGTTCTTCCGTTGCTAAACCCTTATACTTTGGTAAACTTTGGAGCGCATTGGTTCTCACCTCAAATGTTCTTCCTTGGTGGTTTTGAGGAATAACCACCGGAGATGGGTTATTTGTGATGATCGGTCGAAAATGATGTAACGCCCGTTAATTCCGGTTTCAAAAATTGAAGCTTGTAGAGTATGTATAATTCTCGGGGTTTATCCGACGCCTCTCAGAAGCCTTTACGTCATCCTGGTATGTCTAATCGCTTAACTCTTCCTCCAAGTTGCATTATCATTAAATTCCAGGGGCTAGAATTAAAATATTTTATATTATAACATTAATAAAAAAACCCTAACCCCCCCCCCATTTTGCACCTACAGCGATCGGCCAAAGAGGCAGCCCCCCCCTTCATTACTTCGACTTTTTGATCGATTCCAAGTTCCTAGAAGTAGTTCAAGGTATGTACTACAATCCCCAACACTCTTTTTGTTCACCTCTAATAGTTTCGATGCTCAATTTTGCCGAAACTTTTCATGGGATAGATTTCGGCTAGAGTGCAATTGACCCACTTCCCGTGGATAAAAATTGGAGTTTTTGGTGTAGAAAGATTCCCAGGTATGGCATTTACATCATATTAAAATTTCATGGCCATTGGAGGTGTTTAGGTCGGTCAATCGATTTTAGTTCGAAAACTAGTGTTTATCGGGTGTAGAATTGCAAATTGTTGAGTTTGATGCGTTAATCGGTTGGATGACCAACCGAATCAGTTTGTACGGCCCGAAGGGAGTATAAGGGCTGTGGGAAAATTATTTTTTTGATGCTCGGGGTTGTTTTGGTTGGTGCTTGGTCAATCGAGTCGGCGAGACGCGAATTTTCGTTTAAATGTTAAATTGAGAGTTGTAAAAAGAAACCGTGAACCCTATCAACTAGGGTGACATATTCTTGATGAATGAACAAATTTCAAATGGAATTTGGTCCATTCAGGGCTGATTCGTTTAACAAATGGTTGTAAGGTTTATTACACGCGCATTCGACCCGATTCGATTGTCCTTGGGCCTTGGGCCAAGTTGTTGGGCCTCGGGCCAAGTTGTTGGGCCTCGGGCCAAGTGTTGGGCCTTGGGCCAAGTTGTTGGGCCTTGGGCCAAAGTGTTGGGCCTTGGGCTGGCCATTAGGCAAGAGTGTTCTTACGGTCTAGTTTAGTAACGTGTTGTGTATAATTTACAGGCCCTTGCTTGTGATTGTGCACTTAGGGATTCCTAGCTCATTGCAGGTGTTCGATTGATTTCAGGTGAGTTCTTGATGCCCCGTTTAACTCTTTTTAAGTTTTGGGCTAGCATGCACACCTAAGTGTTTTCTTACCTGATGAAATGTTTTGAATGGTTTTACATAGGCTTGCTAGTATCGGTAGACCTTGGAATGCTATGGAATGTGTATGTATATATATATTTATATATATTTAGAATGACCATTATTTGGCGAATGTTGTAGTCGTCTCGACTACTGAATGTTGCGTATGCCTACCTTGTGTTTACACGCGCAGAATGTTACGTGTTTGGGTTGTACGTTTGCTCGACCCTGAATGTTTGTAGTCGTCTCGACTACTGAATGTTGCGTACGCCTACTTTGTGTTTGCATGCGCTGAATGTTACGTGTTTGGGTTGTACGTTTTCTCGGCCCTGAATGTTATTATTGAATGCTATATATATATATATATATATATATAGTGATATATATAGGAATGCACGTATAGAGATGCTCATACGTAAGCATGATTATTTATTTGAATGTGATGACCTAACCGCTGTACTTCCGTTTACCGCTTTAAAACCGTTGAAATGATTATTAAAACGGTTGCTACTTATTTAAAACTTGAACTCACTCAGCTTAAGCTGGCTTTGTGTGCATGTTAGTGTGAGTTTCAGGTTAGGAAGAGGATGCCTTATCGCTTGAACGTGCACGGAGCTACTTGGACGGTGAAGGGCATACTGGAATGAAGAATTTCTTACAAACCTTTTATTTCAAAAGACTTTTAAAAGTTATAATTAATTTTGATTTTGGGAACTTATTAATCTATTTACATTTTCCGCCAAATTATACTCTGTAATGCTATTTTAATGCAAAGAATTGTTTTTAAGTTTATTTAATTTCTCAAGTGTTTTGTATGATTACCAACTGTGGGGTTTCCCGGGGCTCGGGGCCTTACAAATGATCTTCTATTCCCCTAACCATTTCTCTTGCATGATGTCTTGGTACCCCCAATGGTACCCTTGGTTGGCCCATTTGTCGGTAAACGGGCGGTTGATGCACATTTTGTTGAAATTACGGTTGGGGATTTGGTTGTTGATATTGTGGTTGTTGTGAAACTTGTTGTAATGGTTTTATTTGTTGTGGTTGTCCTTGAATAATTTGAGGTCCACCCCATTGTTGCATTTGTTGTTGCGGTTGAATTTCGGGTCCCTACCCGAATTGCCCTTGAATCCTCAATTGACTCCCATCAACCCCACTTGAATATCCTTCTTTGAACTCTTCATACCCTTCATTACCATCACCATAACGTGGCCTATCAAGCAATTGCGGACTCGATCTCGGACCCGATGGAATATGAGTTATGGGTGGGTCTTGGTTAATGTGTATGGTTGTTGATAAAGTGGATTTTGTTGAGATTGGAAGGATGATTGTTGTGGTGAGTTTGATGATTGTCCTTGCATAGGTATGAAAGTGGTCAAGGGTGGAAGTTTAGGTGGTGTTTGAAAACTAAACACGGTTGAAGTCGGTATATTTGTAGAGATTGTGGTAGTAATGGGTTCAGTGGATGATGGGTTTTCAGAATATATGGGTGGTGGCATTGGCGGTACAGTTTGTTCCAAAGTTATGATTGTGGTGTCAGTTGTTCGACCTTGTGTGCTTGGTGACCCAATAATCTTGTTTTCCCTCTGTTGAATCCGGTTCTGACAAAAGGTTCTCTCGATTTCAGGATCAAACGCTAACGGTGATGAAGACCGAGAGCGTCGTGTTTGCATATACCTGTAAGTACCTGCACACTAGCATAACCCGCGTAAAACTAACAATAACAATTTAAACAAAAACTACAAAAATAACACACGTTGCGCACTACTCTCCGGCAACGGCGCCAAAATTTGACACGATGTCGAAGACTCGCGCAAAAATAAACCAATTACAGCTAAATAGATAGTGGCAAATGGGTATCGAACACAAGGAGTTGTGGAATATGTGTTAAGAAGTAGCTCAACAATTAAGCTAATATAAGTGTAAATGACAGAAAGTAATTTTCAAGTTGGTTTGTTTTGATTTGATTTTAAGAACTAAATTAACTAAACAAAGGTTGTAAACAATTGATTAAATGAGCATTCCTCTTGGAGTTCGGTTATTACGCAACACTTTTGTTTAAGTTCAATGGATAAACCATAATATCTTGATTTCGTGTAAATGTAATTGTTTGTGATTAATCAAGAACTAAGTACTCGGATTCCTAGAATGCGAGGTCGTTACTTGGTAATCAATCAATATAATCTTAACCCTAATTTCTTCTACTAAATCTCGATTGTCAACAACACCAAGAACGTATGTAACAAAACTAGGTTAAACGATATGACAATTTACAAACAATCAAACAAACAACGTGATTATATTAATCTAAACGATTTGATGATCAATCCAAGTGCAAGAACAATAAACAAAAAGTGTACTGCAATAACCTTACAACCAAGAGAAATACTAGAACTTTTAGCCACACATGATTGAAATCATCATACCAAGTTTAATCCGAAGTAATCCAAGATTATGATGTTAATCCTCAATTAGAAACACCCAAAATATTGTTCCAAGCACCACATTCACCCACACCAATTGTCTAAGTAGGAATGCCATGAAAAGCATATCAAAAGCCAATTATAACATCAATTTCGAGTTGTAACCGCCACCAGTCGTGCAGGCCCCACCGTAAGCTACGGTGGCCACCGTAGCTTACGGTGGCTTTGAAAACTTCTACACCAGCATCTCTTTGTTTACGGCAGCTTGCTACGCTGGACATCTACCGAGCTAACGGTGGCTACCCTAAGCTACGGTAGCCTCAGCTCCAAAATCCTTGTTTTTCTTTGACTTGTTGACTGCTATCAACAACTATTGAGTCCTTTGTTCCTCTCGATCATAGTTCACTTGAATCGCCTTTTCTCACCACCTGTACCTGCAAACACGCAACATGGTGTAGTAATCCAAATTCTTGAAACTACACATAAACAAACACGTTTTAATTGGAATTACTACAATCCACCCTTCAATAGTGCGAATGACAAAACACAATGAAATTACACGTGACAACCTGTTTATACAAACACGTTATGTAATATTAAACATAACTAATTTGGGAAACAACGTGGTCTGTAATGGCCATGGGGATAACGTGGTCTGTGATGATCATGGGGCTATTGTGGGGAGAAGGCGGGCCACGATAGTAACAAACTGAAGTTGAGTTGGCCTGTGAGCCAAGTTCTGTTTCAACTTAATAAACTAAGTTGAGTATGGCCTATGAGCCAAGTTCTGCTGCAACTTACTAAACTAATGTTGAGTATGGCATATGAGCCAAATTCTTCTGCAACTTAATAAACTACAGTTGAGTATAACCTATGAGCCAAGTCTGCTGCAACTAAACAAACTAACTTGATTATGGCATGAATGCCAAGAAAATAATGTGAGTATGCATATTGTGAGCGGAAGGGGAGCCACAGTGATTGATGATACGTGAGATATACTATATACATATATATATATATATATATATATATATATATATATATCATACTATGTGGATTGGCATAGGAAATACTATAGCGTAGGAAATACTAGATATATATATATACACACACACACATATATAAATTCTGTGTAATGGTTGACCTTAAGTGGAACCGTTGTGGGCAAAAGGGGAGCCACGGTGGTTCATTTTACGTGGAAAATGAAGGCACGTAGTACGAACGAACAGTCACAATTCTATCGAAATCTCAAACTTTTGTCATAAACTTATGCACATACATATGTACATACAAAGACACAAATTTACATATACAAACGTGAATACATTATTTTTATATACGCGCGTACATACAAACTATGACTGTGTGGTACGCAGAACTGATTTCGTTAAAACTTATGAAACTCACCAACTATTCATAGTTGACCTGTTTTTAACATGCTTTCAGGTATCCAAAACAAATGGAGTAAAGTGCTTATGTGTTATCTGTTTGATTTGTGATCGATGCTATGTAAAATGGTACAAGCATTTGATTTAGTAGTGAGGTAGTTGAAGAACTAGTTTTGATTGTATCACCTGGTTTGTAAAAGATTTTAGAACAATGTAAAATATTGTAAATTAGTTAATAATGTTTCTTTATAAATAATGTATTTGATAGCAGTTGTTTCTGTTACATTACCGTTTTACGCTTCCGCAAATCACTTAACGGGGTGTGACAGTTAACCACACCCGCCGTCACAGGCATACTAAAAACTAGGGGCATCGTCTAAGCCGCCTCAGACGATCCGCCTGCTGTCGTCTTTACTAGCAAGGAGGCTGGCTTCTCAACATTTGTTTTCTCAACTTTCTTTTGCGTCGCATCCTCCATATTCTTCTTCTTCTTCTTCTTCTTCTTCTAAAATAGAAAGAAACAGCATAAGGAACATAGAAGAAATATTCTCACCTGGAGAAGTAACCATCCTAGGAAGATTGGCAAAGCCACCCAACCTTAGCTTCTTCCGAAGAGGAACCTATTCCTCTACCTCTTCCTCCTCCTCCGTAAGCACTGCTTCCTTGGACGTCGCGGACACGTTTGTGTCCACAATGGTTTCAGCCTTAGAGGTTGAGAACACGTTTGTGTCCATAATGGTTCTTGCCTTAGGGGCTGAGAACACGTTGGTGTCCATAACAGTTTTAGTCCCAACGATTGAAGACACGTTGGTATCCACAATAGTTCTAGTGTTCGTAGGAATGGCGGTGGAGGAGACACGCGAAAGGCCAAATGGAACATCATGGACAGTGACATCATCATGTCATCGTCCTCTAAGGACCATATCTTACTGCCCTTGGAAAAAGCAGCTTTCATTCATCTTTTTCCCAACTTCAAATGTTCACTTCCTTATCTTAGCATCATGCACCCTTTTTAGTTTTTTTTAATAATTTGAAGCACATTCATACGCTTCATCTCGAATTTCCTCCAATTCGCTCAATTTCAATTTCCTCAACTCAACGGCTTCATTGTAATCCATATTCACATTCTTAATTGCCTATAATGCCGGGTGAGCCAACTCCATTGGCAAATGACAACCCTTTCCATACACCAACCGATAAGGAGTGGTACCAATAGGTGTCTTATAGGGAGTGCGATATGCCCATAATGCATCATCCAACTTAATCGCCCAATCTTTCCTATTGACACGAACCGTCTTCATTAAAATTTCCTTAATTTGTCAATTATAAACTTCAACTTGGCCACTCGTTTGAGGATGGTAAGGCGTTGCAATTCGGTGATTGACACCGTAACGTTTTAAAAATTTGCCAAATGCGAAGTTCTTGAAATGTGATCCACCATCAATTATAATTAATCTTGGAATTCCAAATCTTGAGAACATGTTGGATTTTACAAACTTACACACCACGGAATGATCATTGTTTCTCGTTGCAACCGCTTCAACCCACTTTGACACATAGTCAACCGCAACAAGTATGTATAAGTACCCATATGAGTTCAGAAACGGGCCCAAGAAGTCTATGCCCCAAACATCAAAAATGTCAACCACCAAGATGGGTTTTAAAGGCATTTCATTTCTTTTTTTATATACCCCCTTCCTTTGACAATTTAAGCAATGTCAAGCATATTCCTTAGCATCTTCAAAAATTGTTGGCCAATAAAACCCGCATGTAAGTACTTTATACCCCATTTTAGAGCCACCAAAATGGCCCCCACATGCCGACGAATGAGCGTGTTTCAAAATCTATTGCACTTCACTCTCGAGTACACATCTTCTAAGAACTTGATCAGCTCCAACCTTGAAAAGGTCTGGTTCATCCCAAAAGTATTGCTTGACTTGGGCAATGAATTGTTGTCTCTGTTTCTTTGACCAATGTTCTGAGACCGCACCCGTGGCTAAATAATTAACATAGTGAGCATACCACGGTGCGGTTGAAACAACGAGCAACAGTTCATTCCGAAATTTCTCATTTATCTCCATCGGATCATCAACACCTTCAAGTTTAATCCGAGAAAAGTGATCCGCTACTCCATTCTCACATCCTTTCTTGTGACGGATCTCAAGGTCAAACTCTTGTAACAATAACACCCATCGAATCAAGCGCGATTTTGCATATTTCTTTTCCATCAAATATCGGGCCGCACTATGATTCGAAAACACCACAACTTTACTTCCCAATATATACGAACGAAACTTATCTAAGGCATGCACCACCTGAAGCAACTCCATTTTGGCAGTGGCCTAATTCAATTATGCCTAGGATAAAGTTTTACTCAGATAGTAAATCACCACCGGCTTTTTATCCACTCTTAGACCCAATACCGCTCCAACCGTGCTATCACTAGCATCGCATATAATTTCAAAAGGCTTTGACCAATCCGGTGATTTCAAAATGGGTGCTTGCACTAACTTTTCTTTCAAACTGTCAAAAGCATGCAAACATTCATTAGTAAACTCAAAGAGGACATCCTTCAATAAAAGATTACATAAAGGTTTGGAAATTGCACTAAAACCTTTAATGAATCTCCTATAGAATGCGGCATGTCCCAAAAATGATCTCACCCCTTTAACATTTTTCGGGGATGGCAAAGACTAAATTACTCTAATTTTTGGTTGATCAACTTCTGTGACAATCGTCAATTTCAGGTTAACTCCGTTAAGTCAACTCTGTCAATTCAAACTTAAGATCACTGAATCTATAACGCACACTTCATTACATTTAAACTAGGGTTTAAATGACGCTAAACACTTACTACATGTGTAGTCTTTCGGGAATTGCACCGAAACGCAAACGAGTTGACGCAAACGATTGATGAATAAACGAAAAACGTCAAAACAGTAATTATGTGATAATTATGTGTTAGACTTATGTGTTGTGTGATAACATGGTTATAAACGTTAACTCAAGAGGTAAACTAGTTATTTAAGTTAGAAAAACACAATTGAAAGTGGAGGGACTTGAGTGTAACATATTATGTTTATAAATAATAACTAAACCCTAACTTATTATTATTCTCCCCACACACAAGTCCCGATCGGAAACCCTTTCCCCCTCCCTTGGCTGCCGTCGACTTACACACACACATACAATCATGATGGTGTTTATGGAGTCTAGAGTGTTATATGAATGCATGATAGTCCATAGATAGTTAATATGTTGAGTTTGGATGCAAACAGTTTCTGGACAGAATGTGTTTTTGATGTTTAAGTGACTGTAACGAAGTGTAAATGTGAAAATTGGTTGAGATTATTGGTACTACAGTAAACTAGGTTGAGTCTAGTTTCTATAGAGTATAAATTTGTAATTTTTGGACAAGTAAAGGTTAACTTTTATGATTTTACAAAAACGTTGTGCAAAGCTGAGCTGTTAGACCTGCTGTTAGGTTGTTTTGTAAATATTATATCTCATGAACTACGAGACCAATTGGGTTGGTTCCACTTCTGGAAGTTGACTTATTGAGTTAGGAACCTAACCCAAGTGGTCTTGCATTTATTTGATTTTTTTTTTAACAGGAATTTCAAATAACATTCTGTTGCGCATGAATTTGACTGTTATGAGTTTGCTGTAATGATTTGATGATTTTGAGAAAACTATGTGGAATAAAAATATAATAAAATATGTTCTGGAAACCTAAGACATATATGCTTCTGTGATGATTTTTGGTAAATTAATTGAGATGCTATGATCGGTGGAATTTTACAATCTTTCAAGTAGAATTTCTGTCTCGGTGAAACTAGCTGCTGAGTTTTGTGAAAACGCATGAAACATGATACTTGCTATATAATTGTTATGTTTTGACCAAATTACCCTTGCGGGGAATAATTGCTAATTGATTGTCATAATTTGACCAAATTGCCCTTATGGGGAATAATGGCTAGTTAATTGTCATGATTTGACCAAAATGTCCTTACGGGGAGAAATTGCTAGTGATGTACTTTATGAATACATGACACGTATATGATTGCTTACACATGTAATGTGTCACAAATACACTTGTTAAAGTCACACACGATTCACAAACGAAACACGAAACATTTTATGTGCATAGGTATTATGTGCCGGGTCTAGAGACTCGATAATATTCCGACACTTAGAAAAAATCTCTTTGTTGTTTTAGAACGCTAGAGAGAGTTTTTCTGTGACGCGCATCTTGGTGATTTAATTTGGGAATTTCTTCGCAAACAGTGAGTTTCACTTTCCCCTTTTTAAACTTTTTAAACGCTTTTCTCTTGGGGGAGATAACATACTCCGAACGCATTTAAGATTTTGTTAATATAGATTATATATCACTTGTAAAGACTAAGTGGCAAACGCGTAAACTAAAGTCCTTCATAACATCGAACCGGTTAATATTTGGATAATAGCGGGTCACTGTTGAGTAGTACTACTGGGTTTGACAAACCCCACCCAACGCTAAACTCGACTGGAGGTCGAGCGGGTGTAATCTTGGCCAAACACATACCATGGTCTGGATGACCTGGTGGCAAGGCAAATTGATAAACAGTCAGCTTCGGTGTCGAACACTTAGTAATACTTGCTTTATAGGCTAGCTACCTATAGATATATAATTGACATAACACTATCTGGTAACGCAAAACGCTGTAACGCACAACGCTGTAACGCAAAACGCTGTAACGCAAAACGCTGTAACGCAAAACGCTGAACGCAAACGCTAAACGCTTTATTTTTATATAAACTTGTGAACTCACCAACCTTGTGTTGACACTTTTAGTATGTTATTCTCAGGTAGCCGAGGCGGGCGCGCGGTTTAGAAACATGCATTGCTTGAAAACGCTTTTGTTATGCAAACTTATTTTTAACAGTTATCATTGGTTTTAAGTCGTCCTGCGTGACGCAACTTTTGGTTAAAGGTTTTTACGCTTCCGCATTTAATTTCTCGTAAACGTTTTCATGGTTTTGAAACTTTGTTTTATGGTTTGATTATAACTAATGATTCCGATCCTGTTAGTTCACACCCTCTGACGGTAAAACTCCGGTTGTGGATTTTGAGGGTGTGACAGATTGGTATCAGAGCCATTGGTTATAGCGAACTAGAAGCTGCATGCATACTAGACTATAACCGCGACGACCCATTAGTTATAATGATACGCACTGCATAGATTTGTGTAGTCATTGTTATCTTATCTCTTTACCTCTTTCACTAATACGCGCGCGCATACATGGCTTACCTGTAGGAATGTCGACGCCGCCATCCTCATCACCATCTGATCCGATGACTCATGCTCACGGGAAGGAACCGCAGTTACCTACCGCATCGCCACCCCGAGTAGTCCCAGAACTCGAAGCTCCCGCACCGAAGAGGTACCGCCTATCCGGAGGCATATACGAAAACGACGTTAGCTGGGATTGGTACCCTAACATGATTAGACGTATGGTCTATCGCGAGCAAGTTCCCCCGTTACCTCACCCGAACCACCCTGCTTATCCCAACACCCTACCACCCATAACCGAACCTGTAGAGCGAGTTCTCGCAGCTGTTGTTTCATGTTTGGAGCGTGATGTGGGTTATATGCGCTATACGAGGGCTAACGTTTCCGCACTGTTAAAAGACGGAACCGAGACTAAGGAGGAAATTGCCCGCATGGCAGCGGCAATGAAGGAAATGCAAGAGGCTAGTGATCAACAGATGAAAATTATGAGAAAGATGCAAGCCGAGATGATAGACTTGCAAGAGCAACTCCAAGTAGCAAGGACCCGAACCGAGATGGCTTTAGAGCGTTGCGATGTGTTACAAATGCAACTTGCTCAGAACGCAGCCGAAGCTGAGGCAGAGCCTGAGGCCGAGCCTGAGGCAGATCCCGAGGAGGAACCCGAAGACGAAACGGAGGAAGAACCGGCTGAGGAGGAGGCACACTCAGAGGTGTCCTCAGATGATGACATCTAGTGATGATGACACCTAGATGGAGGGGTTGTCTCCATCCGAACTATTATTTTCTATGATTTTAAGGATTGATTGGAAATACTTTGTAGTGAATACAATGGTTTTAATCATGAATTATTAATTAGATTAATATATGGTTGAGATGTGTAATTGTCCCCCGGCCAGTAGGGTCAAATTCGCTGCTGGAACACTTGAGGATTCTGCCCTCACTTGGTGGAATTCGAACGTGCAGATCCTTGGATTGGAACTGGCTAACGCTATGAACTCGGAGGAGTTCAAGAACATGATGCGAGAGGAGTACTGTCCGAGCGAAGAGATTTCAAAGTTGGAGTCAGAATTTTGGTCGCTGAAGATGGTGGGCTCAGAAATCGAAGCCTACACTACCCGTTCTCACGAGTTGGCTGTGATGTGTCCGCGGATGGTGGATCCGCCGAGTAAGAGGATTGAGATGTATATCGATGGGTTAGCACCGCAGATTCAGGGCATGGTGACGTCTTCCAGACCAGCCACGATTCAACAAGCGATCCGTTTAGCTCACAAACTGACGGATCAAGCTGTGACCCAAGGTGCGTTAACACCTAGGGGTTCAACCGCGAAAGCCCGTGACAACCCGAGTAATGACAACAACAGCAACAGCAACCCGAGCAGTGGAAAGAGAAAGTTTGACAACACCAGATCCTCATCCTCGAACCTCCCACAGCAACAACACTACCGTAAGCCCGAATTCACTCGGGGCTTTAACAATCAGAATCACAACAACAATAACAACGGTAGCGGGCAAGGTTCGAGTGGATATGCTGGGAAATATCCGAAGTGCAATAGGTGCAACTATCATCATGTTGGCCCGTGTGACCGTGTCAAGTGTCAGAGATGCGGAAAGATGGGTCACCAGGCGAAGGAATGTAGAGGAGACCTTGCGGCAAAGGGTGCTCCTAAGCCACCTATGACGACGAAGGGATGTTTCGAATGTGGACAGGAAGGTCATTTCAGGAAAGATTGTCCCAAGCTGAAACAGAACGACAACAACGGAAGTAACGGAAGTGGCAGTAGTGGTGGAAGCAATGGCAAAGGAAGAGCTTTCGTTATTGGGTCGGGTCAAGCCCGCAATGATCCGTACGTGGTGACTGGTAAGTTCCCTGTGAACGATTGTTTTGCTTCTGTATTGTTTGACACTGGAGCTGATAGGAGTTTTGTGTCGAAAGCCTTTAGCCAACTCTTAGACTTAACTCCAACTCCGTTAGATGCTAAGTTTCCTGTTGAATTAGCTGACGGTAAGACTATAGTAACAACGCATGTACTTGCGGGATGTAAGTTAAAACTGTCAGGTCATGTCTTTGATATCGACCTTATTCCTTTTACGCTTAGTAGTTTCGATGTCGTGGTCGGCATGGACTGGTTATCCGAGAACTGAGCGGAGATTATATGTCACGACAAGATAGTCCATATTACTACCCCTTCCGGCGAGATCATTTCGATCCGAGGTGAGAGAAGCGGCATGACCACCAGCGTCATTACCCTCATGAAGGCGCAGAAGTACCTACGAAAGGGTCATCCGACAATTTTGGCGCAGATTGTTGAGAAACCCGCGGAGGAGAAGCGAATTGAAGATATACCAATTGTGCGAGATTTTCTGGAAGTTTTCCCGGAGGATTTGCCTGGACTCCCTCCTATACGACAAGTCGAATTCCAAATCGAGTTGACACCCGGTGCAGCACCCATAGCACGAGCCCCGTATCGGCTCGCGCCGGCGGAGCTTCAGGAGTTGTCCACTCAGCTGCAAGATTTGTTGGATAAGGGTTTTATCCGACCTAGCTCATCGCCATGGGGAGCCCCTGTCTTGTTTGTCCGAAAGAGGGACGGGACTTTCCGCATGTGCATCGACTACCGGGAGTTGAACAAGGTGACGGTCAAGAACCGTTATCCTTTACCCCGAATTGATGATCTGTTTGACCAGCTCCAGGGATCGAGTTACTACTCGAAGATCGATCTGCGATCCGGTTACCATCAGCTAAGAGTGCGCGAAGAGGATATTTCAAAGACGGCTTTCAGAACACGGTATAGTCACTACGAGTTTTCGGTTACGCCTTTTGGACTAACCAACGCACCAGCCATATTTATGGATCTCATGAATCGAGTATGCAAGGCGTACCTCGACAAGTTTGTGATTGTTTTCATTGATGATATTCTTGTCTACTCCAAGAACGAAGCTGACCATGAAGAACACTTAAGGGTAATTCTGGAACTGTTGAAGAAGGAACAACTGTATGCTAAACTCTCGAAATGTGAGTTTTGGCTTCGCGAGGTTCACTTTTTAGGACATGTGATCAACGAGAAGGGTATCCATGTCGATCCCGGTAAGGTAGAGGCCATCAAAAACTGGGAAGCACCTAAGACTCCGACTGAGGTGCCGCAATTCCTAGGACTGGCCGGCTACTACCGGCGTTTCATCGAGGGATTTTCAAAGATTGCTCAACCCCTCACCGCTTTGACTCACAAAGGCACTAAGTATAATTGGGGTGACGCGCAAGAATCCGCTTTTCAACTGTTGAAAACCAAACTTTGTAGCGCCCCTATTCTAGCCCTCCCCGAGGGAACGGAAAATTTTGAGGTACACTGTGACGCATCTATACAAGGTCTCGGTTGTGTGCTGATGCAACTCGAGAAGGTTATAGCTTACGCCTCTCGACAACTACGGGTTCACGAGAAGAACTACACGACCCATGATTTGGAACTCGGAGCTGTGGTGTTTGCCCTGGCTCAGATAAAATGTATCATGATTTAAAGGCACTTTACTGGTAGCCGAACATGAAAGCCGACAATGCCACCTACGTGAGCAAATGCTTGACTTGTGCCAGAGTCAAAGTAGAATACCAGAAACCATCTGGCCTACTACAACAACCGGAACTTCCAATGTGGAAATGGGAACACATCTCAATGGATTTTATTACGGGTTTACCTAAGACACCGACGGGATGCGATACCATCTGGGTGATCGTTGACCGGTTGACTAAGTCTGCACACTTCTTAGCGATTAAGGAATCGGACAAAATGGAAAGACTGACTCGTGTTTACATGAAAGAAGTGGTGTCTAGGCACGCAGTGCCTGTCTCAATCATTTCTGATCGAGATTCTCGTTTCACTTCGCACTTTTGGAAGTCGCTGCAAAGCGCACTAGGCACCCGTCTTGATATGAGCACAGCATACCATCCTCAGACGGATGGGCAAAGTGAACGAACTATTCAGACCCTGGAGGATATGTTGCGTGCATGTGTGTTGGATTTCGGAAAAAGTTGGGAACCTCACTTACCTTTGGTAGAGTTTTCGTATAATAACAGCTACCACGCAAGTATTAAAGCAGCGCCGTTTGAAGCACTGTACGGACGGAAGTGTCGATCACCACTCTGCTGGGCAGAGGTGGGTGACAGCCAAATCACTGGTCCAGAACTGGTACTCGAAACTTCGGAAAAGATTGTTCAAATCCGAAATCGCATGGCAGCAGCACGAAATCGCCAAAAGAGTTACGCCGACAAGCGCCGAAAACCTCTCGAATTTCAAGTGAACAATCAAGTGTTACTCAAAGTCTCACCTTGGAAAGGTGTGATTCGCTTTGGAAAGCGAAACAAACTCAACCCACGATATGTTGGTCCCTATCGAATAACTGAGCGCATTGGTCCGGTGGCGTACCGACTGGACCTACCAACGGAACTCAGTGGCGTACACAATGTATTCCACGTATCCAATTTGAAGAAATGCCTATCTGATGAAACCCAAGTAGTCCCTTTGGATGAACTACAAATTGATGAACAGTTGCGCTTCATTGAAGAACCAGTTGAAGTTTTGGACTGGGAAACCAAAACACTCAAGCACAGCAAAATTCCAATCGTTAAGGTTCGTTGGAACTCGAGACGTGGACCGGAGTTCACGTGGGAACGCGAGGATCAAATGATGAAGAAGTATCCTCACCTTTTTGAAGGGCTGACCAAACACAGAAAACCGCGAAACCCGATAAACCGTCAGAAATCACCGGAGGTATAAATTAAATTTCGGGACGAAACTTCTTTCTACTAGGGGATGATATGACAAACTGAAATTTTTCTTACTTCTTCAGACACTCATCACGACTTGACTCAAATTTTCGGGACGAAAATTCTTTAACATGGGAATGATGTGACAATCGTCAATTTCAGGTTAACTCCGTTAACTCAACTCCGTCAATTCAAACTTAAGATCACTGAATCTATAACGCACACTTCATTACATTTAAACTAGGGTTTAAATGATGCTTAACACTTACTACATGTGTAGTCTTTCGGGAATTGCACCGAAACGCAAACGAGTTGACGCAAACGATTGATGAATAAACGAAAAACGTCAAAACAGTAATTATGTGATAATTATGTGTTAGACTTATTTGTTGTGTGATAACATGGTTATAAACGTTAACTCAAGAGGTAAACTAGTTATTTAAGTTAGAAAAACAACAATTGAAAGTGGAGGGACTTGAGTGTAACATATTATGTTTATAAATAATAACTAAACCCTAACTTATTATTATTCTCCCCACACACAAGTCCCGATCGGAAACCCTTTCCCCCTCCCTTGGCTGCCGTCGACTTACACACACACATACAGTCAAGAAATCAAGTGTTTGATTAAAGAATTAGGTGCTAGGAAGGTATAATCGATTATCCTATGCATCCTTTATACTTGATTTTGATGTTTGTTGGGTTAATCACAAACCCTAGCTGCCGATTCTATATGGTTATGTGTTCATATGATTTTGTTTGATTGGATGATGATTTGATAATGATATGATAACTAGTATTGATATTGTTATACGTTAATTGTTGAGTCTTTGAATTGAGTTCAAACAAGAACCCTAATCATGTATGTAATGTGTAATTGATGTGCATGGATGGTGTTTATGGAGTCTAGAGTGTTATATGAATGCATGATAGTCCATAGATAGTTAATATGTTGAGTTTGGATGCAAACAGTTTCTGGACAGAATGTGTTATTGATGTTTAAGTGACTGTAACAAAGTGTAAATTAGAAAATTGGTTGAGATTATTGGTACTACAGTAAACTAGGTTGAGTCTAGTTTCTATAGAGTATAAATTTGTAATTTTTGGACAAGTAAAGGTTAACTTTTATGATTTTACAAAAACGTTGTGCAAAGCTGAGCTGTTAGACCTGCTGTTAGGTTGTTTTGTAAATATTATATCTCATGAACTACGAGACCAATTGGGTTGGTTCCACTTCTGGAAGTTGACTTATTGAGTTAGGAACCTAACCCAAGTGGTCTTGCATTTATTGGATTTTTCGTTTAACAGGAATTTCAAATAACATTCTGTTGCGCATGAATTTGACTGTTATGAGTTTGCTGTAATGATTTGATGATTTTGAGAAAACTATGTGGAATAAAAATATAATAAAATATGTTTGTGAAACCTAAGACATATATGCTTCTGTGATGATTTTTTGTAAATTGATTGAGATGCTATGATCGGTGGAATAGTACAATCTTTCAAGTAGAATTTCTGTCTTGGTGAAACTAGCTGCTGAGTTTTGTGAAAACGCATGAAACATGATACTTGCTATATAATTGTTATGTTTTGACCAAATTACCCTTGCGGGGAATAATTGCTAATTGATTGTCATAATTTGACCAAATTGCCCTTATGGGGAATAATGGCTAGTTAATTTTCATGATTTGACCAAAATGCCCTTACGGGGAGAAATTGCTAGTGATGTACTTTATGAATACATGACACGTATATGATTGCTTACACATGTAATGTGTCACAAATACACTTGTTAAAGTCACACACGATTCACAAACGAAACACGAAACATTTTATGTGCATAGGTATTATGTGCCGGGTCTAGAGACTCGATAATATTCCAACACTTAGAAAAAATCTCTTTGTTGTTTTAGAACGCTAGATAGAGTTTTTCTGTGACGCGCATCTTGGTGATTTAATTTGGGAATTTCTTCGCAAACAGTGAGTTTCACTTTCCCCTTTTTAAACTTTTTAAACGCTTTTCTCTTGGGGGAGATAACATACTCCGAACGCATTTAAGATTTTGTTAATATAGATTATATATCACTTGTAAAGACTAAGTGGCAAACGCGTAAACTAAAGTCCTTCATAACATCGAACCGGTTAATATTTGGATAATAGCGGGTCACTGTTGAGTAGTACTACTGGGTTTGACAAACCCCACCCAACGCTAAACTCGACTGGAGGTCGAGCGGGTGTAATCTTGGCCAAACACATACCATGGTCTGGATGACCTGGTGGCAAGGCAAATTGATAAACAGTCAGCTTCGGTGTCGAACACTTAGTAATACTTGCTTTATAGGCTAGCTACCTATAGATATATAATTGACATAACACTATCTGGTAACGCAAAACGCTGTAACGCACAACGCTGTAACGCAAAACGCTGTAACGCAAAACGCTGTAACGCAAAACGCTGAACGCAAAACGCTGAACGCAAACGCTAAACGCTTTATTTTTATATAAACTTGTGAACTCACCAACCTTGTGTTGACACTTTTAGTATGTTATTCTCAGGTAGCCGAGGCGGGCGCGCGGTTTAGAAACATGCATTGCTTGAAAACGCTTTTGTTATGCAAACTTATTTTTAACAGTTATCATTGGTTTTAAGTCGTCCTGCGTGACGCAACTTTTGGTTAAAGGTTTTTACGCTTCCGCATTTAATTTCTCGTAAACGTTTTCATGGTTTTGAAACTTTGTTTTATGGTTTGATTATAACTAATGATTCCGATCCTGTTAGTTCACACCCTCTGACGGTAAAACTCCGTTAGTGGATTTTGAGGGTGTGACAACTTCCACCCCCTTACTTGAGACCAGATGACCCAACAAATGCCCTCTTGCACCATGAAATGACTTTTCTCCCAAATTAAAACCAAGTTTGTCTCAACCGTCGTTTTAAAACTTTTTCTAAATAATTGAGACACGACTCAAAAGTTGAGCCAAAAATGGAGAAGCCATCCATAAAAACATCAAGTGAATCCCCGACCATATCTGAAAAAAACTCATCATAATTCTTTGAAAAGTGGTAGGGGCATTACACAATCCAAATGGCATCCGTCTAAAAGCAAAGGTACCATATGGACAAGTGAAAGTGGTTTTGTGTTGGTCATCGGGGTGGATTACAATTTGATTGTACCCCGAATACCCATCCAAAAAACAATAATATTTTTTACCATAAAGTTTTTCAATTATTTGATCAATGAATGGTAACGGAAAATGGTCTTTTGAGGTGGCGATATTTAATTTTCTATAATCAATGCACACTCGCCACCCGATTACCGGTCGGGTGGCAATTTGTTCACCGTTATCATCTCTTATTACCTGGATGCCGACTTTCTTGGGTACTACCTACGTCGGGCTCACCCATGCACTGTCTGAGATGAGATAAATGATCCCCACGTCCAAACATTTGATCACCTCCTTTTTCACCACTTCCCGTAAGTTCGGCTTCAATCTTCTTTGAGTCTCCCTTGTTGGTTTAGCCTCCTCATCTATAATTATTTTATCCATAGCAATAGAAGGACTAACACCTTTTAAATCTGCAAGTGTCCATCCAATATCCACCATATATGCTTCCAAAACCTTCACCAACGCCCGCTCTTGATCTTACTCCAAGTTAGAAGCAATGATAACCGGAAGGGTTTCATTCTCCCCTAAAAATACATACTTCGAATGGTTCGGAAGTTCCTTCAATTTAACCTTTGGTGGACACTTCAAAGATGGTTTTTTATCCGAGTTGATCTCCTTTGGCAAGCTTTCAGATTGATGTGTCCATGGTTGCAAAAGTCGCTAGGCACTCCAAGGGCGGTCGACTGGGGAGTTGCGAGTACTCGGTATAGGCGGAGAGTACTCGGGAAATACACGGACGTGGTAAAATATAAAGAAACTAATTTTTGGGAGATTATTTATATGTCAAGTATCATAAGTCTACTAATATTTATAAAAAAAATTACATGGATATCAATATAAATGAAAAGGATGCATCTTATTTACTAAAGTATCTAAGATTTAAAAATCGTTAATTAAAAAAATGCTAGTCATTCTTTAATATTATAGAAATATGAATTATGTTAAATTTTTTAATGTCAAAACGGCTCGAGTTAACCGACTAGATCCAATTGTGGCAAAGGTTGACCACTTTTGATTGTTTTCGAGTAACTAGGCGGAGTTAAAGAAGGTGGCATTGGCAGCATACCTTGTAGTGATTACTCAGCGAGTACTCGGCGTCTAGTCGGGAGTTTTACAACCATGGATGTGTCCATGGTGGTCTTCCCTCTTGCATGGCTAAAGCATATTGTTTTTGTTCCTCCAACTGCAAAGCATACACGCGTACCTATTCAGAATCATCACAAATACAAGCTTCCATACAATCCTCATCATATTCATGAGGAATACAATGATCCACCACATCTGCCATAAAACACTCTTCACCACTCAAAGAATTAGCAAAGTTAGTAAAAAATATTAAGGCACACATTTTCCGATTACCAATCGCCTTGTCAACGGTACCAAATCTACAATCAATGATTGCATGGGAAGTGTTCAAAAATGGTCAACCCAAGATAGCATTTTCTTGTTGACTTGAGTCACCATATGAATAATCTAATACCAAAAAGTCTACAGGATAGTAAAAATCCTCTACTTTAACAATTACATCCCGCACGATCCCACGAGGAAGTTTGTGAGACAAATCAGCCAATACAACTGTGGTCTCTACACATTTCAATGGACCAAAGTCGTATTGGTCATATAAACCCCCCGGGAGAATACTCACTCCGGCACCAAGATCCAATAACGCCCTAGACATTTGAAAATCACCCACTTAAATATTAATTAAGGGTGTTCCCAGATCTTGAAGCTTATGAGGAAGATCTCCTTTTAAAACCACACTCACTCACTTGGTTAAATCCACCCGTTTAGGCACTTTTTGTTGCCTCTTTTGAGTGCATAGTTCTCTTAAAAAATTTGCATATGCGGGCACTTGTTTGATTCCTCAAGTAGAGGTAATTCACTTTTACCTGTTTAAACACCTCCCACATTTCCTCCTTCTGAGGGCCCCGTTTTAAAATTACATTTTTCTTACCCGAGTCAAGCAAAGCTGAAGGAAATGGAACTGCATTTGATTCCACGTCCTTATTTTTATCATTTGAGTTTGAGGCTTGACCCGAAGCTTGTAACGGTTTTTCAAAAGTGACACGTTTAGTGGGTTTGTTGGTTTCAATTTTATCATCATTACTTTCATTACCTGTAATATCCTCAATTTCCCTATCAACCAAACTCAGTGATAAATTAGTTTTATACTCTTTACCACTTTTCAAAACACTAACATGATAGATAGGAACATTACGAGACGAGCTATGAGAAGGATTTACCTTGGTGTCACTCGGCAATTGGCCTATCTTTTTCCTCAAATCCGCCACTTCGGTTGCAAGTTGACCCATTTGGGTGGTTAATGATTGGATGGCTTTGTCACAGACTTCATCCTTTTGCAATTGAGATTCATCAAGTTGATTTCTTTTCTGCATGTCTTGTTGCATCATCTTTAACATGTCCATGACTTCATTCCCACTTGACGAACTTTGACCCAAAGACCCACTTTGACCACCACCTGTTTGATGAAATTGACCTTGATTTCCTTGATTGTTCCCACTTTGAGCATTCCCTTGATTAAAGTATGGTTGACGAGGAACAAAATGGGTTTGAGAAGTTCCTTGGAAATTAGGATTAAGTTGAGTTGATTGATTGCCATATCTAAAATATGAATGATTTCTCAACCCGGGATGGTAAGTGTTTGAGTTAATGTTATAGTTTCGACCACCTCCCCCTTGACCTTGAAGTGCATTCACCTCCTCCACTTGTACTTGTTCCACCGTACACACATCCGATGCATGACCCAATTCATTGCAATTCTTACAAACATTAATTCTTTGATTAGTGGTTTGTACTTCTCCATCTTCTACGGCATGTACTTGCGGTCTTCCAATTGCCGGCCTTACTCTTCTTGCGGTTTGAGACTTTCTCTTTGATGTGACCGACATTTGCTCCAAAAACATCCAATCATCTTGCTCATAATTAGTACCAGATGTCCCATTTGTAATTGACATCAAATCCCGCTCATCTTCCGTGTTCAACCCCTCATGAAAAGCATTCAACAATTCCCAATGAGCAATACCATGGTGAGGACAATTCTTGATCATCATATTAAACCGCTTAAATGCTTCATGAAACATCTCACCCGATTATTGTTGGAAACTCCTCAAACTTCGTCTTGCATCATTGGTAAAACCATCTCTTTGCCTTATCTTCTAAAGAAAATTAGAATAAGACCAACTTAGCCTCATCTGGTGAAAAACCTTGACCCCCAATTGTGTTGCAAATAGAGTCATATGCCTCCAAATGAAAGTAAGGTTCTTCCGTTGCTAGACCCTTATACTTTGGTAGACTTTAGAGCGCATTGGTTCTAACCTCAAATGTTCTTCCTTGTTGATTTTGAGTAATAACCACCGGAGATGGGTTATTAGTGATGATCGATCTAAAGTGAGCTTCAATTCCCCTTACCATCTCTCTTGCATGCCTTCTTGATACCTTCAATGGTACTCTTGGTTGACCCATTTGTCTATACAAGGGCCTTTGTGGTGCATATTGTTGAAATTGTGGTTGGGGCATTTGTTGTTGAAATTGTTGCTCTTGTAAAGGAACTTGTTGTTGGGGTGGTTGATATGGTTGCTAGTGTTATGGTTGTTCTTGATTGACTTGTAGTCCACCCCATTGTTATAAAGCTTGTTACGGTTGTTGTTCAGGTACATAACCGAATTGAACTTGAACCCTCAATTGATTCCTATCAACCCACTTGAAAATCCCTCTTCATACTCTTCATACACTTCATTGTTAACACCATAACGTGGCCCGTCGAATGGCTGTGTGCCCGACCTAGAACCCGGTGAAGTATGAGTTATGGGTGGGTCTTGAGTTAATATATATGGTTAATTATAAAGTGGATTTTGTTGAGATTGGAACGAGATTGTTGTGGTGAGGGTTATGATTGTCCTTGAATAGGCATAAAATTGCTTAAGGGTGAAATGTTAGATGGTGGTTGAAAGCTAAACACATTTGAGGTGGGTTCACTCGTGGGACTTGTAGTGGTAACGACTTTAGGCTCAGTGGATGAAGGACTTTCTAGAATGATGGGTGGTGGCATAAGTGGTAAAGATTGACCCGAAGCCATGGTTGTTATATCAGTTGCTCGACTTTGTGTGCTCGAAGATCCAATAATCTTATTCTCCCGTTGAAGAACTCGATTCTGATAGAAGATTTGTTTGATTTCAGGATCAAAAGCTAACGGAGATGAAGACCGAGAGGTTCGCGTATGCATATACATGTAAGTACCTGCACACTAACACAAACCGCGAAAAACTGACAATAACAAACAAACAAAAACTACAAAATTTAACACACGTTGCACACTAGTCCCCGGCAACGGCGCCAAAATTTGACGTGATGTCGAATACTCAATCAAAAATAAACCAAATACAACAAAATAGATAGTAGTAAGTGGGTGTCGAACACAGAGAGTATGTGGAATGCATGTTTACCATTAGCTTTAACAGAAAATAAAATTAAACTAAAATTGCATAAAAAGTAAGTTGAGATTTGATTGTTTGATTTTTGGGTTAACTAAAATGAAATAACATTCTTGCAAAACAACTATTAAGATTTATAAACTGATTAAGAGAAAGCAATCATCTTAGATTTCAGGTTTAAATCAACACTAATGTTCATGCTTACTAGAAAGAACCACATAGACATAGTTCATGTTTGATTACTTGTTTGTGATAAAAGGGAACTAAGTACTTAGATTAATAAAATGCAAGGTTGTTACTCGATAATAAATTAACTAGTATTCAACTTCCTCCCATGATATCTCGATTGCCAATAGCACCAAGAACGTATGGTTTGGATTATGATCAAACACAAGAAAAAATTTACAAACAATTATTCAAACACCATAACAACTAAACAAACATTGCAAAGTTATTATTCTATAAATCAAAGCATAACATAGTGTATAAATTAAACCTTACATCCAAGATGATCACCAATGGAATTAGCCACTCATGGTTTGATGAATCATCATAACTTCAATTTTCTTAATCATAGGAATCAAAGACAAACTAATGATTATAATCACCCAAGACAATGTTTTGGTCTCCAGAAATCGCCCCTAAGCAGTTCCAATTGAAAAGTATGTGAAAAGACATCCCAAACCGACATAAAAAGAAGCCTAAAATCGGCAGTTTCGTGTCGGACCTTGGTCCACGTTCCAGATCGTGGGCCATGGTCCAGTCACGGTCCAGTCCCCGCCCACGGAATGGTGGGTTCTGCCACTTTGGTGCCAAGTTGACCTTGGCCCACGGTCAACACCGTAGGCCACGATGGAACTTTTGTGCAACTTCTTGTTTTCTTCATATCTTTCTCGTTTCAGCTCCGATTTCTTCGCCGTTTTCTCCCACACTCTCGTAATTTCATCCTCTACCTCCTCCTACCTACAATCATACGAGTAACCGTATTCAACTAATTCCATAAATTTAAGTTGGTTAGGCATATGCATTTATATCTTTTAACTAGCTTAACGACTTCCCTACGAGTCACTCGTCAATGATGTTGACTTTTCAGCTTCTCCTTGAATATCGGAAAACCTTTATCCCGGAGAACTACCGTTGAAGAAAGATGCCGGTGAAACATTTATAATCACAGATCCTCCTGTCAGCAATGAGAATTTAGGGCTAGTAATCATCATTGGGTTTCTTGTATCAAAAAATTTAGGTGCCCATAAACCACCGTCTTCTAACACCCAAACTTTAACTGAGATGTTATTCAATATCACCAATAAGAGTCAAAAATATGATCTCATGTGCTAACCTTAACTGCCACCTGATTGTACGAGGGGTCACTAAACCCACTTCAGAACCATGAAGGACCTCCCCATACCCCTTGGCAATTTGCGAAAACGTCCTTATCCTATATGTGTAGAGGAACCCCTTGAACTCGCAACCAAGCCACCCTATGAAAAGCTATTTCTTGATCCACCCACAACTCCAAAGAGGAGAAAAGCCCATACCAATAAAATTTTCTTTCTAGAAGGAACGCTTTCGCCAGATCTGTCGTTTCACACGATAACAAGACTTTCAAACCCCAAAGGTAACGAAGTTCCAACTTACCTTGGACCTGAAGAGCTTTGACATCTTCTTTTAGCCCACATAAAATAAGCAGACTCTTTGTATCCCTTACCAATCAGACCTTCCTCCAAGTGTATCCCAAGAGGTCTAAAGGATTATTGTTAAAAACAACCTCCTTAAGAATCCTCGAATCCGGATTCGCGTCACCCCCGATCCGTTTAGCACCTCTTTTTATGATCTGGGGAAACACTCCCTGAACAAGACCCCCTCGGACCTCCGAAGATTTGTCAAAAGTTCACCGTGTCTTCAATTTGCCTTCCAGAAGAAGATGAACGGGTAGTCGGAACCACCTTTTGTCCAATTCTCTTATATCTAGAAAGATTGACTTGAACCTTTAATCCTCCAAATTTTAGATAACTCAGATCTTTTAGAAGTTTATCTAGATCCTCGACTTTGACGAACTTGATAAAACCAAATCTAACCCCCCTTCTTATCCCTTTAACGAGGAATACAAACATCAACAATGAGCCCAAGGTTCCCGCTTTCATCTCTAACGTCCTTTACTGAGATATCATCTAGAAGATTTCCCAAGTAGAAATTAGTGACTGAATCCTTATCTCTGATCTTCTGCGTGTTCCTTCTTTTTGAAACTTGGTTCAAATCTTCTACAGCTGCCTTCTCGTCATATGTCTCTTTCTCTGTTCCTTTCATGAGAGAGAAAGAGAGAGAGAGAGAGAGAGAGAAAGAGAGAGTTAGCTTTCGTTGAGATTAGTGATATCCTTTTTGGGTTGATAAATATTATTTAATAGAACAGAAAAGAAAAATATAATAATTTTTAATATGGTTAACATACATATAATTCTGGAGAAACGGTGCATAGATGGTTGTATTTCAAGCTTTAAACCGGTATTTCTATTCCTTTGTTTCTATTGGACCATTCCATCCACTCTCTTTTATATATTGTCTTCAGCAATTCTGGCCACCACCATCATGTTAGATTTCTGTCTATAGTTCTGATTGCTGTTGTATTATGTTAGGATAGCGAAGGTTTCCGTGGACAAATTAAACCCGTGCATATTTAGATATTCTTGAAATCTAAGACGCAAGAAGCTAGAGGTATGAATTCTAAAACTCTAATTTTGATTGGTTGAATGGATTATGTTCTTTATTGATTGATAACTACATTAAAAAAAATTAATCAAATGATTGAGAGAAGTTATAGTTGTTGCGATAGGCACTCATGCCTTTTGTTTGTCACTACTAAATTGGTTTGTTAAGAAACAGGTGGATTGCCTTTTGGTTATTTGTGTCTTTTCTTGAATTGTAGTTATATGTTGGATATGTATGGAATGAACTTTGAAGATGATTTTTTACGTACTTGTTGAACATATTTGGAGTATGATCGTATAAACTAATGAACATCAGTGAAAATAGGATGGAACGAAAAATTTAGGTGAATATATAAAAATAAGATGGAACGAAAAATTTAGGTGAATATAAAAGAACGAACTTAAAATATGTAAACTAATGAACATCAATGAAAGTAACCAGACAGACATAAATGAGTAACTGAACATACGTAAACGAGCGTTTATTAAATAAACAAACTTTCCGCTGAACGACTCAGGTTTACCAAAATACCTATTTCGTAGAGGGTCCCAAATCTGATCACCTTTTCATTTGCCATGTAATATTTTGATCAATTGACCGCTATTTACAATGTTTTACCTAGTCAAACCAGACTAAAAGTCAACTGAAACAGTTTGGATAATAAGGTAAGTTTGGATAATAAAGAAGCAGGAGATGTAATATTAGGCTTTGAGCTAAAAAAGCGTTCGAAAAATGCAACCGATAGCGGTTCACATGCGAAACATGCTTCGCAAGGCGACATTCCATATTTTGGCCCGTTATAACTTCCGAGTTCAAGTGGGTTCGGCTTTGTGAATTCTGAACCTTCTACAATGTAGACTGGAAGTTAACGTGACCTGTATTTTGTTAAAAGTCAAAAACATCAATCCTAACATGCACACTTGAAATTGAACTCGACATGTTTCACCCATTTGTTTGAACATATAAATCGGTTGGCATGATGGTGGGTGATGACCAAGTTGTAAACCGTATTAATTGTAATGATGTTAAATGGGTAAATGTTAAAGCGGTGATGGTTTCCTAAGCTTTACAGGAGATGATGCTGGCTAAGCCTCTTTGGTACCCATTTTTGATAGCTTGAATCTGTTAAACATTGTAATTGGGTTAAACAGGTGAATGTTAAAGTTGTGATGGTTTACTGAGCTTTATGGGCGATGATGTTGTCTGAGCCTCTTTGGTTTTTGATTGCTTGAATCATTTAAACACTGTAATTGGGTTAAACGGGTAAATGTTAAAATAAAGCGTTGAAGGTTTCCTTAGCTTTATAAGCGATGATGCCGGCTGAGCCTATTTGGTTCCTATTTTTGATAGCTTTAATTGATTAAATACCGTAATTGGGTTAAACGATAAATGCAAAAGTTGTGATGGTTTCCTGAGTTTTATAGGTGATAATATTCACCGATCCTTTTTGGTTCCTATTTTTGATGTCTTGAATGTGTTAAAGAGCGTAATTGGACTAAACGTGTGAATGTGTGAACTCGTTGCATAGCCTCTTCAGATAAATAGGTTTGAAAATATATGTTTTGATAGCCATTTGGTTCATATTTAGGGGTGGAAATTATTACCCCTTTAGGAGAACGCAATGCTAGCACAATGTGTGTTGCATTATTTTTTATTTGTTTCGATTAACTTAAATATATCCTAATTATTATATAGAGATGGGATGCGGAACATGATAGGAATACTTTTCATATAGCTAAAACCGAAGTTTAAATACTTTTGTATTAAATAAATATATCTACCTAAAAGGAGCTATGGTAGACTCTTAGAGCATTCTCATTCCCTACGCCCTCTTTAAATCGAAAATTACACTAAAAACACTGTATTTTTTCTCTTCTTTTTAATTAAATAATGTTTTTTTATTTATTTATTATTACATTTCTCTCTCTTTTACTCACAATTATTTTCAACAAATATTAAAAATTTATAAGGAATAAACAGTAGTTTTTTAAAATATATAGAAAAATCATTGCATTTTCTCTCTTATCTAATCACAACACCATAAACCACTTTATAAATTATAAATATCACTCACAAAATTTGATTGTTTGAATATGAATGCATTTAACAACATCAACTAAGGGTTTACATAATTTTGAAAATAGAGTTTTACGAGGTAATGGAATTGGATGCTACTAGCGATAATTAAAGAGGGGCGACGTTAGGGTTTTCTCTATTTTTCGTATGGTTAATTTTTTTATTTCAAAATTATTTATTGTAAGATAACAAGACTTGGCTTTGCTGTTTAAATATACCAATAACAATAAATTTTATTGTAGTGCATCCTTGCAACATACGTTAGTCAAATCATGAAAGAAAATAGTTTTAAGTGTAAATCACATATGTCGAAATCAATAACATATTTACACCACCTATCGTTTTCTTAGAGAACAAACTTTCACGTTAAGGAACGAGAGTTTGAGAATGCCTGAGCGCTTCTATGAGTGAGCCATTGTTGCTGGTTTTGAGTTACAATGTTAAACTAGTAGGTGTGTGATACGGTACAGATAAAATTAACGTACTAAACATACAAATAACTAGTGTAGTTACAGTTTGAACTAGAGTATTTATGTTATAAAAATAAAATAGTGTAATAATAATTACTTTAGTGTTAACATAATTACTCTAATTATTTGTACACTTTTCACGATAAAAGTTATTTGTATTTGATTCAAACCCGAAACTTATTTATAGATAAACATAATGGATTGACTTGTATAATAACTTAACCAAATTGACATGCGTTTATACATAAAGTTTTATCTAATTTTAAACTTAATATCAAAATAATAGGATTCACTTGGTTGTGTGTCCTTGATTTACGTCGATCAGTCGATCACACTGCTACGCCCATCGAATCAATTAAAGATCATGAGTCTCCTAAGTCCTATCGGTTCTGATAGTGTGATACTTGTGCAATTGTGTTGTGTTCTTATTTGCTTTTGTCATTCGTAACCATAAGGGATTAGATAATTAACGGAAGATAATTATAACTTTTAAGATGTGAAATATGTACTTAAATGGTGGTAAAACGTTATTTACATGCCTGAAACAAACAGCAAAAGGAGTGAAAGGGAAAGTGTTGCAATATAGACTACATAATAATACTAAGTAGAAGGACCATCCTAATTTATTAGCTCTAGAGGCTTGATTATTGCGTATTAATTCATTTTCTTGCTTTCCCCTTTTCCTTTATTTCCTTATATTTATTACTAGTTTAGTAACCCGTGTAATACACGGGCTGAATAAATAATATAACATCAATAAAAAAGTTATTTATATACAATTCAATGTTACGAAATGATAGCTTTAATTTTAAAATGGTAAAATAGATTAAGAATCAAGCCAGGCTTAACTAAATTTTCATAGAAGGCAAATTGTGTGTATTTAGATATACATACACTCGAAAAGGAGACTTTTAATAGTTTAATCATATGTTAGTTGTTTTATGCAAATCAAATGGATTTTTATAATAATAATATTTTGAAATAAAGTATTTTAAAAATTAATTTAAAGACGTAATAAATAAATAAACATTAAACATTTTTTTTTTTTCGGGAAATCACCATTAAATGAGAGTTAATGAAAATTTAATTTAGCAATTTTGAAAATAATAATGATAAATGTAACATATTAATTTAATAGATTTAAATATGGTTTACTTTTAAAAATAACTTATTTGTCATTCTATGTAGACACTTTAAAAAAATGGCATGTGTTCATATGGTCTTGCTTTAATATAATAGTAAGATTCCACCCGCTATAACTGATTGATGTGTAAACGTAATTTACTTTGAGAGAGTCAATGAGAACTAGACGTGTTCAAATCAGACCTTAAAACCAACTATAAACTCACGTCGTACTCTAAAATCCACGGGGGATAGTGCCCCGGCTCACGACGTTCTACATCTGGGTTTTTCGTTTTGTTTTGGGACAATATGATTGTGGTCATCAAAACGAAAACCAACGGTCTCTTGCTCGAGCGTCAAGACCGTTATTGGAGATGGCCAATAAGTATGTTGAAACAAGTTGGACAAGAAACCTAATGCTTGAACCTTTGTGCCCATTCATCAGGAAATAATCATTTACCAGGACACCATCTATGCATCTTACTTGTCCTAAAATGTCGCGCATCATCAGATAACCAAACATGTAGAGATTGATATCAACTTTGTTCGAGAGAAGGATCACATCGGCATAATTCGAGTCATGCACAATCCGACCAACTACATGTGACGTCCATTATGGGTGTGCATTGGTCGGCTTGGGGCGGTTTTGGCTCAATCCCATAACTATAACCAATATACTGTTAATGGATAACCATAACCATAACCGATCCATTATGGCAGTTTTTGTCATCGGTTTGAAGGTTATGACGAGTTGGTTATGGGTCGGTTAACCATAACCAAAACAATGTAATTGGGCCTAAAAGTTTTGGTATGAAATATTATAAAAGAAACAAAATACGACATGACAAAATCCAACAAAATATACAATCCAAAATATCAATACCAAGTATTAAAAAAATGACATTATGTATTCCAACAACGGAATTCAAGCTAATTCGATAACAAGCGTTGAACCAAAAACATCAAAGTGGAATAAGTCGACAATATGTTTGATGGAAGAAAATCCCAAATATATGGCAAATTTAGAATTATCTTTAACCAAAACCGACATGCATTTTTGCGGTTTTTGAAAATTCATTTAAATTTACCCATAGGTTATGTCGGTTATCGGCTAAAATCGGTTTGGTTATGTCGGTTATGGTTCGATTAACCGTTATGGAGGTTAAGTTGCTAACCCCTTGTTAGGATCTGGATCGCAATCTAAGCTAATGACCACAATTACACTAATTAAATAGTAACCATATGATCTAATCATTTGAATGGCTTAGTTTCACATTAATTGAATTCATATTTGAAATATGAACTAATTAGTATTGCTAAAGTAAATATGCAGAGGAAATCATAAAGCTAAATTAGCTAATTGAGGTTTTATATGAAAGAACTACTTTGCATTAACTAAAATCGAAATATTCAATATATTACTTCCCCTCAACCTTAGCTTATCATTCATTCATTGATTTTCAGGTATAGAGTGCACTGATCAGGTGAATGTTGTGATGTGTAAAAAGTGTTAATGAAGAAGAGACTCTCATATTCATTATATACATGTGTGAAACAAGTGATAAGCTAAAGGTGAAAGCGATATCTAACAAATCATTTACATACTACTGAATGACAAAATATAAACAACTGCCTATTAAAAGAATCATATGCTAACTAATGATCTTTGCTGAAAGAACTGATGTTTGTCTCATTAGTTGTTAGTCTTCAGTTGTTTGGATCTTCAATATTTTACTTGAAAAATTGTTGGGTCTTCGGTCCTTTCATATAACCAGTTTGTAGTGTTAGATGTATGGAGCAGCAATTTGTCAAAACATCATAATGGAGAACAACTGATGTTTGTATCATCAGTTATTTGGTTTTTGGCCATCAGTTCTTTGCTAGGTTTAATAATCTCCCCCTGAACTGATGATGCTAAAACCATTTATTCTTTTGCTCCATTGTATTATCTTGATAGTCTTCTCTTAGTTGATTCCTTAATAAATTTCACAAACTCAACATCCAGACTATGATCCTCTTCAATCTGCAATGGAAGGTCTATCAAAGTCCTTAACAAATCTTCATCCAGCATGGGTATATTATGAACATATACCCATTTTTATATACCATAATCAAATTGTAGTGTTACAGAGAGATACTCATGAGTTTACTCCATTTGATAACCTTTGAATCTGTCTGACTTTGTTCTCTAGTTGGTGGTATAGTGAATATCGTCAAGGATGATGAAGAAGGCATCAACTAAATATCAAATTCAAATTCCATTTTTTCATCCCTGTAGAGATCTTTGATGGCTTGTAGTTCTTCTCTTCTTCAGTCAACCTTTCTCTTTGGGCTTGTAAAGCCAGGTTTCTTACTTTGATCCCTTCAGCAGTTGTTGAAGTGACCATAGTTGTTTCACCTTTTCTTGCCTTTTGGGGAGCTTGATTTCTGATAAGACCTTTGGTTCGGGGAATTTGCTTGGATTCTTCTTTATTTGTTGTACCAAATCCCTATAAGCAACCTTTCAGTAACCTTTGGAATGTTTGTTGATTTTTGTGGAACCTTGGATGCATCAACAGTCTCTAAAACTACTATTGGTTCTTGTGTAGCATCAGTAGTTTGTTGAACATTAGTAGCATCAGCAGTTTGAGGAGCTGCTAGTCTTGTATTAGCTATTGGGGTAACAGTTGTTCCATCATCAGTAGTTTGAGAAACTACTGGTATGCCTTTAGTTTCATAAATTGTTTGAGTAACAACTGGTCTTTGTTTACTCTTTCCAACCTTCCAACCACCTTGAGACATGAAATTTAGTCTTTTAGTCTTTGAAGAGCTTGTTTAATCAGGTTTTTCCTTGAGTTGTCTGACTAAAGCCCCCTGCCTTTAGCCTCACTTTCTTTCCTTATCATCTCCTTCAACAGAGTAGCCTCTTCAACAGCTTTATTTGTAGATTCGTCTAGTTTCTTTTCTGCTGCTTTTTGAGAGGCTTCCAGAATACTCTCCCCTATTTGGCATCAGCAGCAGCATCAACTTGTTCTTTAAACCATGGAGCAGGAGGAGCTATTCCAGTAAGCTCTGCCAGCTTTATTATGCTTGTAGTTCATCTTCTCCTTTAGTCAACCATTTGCGGCCTTAACTCATTTGAAGATTGTTTAAGGAAATTCTAAGCATTGTGGCATCTGTGTTGACTTTGGTTTGTAGGATTTGGAATTAAGAAGTGAGGAAGGATTTTAGCTCAGCATACTCTATGGAAGAGGTGGTTTTACCCTCTGGTCTGCTAAAGCTTTGGGTGGCTGGTGGTTGTTTAGTGACTAGCTAGTGGATGCATGATTGGAATTCACTCCGGATGGAGGCCAACAAATGGGTGTGATCTTGGGGTTGTTGGACTTGAGTTTGAGTTATATTGGTGAGGAGCTTCTTGAGCTGCAAGACCTCAGAACTCAAACTTTTAACTTGATCAGTCAATTCCTCAACGATTTTTGCATCAAATAACTTAATAATCTTATCTGCAGTTTTGCTATCAGAAGTTTTACCTACATCAGCAGTTTTATCTAAAACAAAATAAGGATTTGCATAATGAAATTATTTAGATTCCCCCTTGTGTACTGGGGACTTCCAACGGGTGTTGATATAGGATTATCATCAGTTGTTGTCAGGATAGGAGTCTAAATGCCTAAACTGTAACATCTCGGACTTTTCGTATTTAAATTCGTTTATGTTTAAACATATTTGAGAATGTAATTCGGATCTTTCTTATTAATAAAATCATGTATTTAAAAGTATTCATGGGTGTATTTTCATTTCATACCCTTTGTGTTGTTTGAACTTGTCTTTTAGTGCTTAAAAACTCCTTAAATGCCAAAAATTTACATTTTATCAAGTACAAGGACTAAACTTGCAAAGCTGGAAACCCTCCACCGCTTGTCCACGCCATGCCAGACGGCCAAGGAGGGCAGGTTGGTCACGTGGTGCGGCCAGCTTGCTGTGCAGATTATTTCGTTGTTCTTTGTTTCATTCGTTTGAATATGTAAACGTTACCATACTTGAACCAAATCTCATGAATTGTGCTCCAAGACATCCCTATTACTGATGGAATAAGTTTGTAATCTTTATTTCATCCATATAAATTGATTTGGTTGATTTACTTGCTCTTAATTCGTCATTAAAGCTTATTCGATTACCTAAAACGAGTCGTTTGACCAAGGTAACGTTTTGTACTAAATATATTAAATCATAACCTAAAAACATCAAAATTATCTGTATTCATTCTGTCTCCATTGATTCCCTCCTTCTCCATTGGTTTCTTAATCAATATTCTTCTTCAAGAACAAGATACCGGTTTGACTTTCACGCATTCTCGACCTTTAACTCCGCTTTCTCATCGATCTAAACACTATCCTGGTAAGTTGTCTTCTGTAAAGTTATTCCTTATTTCTCAATAGTCAATAACCCTCAATCAATTTTTGATATTGATGGGAATTGACAGGTCAATTTGACTCCGACCCGTTTAAGGGGCATATTGGTCAACAACATTGACCAATCGTTTCCTATTACTTATGTTTGGAACCAACTTTCAGTCCAGAAGACTTTTATTTTTTTTTCAAGATTATAAGTCTACTGACCAAAACCCGACTTCTGACTCGCTATTCGGATTTTGGTCGGTACCAGCTCGCTTATTCGATAAATATCTCATAACTGGATTTCTAGACATCCGTTTGGATTAATTCCAGCGGCTATGTTCTTGATTTTAATTGTAGTTTATTGTCTCTAAGTTTCATCTATATTCAAATTTACTCCGTTAGCGCGTTAAAGGACGGTTCACTTGTTTAATCGCATTTTATTCTTATTATATTGCAAACTCACCCAAATAATAAGGTGAGAGATCATTCCCCTCATATTTTACTGTTTTTCAATGATTTTGGGGCCATACGCATATTATCTCATATTTTTACATTATATATACTCAACTAGAAAATGTAAATCTTGTGTGTTATCAATTAAATGCTAATTGCTATTTGCTTAACTGTTTACTTTATCGCATTCTGAGAGATCCATCATAATCACATTAAGTATGATCATATGTCGTCTTAGTAGCCAAAGCCCAATTCTCATGGAAATGGTCAACCGACACCCAAATTTGTATATGCTAGTCATAGTAGCCAATGCCCGATTCACAAGACAACAGTCAACTGACACAACTATTTGCTCATTGTTTGATTGATTTACACTCACATCATTTTGTTTGCTCATTTATTATATATTATTGTTAGTGTCAAAAATGGTGATTATCTCACTTAACCTCGTGTTGACAAATCTATGTTTATTTTGTGCCACTTGCAGGTTATGAGTTGGTTTAAAGCTAAGGTGCAGAACACTTAGAGACCCCATTAGATATTAAAATAAAGGATATTTGCATTTTATTTTGGATTATTATCGTCATGTTTGGAACTTGTGCACTTATTTGAAATTTGAAATAAATAAATTAATTTGATATTGTTGTATTTTATATTGTATGATAGTACCTTGTGAGCTGTGAACCAACGGTTCGCACCACAACATTTCCGCCTTAGGTTGGATTGTGACATAAACTACTATCCAACTGAGAATCAATTGTTTCTACATTTGTAATAGTTGCTCCTAACCCCATATCCTGATTAGCTTAAGTGATAAAGATATTTTCCTCCTCTAGCTTAGGAATAGTTGTGCCAGTTTCACTACATCAGCAATTTTGTCTAAAACAAAATCAAGATTTGCATCATGAAATTATTCAGATTCCCCTTTGTCTTGGTATTGGGAACTTCCAGTCGGTGTTGATATTGGAATATCATCAGTTATTGCTAGGATAGGAGTCTTAATTCCTAAACTACTGTCCAATTGAGAAACAGTTGTTTAAACAATTGTAGTAGTTGCTCCTAATCTCATATCCAGATTACCTAAAGTGATAAGGACATTTTCCTCCTCTAGCTCATGAATAGTAGTACCAGTTTCAAAATCAGCAGTTACGGCTGTAGTTAGCCTTTTTAGATGATAAGGTGAATAAAGGACTGTTTTCAGTGATGTGAGACTGTTTGGCAAATACTTGAGCTACCTCTTCAATAGTAATGATGTGGTGATCTAATGGGAGTGAAAGAGAAGTAGCCCTGGGAGAGGGGCTTGGAGTTGGAGTGTTGATTAGCCCTTCAATCCTTTGATGTGTTTCCCCTGTTCTTACAACAGTCTCCTTGTGAGGAGGACTGATGAGGATTCATGATGATCATCATGATTCGCAAATTAAAGGATCTAATCTTATGATATGATCGATGTTAAACAATTAGGGTTTCATTGTGTGGTTGTGTGTGTATTGAGAGAATAATCGGGCAGAATAACGGGCAAAATTATACAAATAATCAGAATGATAATTTAGTAATAGGTTATAGCCTATATATAGATGATGACTCAATCGCTAAATAGGCTTATAGAACGAGTCACATTCGCTAGACACCCCCTAGCAAATGGCCTGATATATTAACCTCCCATTCGCTAGTATACTAGCGAATGGGGAAACAAACTGTGTTCATTCGCTGACATCCCATAGCAAATAAACTTTACATTTATGTCAAAATTGTTCCCTATACATTAAACTATTACAAAAACGACAAACAAATAAATAGACAACTATAGATGTATCAACAAACTCCCCCTCGTCTCGCTTTGTCAGTCTTCACATCTTGAAACTATTGGTCTTCCAATCAGCACAGCTATGAATCCCGAATGCATGACATACACGTACAACTCGTTGGAATTGCATAGCTAGCTCGTTATCTTTGTTATACACCCTTCTGATTTGATTATGAAATAAAACGTTGTTATCTAACACAGATAGATTGACCAACCACATCGGATCCAAAACCCGTATAAACTTTATCTTATCACCAGAACCCAACACTATCACAGCTTCACATGTTTTGTCATCATAGTACCACCGATTGAATTCCTTATAAAGGCTCTTAGGTATAACAACTCGGCTTAAGCGGAAATGCCTGAGTGCGACATACAGATTGCTAAAAACACACGTGACACTATTAAGTGACAATATTATCATTAATTAATTTAAACATCAAGTACACAAGTTTGCAAACAAAGGAATACATTTATTATAAGGAAAATCAAACAACTTGTCCATTTATTTATATAACCTAAGTTCTAGTGTCTTCTCCAAGTCTCATCCTCTAATGATTGTACCTGTAGCATATATATGTATAAAATAAATGTCAGCTAAACAAATAGTTGGTGAGTTCGCACAAGTTTTGATATATATAATACAAAAACCATGAAATTCAATGAGACATGTGTAAATCTTGCAAATAAGGTCCTTTTCAAGTTGGTAACAACCAACGTACTTGGATAATCGAGCAAGTAAGATCCTTTCCAGTTGGTAACAACTAACATACTCGGATAATCACGCAAGTAAGGTCCTTTCCAGTTGGTAAAAACCAACGGACTCAGATCGGGGGTCCCTTTTCACTCATAACAAATTGGTCCTGAGTGCAAACGGGGCATATGATCATACTTATTGAGGATACCATGTGCAAGTAAGTTTTGAACAAGTAATCAAGTAAACACCCAAGTCCATGATATGAATTGTAGTTTTGTAAATGAATAAGTAAACAGTTGATTTGATAAGATATATATGCTACCCCCAAAATGTATAAAAGAGTTAAATAAAGGGGGTGTGAGAAACTCACCTCTCAAATGAGGACGATAATTAAACGAGTCGAACAAACGAGGCAGAGAATCACGGTGGATTTTCCTAAACAAGTATATATGTATGCTAGATTTTAACAACGAGTCTAAACAGAAAGGAAACTACGACAAATTGTGACTTAGGGATTTTTTTTATTTAAAATGAGATTAAGAAAAATGAATTAATGTTTATATGCACCATCTGATATTTATTAGATGAATAATGATTTGTAAATGATTAATTATATCTTATTAATATAAGCTTAAATTTCAATATTAAAAACAATTTATGATTAAACGTTTCGGTTTTGAGTAACATAATAAATTAATTTACTAAGTAATTAATTTAAAGGTTTTTACATGAATCATTTTAAAGAAATTATACATATTAGTTTATTTTGAAAAAAATAAACAATAATTAATTTACTCAATTAATTGTTTAGAGATATCAAGTATATGAGTTCTATTATAAGAAATATTTAAATAAAACAATTTTGTATAAATCATCTTATTTGAGAAAGATTATGAGTTTGTGATGATCAACGGATTATAAAATTTAGCTAAATATTAATTCTTGTTCTTGCAAAATAACTAGGTTTGATCCAATATTTAGAAAATCAAATTGGTTATCTTGGATATCCATGATCATAGTGATTCTTAAAATCAAAATATTAGATTTTTATTATTAAAGTACCATGAACATGAAGAACAAGTATCAACATTCAAGGTAAAATCAAAACAAAAGTTATAAAAATGCATGAAATGGTAAAACCAACTTGTTAGTGCTCTCAAACTTAAGAAAAGAATGTATTGAGGTCTGAAAATGATGGAGGATTAGTCTTCCTTTTATAGTGAAATTATAGAGTTGTTATGGTTTATAGAATTTATGAAAATTAATCATATTTAATATAATTAAAAAAATAAAATGGTTTAAGGGGATTTTAAAGTGTTAAACTCTTCAAGAAATTTTATTTAATTAAAACATTCATTGGTTTATTTTTTATTAGTTAAAAAATAACATATGAAGAGACAGTAATAATAATAATAATAATAATAATAATAATAATAATAATAGTTCTAGTGATTTGCTTGGGAAAAGTTCATGAATAATAATCATGATTATGGATGTTTTATATGTACATGAAACACTACAAGGGTGATGAAAAATAAAATTGTATAGAAGTGATCACGGGTTTGCAAAGGAAACACACAATACCAACAAATGAAATGATAAATAAAAGACCAATTTCATTAAAGATCAAAACGAGTCGGGTTTTCGGATTTGAAAATTAACGAATGTTACATCCGGCATCACCTTTAAGGAACTTTCTTCAGTATGCGCGGGGACTTTATCTTTAAGACCAACTTTCTCCATTCAGTATGAAGATCAATCTCGTCAACGTATTGTCGTTTAGGAACATGGGGATTGAGAAACTTGAAATTATGATTAACTTCGCGGACCAAATGTCGATAACACCAATCTACAAGCTCATTGTTTCCATGGTTCATGAACGGTCTAAAAGCCAACATACGTATGTCCCAACGCGACATGGAGAGAAGATAGTAAAATGTTTGAAGTACTGAATACCGTTCTCCCATTTGGCAATACAAACTTTAGGTCATGCTCATACATCCACAAAACATTATCACATTTAACCGTCTTTACAGTAACAAACTTCTTCATCTTGTATGCAGACAACCTTGCCTTTAATTGTAGATAATTTTGATTTTGAGCATATCTCAACGTCTCTATCAACTTGTTTAAGTTCTTCGTGTTATACTGAAACATACCATTTGAAGCCTGTCTTGATTCGGCTTATCCCGGTCTTTTACCTTTCTCTTTCTCCTTTTCTTTCTCCAACTATTCCTCCAACCTTTTGAAATGTACCGTTGTGAAGAAAAGAATTCCCACGTCATAATCATTCCTTATATACATGTCGGGATATTCCTCGACTGTAATATCTTCCATCTCTACATCATTGTAACAAGTATCACCAGATGCAATACTCGGGTCAACTTCTACATCTCCAACATCTTCAACTTCAACATCCACCCGTTTCTCCAAATACTCCACATCCTCTTTATTCAGGTTAAGTAGTATGGCTATTTGTTCTTTTGTTAAGCCATGATCAACAAACTCGTCTTCTTCAATCTCATCAGCATTAACCATACTCATCACAACCCCAGTTGTGTCAACAAATAGAATAGTCTTCATCTTAAGCGTATTGAAAGGTTGGATTTTTGTAGAATCTTTGTAAACAGCCAACTCTTTGCCACTTGACTCCCCCTTAGTAGGCGTTGGACCACATGTCGAGGCACTTGGTTGCTGATCAAATTGACCTGCTTCAGGATCATCATCGTGATCCCAATCCTTCAGCATCAACATATCATCTTTAAACTGTAATTAAAGAATCACCTCATCCCGTTTCTTAATCTTCTCCATCTAAGCAGCTACCAGGGCTCAAAACTAATCATTTTGTTTTTTCAAAAATTGTAGACCTTTCATCATCTGGATCTGATCAGTATGCATTCATTCTTGAAATTGATGATCAGCGCTCAACTGGTTTTCTTGCAAATGTACCATGTTCACCAGATGATACATTTTATGCTGAACTAGTAATTGTAAACCAGGATGAAGAGGTATCATACGAGCTTGCAATCTATTGAACTGCATGAATGGAACATTAACCATATGTGTAGGCCTCGCACTGTTTCAAAAGACACAGTGGGGCTTACAGTTTCCATAGCTTGTTGTGGAGGAGGAATAGGGTATTGAACTTGATGTAATAGATTGCGGGATGGATGAGATTTTTGGATCTATAGATGCAGTATTCATCAAAGTAACCACTGAAGTAATTGGAGCAGTTATATAGGTGTAGGAGGAGTAGGAACAACTGTAGTAGGAACAGCTTGAGAAGCAAATTGTGCAGGATCTTGAAAAATTACACTCGTACCCCTTTTCTTATTCTTCATCTTCTTCTCTTTTGAGGCTCATCAGTAGCTATAGCCTTACCCTTAGCTTTTCTTTTACGTGCCTCAACACCACCATCACCACCATCATGTCCACCAGGACCACCATCATTCCCACTGCCACCACCACCTTGGCTATCTTCACGCTCAGAATCAGAATCGCTGTGGATCCAACGATCATTAGGTGGTGGCTGGTATAACTCACTTGTCAAGTGACCAATCAAACACTTAAACTTTGGCTTTGTCTGCTCAGTCTGGCCCTGATAAACCATCAACCTCTTCATTGTATCTTCATTCATGTGTTCCAGTTTGATACGATAAGTAGTAACCTCTGTATCCTTAAGCAAGCTAGGAACCAAATGATCAATAATCATTTGAAGGAAACGAGGATACATGAGAAACTTGTTCATCTTGTCGTGAAGTTCTCCATTAAATGATAAAACACCATATCAAAAAAATTAAATCTCTTATTCACCACCAAGGTGGCCATAGCATATTGTAACATTATTCGGATTTGGTCAAAACCACCTCTACGTACACCTAAACAATGTATCAACACGGGGGGTAGGTATTTGTACTGCTCACAGAGGTTCGCCTTGTTGTAATGAGAGGCATCAAGATTCCCAACATACTTCAGTCTTCCAAACAACCCTTTTATCAACTTTTTATCAAACTGTTAGGCATCATTGTCATTATAACCAAACAATAAGATACTACGAATGATCTGAGGTATAATGATGATCCTGTGAACTTGAACTTCAGCAGCTATATGATTCTCAGTTGATACATACCGAGCCATTTCCCAAAACAGGCTAATAAATACTCTAATACACAAGGAGCTTAGTAGAAATGGCTCGGTAATCCTTGAACAACGTAGAAAACTAATAACACCCTCAAATGTTGCACAGTAAGAGAAGTCTACCCCAAAAATGCTACTATATTATGCTTCTTATCAGCCACTCAACCCGCAGCAGCAGGCTGTTGTTGCTCGGGCTTAGCAGTAGGTTGCTCTATCTGTTGTTCTTGAATAATCTCTGCTTGATGAATCACAGACTGCTCTTGCTGACCCTTTTGAACATTTACCTGCTCTTGTTCAACTATTTCTTGTAATAACGAGCATGTTTAGACTTTAAAATATATATGAAAATGACCAATTTGCCTTCATTCGTTAAAACAATTAAGTAATAATGAATGGATTAATTTCATATGCTAAAATGAATTAACGAATGACTCATTCTCTAATAATCTTCACATTCTAATCACATTCGCTATAATGTGTAGAGTATGAGCCTCATTCGCTAGAAAAACTAACGAATGAGGTTCATTCGGTAAAAGAAATAACAAATGGAATTCATTCGTCATAATTTTAGCGAATGAACATCAAGAAATAGTGAATGGACACGAATGGCCTATATCAATGTTGTTGAAACCGGACTGGTCCGGCCAGGATTCGATCCACTGACCGGTCCGGTTTTGTGTAGTTCGCTCGGCTCCCAGAGAACCGGCCGGTCTGACCGGAAAATGGCCGGTCCGACCAAAAAACCGGACATGCTGAACCGGTTTACTATGAAAAAAATGTTTTGTTCTTTGAAAAACCTTTTTCCAACCCTACCTGCCATTTTTTACCAAAATTGTTCGGTCGGTCTGACAGGTTGAACCGGTGAACCAGTCTCCTATCCGGTTTGCTTTCCGATCCGGTTATGAAAACATTGGTCAATATATAGGGAATGGGTTAAGAAATTAACGAATGAGTCAAAGTCAAATTAAAACCCAGAAAAGTCAACATGCAATTCAAATTTCAATTCAACCTAGACTATAACAATTAACATTCAAAATATGTTTTATAAGCATCGATACATGATTGAGATACCAAACACCATCTGTAATTTCATTTTAAAACATGTTTAATAGTCAATTTATTTGCATAAGGTCCGTTAGGGTTTATTCATAAAAAATAATTCAAATCAATCTCAAAACAACATTTAAGTCATCAATGGATATGATCAACTACCTATTATCGATGTAAGATGATGATTAATGATGATTTCAGCACAAAATCAGTCTGGTGAAATTTTGACATAGTAACAGTAGGTGTAAGGGAGTATCGAGGTGTAACAGTAGGTAAACGAATGAATGCCATTCATTATGTTCTGATATTTATACCCCATACAACCTTGGCACAAACTCCAAGGCAATGATGGGTCTATTCGCTACAGATGTAGCGAATGTCCATTCATTCGCTAAACAATTTGAGGAATATGTCCGCATTCATTATAATATTAGCATATGAAACAAAATCGAATGAATTACAAGAGGAATGAATCTCATTCACTAGAATTAACTTGCGAATTGGTTCCATTCGCTGTAAACCCATAGCGAATGAAGACATATGATAGCGAATGAATGGAAATTTACCCATATAACCATGTAAAATTCATAAATTATCCTTCAAATCCCTAGATTTTGAAGTAAAATCAATAAACATTAGCTTAAAATCATGGGTAAAACATTTAACAAGATGGTAAAATCCAAGATTTTATCAACTTTAAATTCGCACAGCTCGGTGATCAAAAATAAAACATAAAATAAAATCTTTTTGAATTTTAAAAATTTTAAGCTAAAACACACCGAAAATATTTTTGTCTTTTTTCAAAGTTTATATCAAAACATACCTAAAATCTTTTAAAAATTTTAATAAAATAATAAAATCAAAAATCAAAACACGATAAGCATTACATATTTTTGTGAGAAAGATCGCAATATGGGATCATATTGACTAGTAACGTTCTAGGTTACACTTCGATTTTGACATTATTATGCACATAATCCAACGATTATTGCATATATAATTGTCCGCTTTAAAATTCCACAAATATTTCAGTAGCGTTACGATACATTTAATGTTCAATTTAAACACAAATCTTATGTGGACCTCACCTATCAGACACAATATTTGTCTTATATAGTGAATTGTCACATATATTATTTTTCACGATCTTAACATGATTAGTTGTAACCCATACAAAAGTAAGAAGTAGAAAATAAAGCAGAACGTTAAAATTTTTCCTTAAGTCGGAATTACTACACGCAAATAATGTTTCATTTTGACAAAATAAAAAGATAAAATAAGTTGAAGTTGTATAAGGCCTTAACAGCCAATTTGGATAATCTCGTATTATCGGGCGGAGAATGTCCAAGGCTTTATACAAAACACCAATAAAATAAAGCGGAATACTTAGGACTTAACCCTTATATCGGTATTACTACGCGTAGAGAGGATCCCAAGACTTAAGGAAAAATAAGTAAAAAAATAAAATTGAATTTATTTGCAAAAAAAAGAAAGAAAAATAAGCTGAATATCTTTGCAAAACAAACACATGTACACACAATAATCTTTAAAATTTTGAGACATAAAAGCATATATTAACTATGCATCAAAAATTTGTACCACTAGATTTGACAAACATTTAAGTTTATATCTTTTCAACACTTATATGATTTGTCAAGCCTATCATACACATTATACTATTGATCTTAGTACAATTTCTAGTCTAATTTGTCCATATGCTAGATACGTTAAGTCATTGTACCATCATTTCCCATAATATCCTTATTCTATTTATCACTCTCACTTTCCTCATCTATAACAATCATAGCTATGTTTGCTTTCTATGGTTCGCTTGAAACTTATCCTAACAATCTCCTTGACCAGTATACCCCTTCTTGAATAATCATTGTCTTTGATTCACCTTGCTTAGGTTGTTCCAAAGCTATCTTTGGCTTCTCCTTCAACTCATTGTTTTTATACTTTGATGAGTTTCTCTTTGGAGTCTTACTGCCAGGAGAATACTCTCGTCTCGGCTTGTCACATTCTTTAGCAAAGTGACGAAATTCCTGACGATTATAACACTTTACCTTGAACTTATCAAACCCTGTCCTTTTTGTTTATTGTTGGCAAATCATTTCCAGTCCTTTCCATGAAATTCTTAATTTTTCAGACAATCATAGCCATATTCCATTTTAGATCCATCAGCTCCAGATCATTATGGTTAATCTGATCATAATTTTCCTTAGTTAAGTCACAGTTAGCAACTTTACTGCCCACCAATTGTTCATATGAGGACATGGAGGCTCCCATAAAAGCGAAGTGTTGTCCTACTTCCTTCATGTTGACATTCGGTGGTGAGGGAGGAGGAACTGAACTAGAACTTGCAAAATTTGGGCTTTTAAACACACGTGGTTCAGTAAAAGCTTCTTGTAATCCCATGACTTTCGTGGGTATAAAATGTTGTGATAGGAGTAAAAGTACTCTTGCTTGTTAGAGGTACTCCACCATACAATGAAGGATCTTAATTTGTCTTAGATGCACTTTGACAAGTTAATTCATACTCCCTCTTCTCTAATTTTTTTCACAAAATTCTTGCATTTGTGATTTGGGTTATTAAAATACCCATTTTCAGTTAGCACCAGCACCTAGGTTTAGTAAGAACTTGGAAGAGCATCCTTCAAAGTATCAATTCTGTCCATTTCATCTCTATGTAACTCAAACCGATTTTGCTTAGCCAGTAAGTGACAGTATCTGGTCAACATTTCTCCAACAATCTCATTCAGCATGATACCTGAAATTTTTTTACTGAAACTTCAGCATTGACCTTTTGCTTTCTTGAGTATTGCCAAGACTTCTCGCTCTTAAAGAATCATACAATGGTGTAGAGACTAAAATATGGTTAAATTGATGAAAGATATGGTCGGGAAATGCCATTGTCAAAGTGTGATATGTCTTCACTTCAAGATCATAATATCTCTTCTCAGTAACAGACATTGCATCAAGAGCTTTGGGAAGTTGACCAATACCAAGTGCATCAACAACTAGTCTCACATATGTCTTATCCAACATTGTTAAACAATCCAGATCAATTACCCACAAATGAGATTTGAACTAGTTGGTTCACCCGCCGTGTTACGGCGGGGTTGGGTGTAAGTTTTTTTATTTTCGTTTATTTATGAAGTTTAGCGAAAAATTATTTGTTGGTTGCATATGAAGCAGCTTGTCTTTTTAACAAAAAGAAAAGTAAACTGATTAAGTTTAGGGACAACAACGTGAATTTGATTAAAACTAAATAGAATTGTGTTAACATTTATATTTATTAAAATATAGCATGAAACCGGCCAATTAATTGTTGAAGAGACCTATGGCTTCACACCCAACAATTATTATACAACGTACACAAGTTGAATTATTTGTTTAAAAATTTACTTGCGAGTGTATATGTGTCAAAACAAAGTTATTTGAATTTATATGTGTGTGTGTGTGTGTATATATGTAGTAAAAACAAAGTTATTTGAACATTTATAATAATCAATCACAAAAAACCTATCTAAGAGTTGAAATAGTCAAGCACAAAAACTAACCCATCTAAGAGTTGAAATAATCAAAGCACAAAAACTAACCCATATAAGATTTTAAGATATGACCTATAGATTCATACCCAACAACTTTTCCACCAAACCAATTGATTTATTTGTCTTAAAACTTACTTGTGTATGATATATGTAAAAACAAAAGAAAGAATAGATAGTGGTGTACAAAAGATGAAGCAAGTGTTACAATCCATGATGCACAAAAGCTCCTAAAATTGTTATTATATAAATCGTAAGCTCCATCTCTGGAAATCATCAAGACTATTAAGCTTAGGGGTCTTCGCATGAGAACCAATCTTAATATCATAGTTAAGCATTGTTTGCATGAGAGCGTTTTGAGAAGCAGGGGCATAATAATTAATTATTTTGTTGAGATTTTGGGTTGAAATTGTATAGAATGAAATTTTAGGGTGAAAAGTGAATAAAACTTGAAATTTGAAAGAGAGTGAGTAGCGAATGAGATAAGAGAATGAGAGACTTGTGACGAATGGGAATCTGACGAATAAGTATAAAGAAAGAGTGAACGAATGAGAATGTGGTGAATGGGTATAGTAGCGTATGGATTTAACGAATGATACAGATAACGATTGGGTTAACAACTTAGCGAATGGGTCGTTATAATAGTTGTAACCAACTTATAACAGTTTAGAGAATGAACTCATCCAAACTCACGAAATTAACGAATGAACTCATAATCTCTAAACTCAAACCAGTTAAATATAAGAATGATGTAAGAAAAAAATTGAAAATAAATTTTTTTGTTAAATTAAAAATATTTTTTATGTGTTTTTAAGTATTCTCTCCAAAGAGAAGTATTATCTTGATTCTTCCCCTATATATGTATATATTGAGGATGCCGTTTATTCCTCTAGCAGGATCCAATCGCATTACATGACACGTACATGAGACGTATAAATTACATAGAACGATATCGAACTGAAAGATTGTTTCATTGGTATTAACCGAATGATTACAAGATCTCATACATACAGTTAAGTTCAATACACCTCGATTTGCATCTCGATACGGCCTATCATTCTACAAAGAATTTGGCATTTTAACGGTACTCGTTGAAGAATAAGACCAAAACTCTTAAGCCTAATGAACAGGAACAACCTATTTATATGCCCAAGCCTCATTCGTTACCATTATTAACGAATGAGGAGTTCCCGTTAATGAATGGGCTTCCCATTCGCTAAACTCTTTAGCGAATGGGCTCTATTAAATAACGAATGAGCCTCATACGCTACACCTTTTGCGTATGAGCTCCTAGGCTAACGAATGGGCTGCCATTCGCTAGCATGTTAGCGAATGGCCTTAGTTTAACGAATGGACCCCATTCACTATACATTCCATAGCAAATGGGCCATATTACATTGTAGCGTATTGACTAATTTACCCCTAGCCTATTTGATCAGCTACAAACAACAAATCACACACACACACATATATATATTTATATATATATGACATATTAAAAACTTATGGTAATAAACTAATTTAAAAATGGGATGCCATGCTTGATAAAGCATAAGTTCTTATATCTTAAGTGTTTCTTTATAGGAATGCCCACGAATTTAGTCAATTACTCTTCGCGCTTTGTGACTTTTGTCAATTTCTGAAAATCTTATTTTTACATGTGGTCTCAACCAAAAAGGATTTATATAAAGATAAAAAATATGGGAATACATTGAGCGTGAGAGAAATGAATCGAATGATCCTGATATTTTATCATATTTTGTTCATTTTTATTCGACCTTCCTAGAGTTCCTTCTTAGACAACTCCGTTTAACCGATATATTCTTTCTGAATATTTATTAAACCCTATAGAATTAAAATTGTTTGTTATTTTATTGAACATAAAAGAAACGATGAAACAAATTTATCATTTTTGTTCCATCGTTGGCTATATATCTGGAAGCGAACTCTTGGCATATATGAAATGCATGGAAGTTAGGCGTTGGAATGAAAGACAGTTTTGAATCTGCTTCTTCGTTTTGCATCAAATTAAACCACATGCTCCACTGCTTATGCAGCCCCTCTCAATTCCTTTGAGTTTCATTCTTGCAAATGTACTCCCATTTGATGGTATGACTCTAAGAATTTCAGGCATTTAAAAATAATGAAAAGAAAGTTGGTGTAAATGTCAACTATATGTTTAAAAGTGATATTTACTTAAACTTTTAAAATTATATAAATTATCTTTTGTTCTACTCATATGTATAATATCGTAATGTGTATATATATTCATACTTACTAGTCTAGTGGTATGGTGTCATTTAACAAATGTGAGGTTGTGTATTTAAATCATTGCAAAGGCATGCAAAATGTGAAATTTTGTTGTTAAGAAAAATACGTGTGTGTATATATATGCACATTATAATCCTAAAATCTTTTATATTGTTTTATTAGTTATATTATAAGAGCATTCCTAGCTCATATCCTTACTATATATATATAATTACACAAAATATAACTAAATTTCCTCTATCATATTCAATTAAATAGTATTTTTTTATACATTTATCAGTATTTTTTCTCCCCTCTACTCATAATCATTTTCAAAAATTATTAAAAAGTTATACATATTGAACATTGTAACCTCAAATTTAACTTTCTCATATAACATTTTCTCTTTTCCCTACTCATAACCACTCATAACCATGTTTACAAAACTCACTCACACAATTATAAGGCACGGGCGGGGAATGATCTAATATAATGATTTAGAAGAAAAAATAGATTTAAGATGTTCTAATATAGGAAAAATTCCCAAAAAAAAGTATTTATGAAAACAAATTTCAAGTTTTAGGTATCATTTACAAAGAATTTCATAAATATGTATTATAAACTAGTTGTGACGAGTAGATTATGTTAACACACGAGTAGTTTGCAGAGCCAATTAAAACATGCCACGTGGCCATAAATTAATTGTGACGAGCACGTTCACTAAACATTTAGTCGACAAGAATAAAGAAGTTGCATGCCTCGTAATCTACGTCCACGGGTACTGCATAAATCCTTTAGTCGCGACGAGTAGATTACAACTTTTCGAGACACGTGTGGTTTCATAAACTAACCATGGCGAGTTATTTTATTTACCAAATACATTGAACCAGTTAGTTTTACAACTGATTTGTTTTAAAGTTCAATTAGTCATTACGAGTAGATCTTGGTCAACAACTAGTTCTTCTGATATGCAATTCCAATAAGAGTAGTTTATTAAAAGTTAACTCGCTGCGACTAGTTTGACCTCACAAGTGGCTACTCGTTTTAGCGGTAATCCGATTTATTTAAAAAATATTTAAAGCTGTATAAAAATATTATGTAATCGCTTTCTTTTATGTCATTTTTCTAAAAAACTTATTATGTTGTGTCCTTATTTTACGTGATTGTTTTTTTTAGAAAAATTGGTTTTAAATAATCCCAACTATCACCTATTGGCAAATAACAGGCCCAACTTTGCACTTGGCTGGTGGCGGTCTTAACTAAAGGGGTATTTGTTTTTAACGGGCCGCGACTAACGGATGTTAACCCAGTTAGTGATTTGCTGACGTTGACCTTCTTTTCCGGCCGGAAACCTGCCGGAAATCTGCAACTTGCCTCCATCTCCCTAATATCGTTACACCGTCTCCCTCTCTATCTTTCCCCTCATATGAAACCTAATCGACGTGTCGCCGTTGTTGTATCCGGCGAAGTCCACCCTCGTCAATCGTGCGTCATTCGAGGCAATTGACACTTCATTTGACTCGTTTTGACCCCCGTAACAAAAGCCCTATGCTTATTTTGTAGACCGTGTAACGTTCATTTCAAATTTTTAAAAATAAGATCGGGTTTGGTATCTAGGGATTGGCCATGGAAGAAGATGTCATGCACTTCATTTTCAATTTTCCTATGTGTTTTGAAGAGGGAGGGAGACGGTGTGATGATATTAGGGAGAATGGAGGCGAGTTGCAAGTTTCCGGCAGGTTTCAGCCGGAGAAGAAGGTCAATGTCAGCAAATCACTAACGGGGTTAACATCCGTTAGTCGCGGCTCGTTAAAAACAAATACCCCTTTAGTTATGACCGCCACCAGCCAAGTGCAAAGTCGGGCCTGTTATTTGCCAACAGGTGATAGTTGGGATTATTTAAAACCAATTTTCCTTTTTTTTATGTCATCTTACATAGAAATTATTATGTCATGTACTACTCTATTTTTTGTGATCCCTTATTTTTATATCATCGTTTATAAATATTATTATGTCATTTCCCCTATCTTTTGTGATCCCTTATTTTATGTTTATGTTTATAAAAATTATTTTTTCATGTCCCCTATTTTTTGTGACTCTTATTTTTATGTTATATTTTAATAAAATAGATATATAAAAAAAAGCAAAATGGTAAATAATTTTAAGTGTTTCAATATATTGTTACTAGCTTTAGAATTCATGTGATGCACGGGAGTATTAAAAGAAATACAATTAAATTATAGAAATTAAATGATTAAATTAAAAAAAAACTATATTTTATCAAATTAAATAGTTTAATAAGTTCAAATTATATTTTCTACTGGAATATTCATACGAATACATAGTGCATTCTGTCGCAATTTCTTTATAATAACAAAAAATATGCACTTAGTGGTTTTGTAAGTTGTAATTATATTTTTTAATGGAATAGCGAATTATAAAAAAATATGATAATATGCTTCTTTATAAATGAGATAAAAAGAGAGCATCATATATAAAATTAGCATGATTAAAACATGCTTTTGTATTACAGATTTAATAAAGATAGACGAGAACTCATGGATCCATGGAGGTTGAATGAATACGTGAGAATAAAATTGCTATTCATTCATAATTTCTTCATGTTTTTATCTTTTTAAACCTATATATATCATTCATTAATTTTTATCGCATTCATCATTTACAATGAAAAGTGTGTATAAATTGATTTAATAGAAAAATGCAGGCATAATTTCATTAAATATATAAATAGTTTTATTATAGTGACATAAATCCGCATATTTTTAATATTTATAATTTTTGTAATTAGTTGTTTGATAAAATGGTGGATTGATATGCTTTGATTACACTGACATAAATAAATTTTTATTAAAAATAGGAAAATAGTTTGAGCGAAAAATTTTGGTTATGAATAAATCTCCAAGTGACACATGTCTCCAGATATTTTACTTTATTAGAATAGATAGATAGATTATGTCAATTCTTTTATAAAAATTATTATGTCATGGACCTAAAAAAGAGGATTGCAAACAGTGACAATTATAAAAATTATTATTTTATGTACCTAAAAACTTTAACAACTCTTCCAAAATTCTTTTAACTATCACAGTTTGCAATCCTGTTGGGTTCATGAAATAACAATTTTTATAAAAGAATTGGCTTGATAATATATTGAAACACTTAAAATTATTTAACATTTTGTTTTTTATATTTTTTTATAAAATACGACCTAAAAATAAAGATCACAAAAATTAAGGGACATAACATAATAATTTTTATAAACAATAACATAAAAATAAGGTAAATAACATAATAATTTTTATAAAAGATATAAAAATTAAGGGATCACAAAAACTAAGGTACATGACATAATAATTTTTATAAAAGATGACATAAAAATAGAGGTCATATAAAATAAGGACATGACATAATAATTTGTTTAAAAAATGACATAAAAATAAGGGATTAACATAGTATGGGTTGGGTTCAAATAACATGTTTGATTTTTCTAAGAATGAGGACATTTTGGTCCACCACTATTATATAAAAAACCCACTTAATTTAATCTAAAAATCTCACTTATTTAATCTAAAAAAACCCACTTAATGTAATTTCAAAACCCCACTTATCTTCGTTCATCTCCTACAACCACCGCGACCCTACCGCCCACCAGCACCACAACCGTCACCCATTGCCACCACCTACCCGGGAAGTTAACGGGAATTTTCGCCGGAAAGGTGTCGGAATTTTTCGCCGGAAAAGTCGTCGGAATTTTTCGCCCAAAAAATTCGCTAGGAATTTTTGCCAGAAAATTTCACCGGAAATTAATCGTCGGAAAATTCACCAGAAAAAAGCATAATGAAAAACGCTATAAAAAGCACAACTTAAAAAACACAATGAAAAACACAATAAAACGTAATAAAACACAATTTTGTAAAACACAATTCGTAAGAAACTCACTAATTTTTTTTATTTTTATATAGCAATATGACGCTCTTATAAAAGATAAAAAAACACTCGTATTATGGTAATTTTTTTTAAAAGATGTCGTATAATAAGTTGTGGATGTTTTAAAATGATAGGGGAATTTAAAATGATAGAGCAAATCAAAAAATGTGTTATCCCTATTGTGCCATTCCTTTTATGTAACACATGATTTCACCTATAAACTGATCTCAACCATCCATGTCCAAATTCAATAGACTATATTACTTCTTATCCTTCTTACAAAACCATACTTCCTATTATAACCTAACCCTACATAATATTTTTATACATATTTAAACATTTCTTAAATAAATCGGATTACCGCTAAAACTAGTAGCCAAGGGTAGATTGTAAGGCCAAACTAGTCGCGACGAGTAAACTGGTAACAAACCACTCGTATTAGAAATGTGTGTCGGAAGAACTTGTCGTTGACCAAGATCTATTTGTAATTAATTACCAATAGAGCTTTCAAACTAACCGGTCCATGTAGTTTTTTTATGTAAAACTAACCGGTTCGATGTATTTGATAAACAAAACAACTCGTCATTGTTATTTAGTAAACTACTTGTATCTCAAAAAGTTGTAATCTACTCGTCGCTACTAAAGGATTTATGTAGTACTCGTGGGCGTTGATTACAAGATATGCAGCTTCTTTATTCGTGGCGACTAAATAATTAGTGAACGTGCTCATCACGGTTAGTTTATGGTTATGTGGCATATTTTAATTGGCTCTGCAAACTACTCGTGTGTTAACATAATCTACTCGTCAAGATTAGTTCATAATACCTATTTTTGAAATTATTTGGAAATGATACTTAAAAATTAAAATTTGTTTTCATAAATAATTATTTAAAAAAAATTCATATATATATATATATGTATATAGGGTTAGGTTAAAATAAAAACCCACTTGAGTTATGAAAACTCTAGAAACTCATCCTCAACCATATATTTTTAATTAAAGTTTAAATCTTGTGATACACAATTAAAGTTAATAAAAAATGTAAACATATATATAACATTTTCTCTCTCCTGAAAACATATATAAAATTTAGTAAAAAATTATTAAAAAATAGCAAAAAAATGTTTTTTGATTTTTCGATATTTTGTATTAAATGTAACAACACATATTACGTGTGTAACAAAAAAAAACAAAAAAAAAACAGTGTTACATGGGGTTTTCACAACTCAAGTGGGTTTTCATTTTATACTTCCCCTATATATATATATATATATATATATATATATAGGGTTAGGTTAGAATAAAAACCTATTTGAATTGTGAAAACTCTAAAAACCCATTCTCAACCACATGTTTTTAATTAAAGATTAAATCTTGTGGTCCATAATTAAAATTAATAAAAAATATAAAAGTTAATTTGCATTTTCTCTCTCTTGAAAACATATATAAAAATTAGTAAAAAAATAGCAAAACATTTTTTTTTAGTTTCGATATTTTTTATTAAATGTAACAACATGTATTACATGTAACAAAAAAAAAAACGATTTTACAAAGGGTTTTCACAACTCAAGTGGGTTTTCATTTTATACTTTGCCTATATATATATATATATATATATATATATATATATATATATATATATATATTGAAAATTCCTCTTAAAAAGAAAACTTAAAAACTCCTAAAATCTACTAAAAAACTATTTTCAACTTTTTTTAAAAAAAATTTTTGAAGTTTCTTTTTTATCCATTATTCTTATATGTTGTTATTGGTTCAAAATAACAAAAAAAAACCTTGTCGGTAATCTCGTCGGTATAGTGCGCATGTGTAATAGTGTGCATTACATATATGCAAAAGTGTTTTTATTGCATAGAATACAACACTATTGCACATATTTGATATTGTCACACCCCGACCAAAGGCGGCGGAACATGCCGAGGTGTAACGATTGTCCATAAGCACATGACACTAATTAAAGTGACAGTATTTAATAAACTCATTTCATTTCATAACATCGAAAATGTCACATAACAATTATCCATAAAATAACCATAAACAAGATATCACAAAATATGGCAAATTTGATATTGTTCATTTTTACTAATATCCTAAGGTCTTTGATGTTGTTTTCTTCACAATCATAAATCAACCAAGATGCAAACCTGCAACATTTCATAAAATAAAGTTTGTTAACACAAAGGTTGGTGAGCAATTCATAAGTTTAATCATATTAGTATATAATAAAGATAGCCACAAAACTTGCATATGAAACGATAAATAAAAGTGGTAATTTGGATAAATAGATATCGCTAAACACATTAGCGACACCTAGCTATAAGGGGATGCCAAATAGTCTAGGATTTTATAGTTATCGTTAATTGCATTACGTTAACGACACCTTGCTATAAGGGGATGCCAAATAGGCTAGGATTTTATAGTTCCACCAACCAAAAGCGATAAACACATAGGCATATAAGCATAGAACACCAAATCGAGCAATTATTTAAGTAAAGTATACAACTACGTTTGTGGTTTAAGATTCAAATATAAAGCATTTTGTTGAAAAAGTATGAAATGTCACCCCCAAAATAAAAGATGGAAAATGGGGTATGAAGTACTCACCTTCAAGTAGTAAACTTGAAAGATGATAATTTGGAGATTTGTCGGAACGACGAGTTTAACGCACAATGCCTAAAAAGAAAAGAAGTCTTGAATTTAGAAAGGTTGTCTTGAAGGTCTTTAAACAAAATAAATATTGAGAAATGTAAATAATTAAAGTTCAAGGTTTAAAATGTAACTATTTAATAATTTATAATAATAACCCTTTAAAAATGTAAGTTTGCTCGAAATCGGGTTAAAGTATCTAACCTTAATATTTACTCAACCTATGTTAAGTAATAAGGTGGGTAAAATGCAAGAATGCAAATCCCTTTGGAATAAAGATACTAAAACGGTTTTTTTATCGAGTGTTCGGGTTGTCAGTTCGGGTCTTGATAATTGGTCAAACCCAAAGTCAACTTTCCAAAATATTGAATGTTATGAGATAACTCAATAAAATTTAATAAGACTTAACCAAGTATGTAGTTCCATTGTTTTAGAACTAACAACGCACGTTAAGCGAGTGTTCGGTTTTGTTGGTCCAAACTTTGTTATGAGATCAAGTTGGATCCAACATTTCCAAGTACTTAAGAAAATATTTAAAAATCAATTTGTAACTATTTTTAAAGAAATATACAAGTCTTGATGGTTAAAAAAAACACACTTGTGTGTCTTAAGCGAGTAAGAATCTGTTTGGTTCGGTTTCCATCTCACAACAAGTTCATAGATGGTTTCCACATGTCCAAACACTAAAGAACTTGTATAATAATGTACAGATAAAAATACTTAAAGTTTTACAACCAAAAGTTAACAATAAAGTCTTTAAACAAAAGTTCGGTTTTCGGTTCGGATTGTGTTTCGGGTTAAGACCGAGGTAAGATTCTACAAACCCATAACCATAGAATTTGTAAAAATGATTTTAGAAACTTAGATCTAACAATAAGTATGTTTAAACAATTATTTAACAAAAATAGTAACAAAGTTCGGTTTACGGTTTAGAGCTATTTACGGTTAAACCGAAGCATAGACTCTTAAAACCCATAACCATGGAACTTGTAAACATGACCAACAAACTAAAATAAGCAAGATTAATATGTATGAACAAGTTATATAGATGTATATATATCAAGGACACGAAGTCCTCCATGAAGCCTTACCATATGAGGTCCAAAACCTCACCGACCGGAATCGGAGAAGTAACTACCAAAGGTAAACAAGGGGTGTATATTATATATATATGTTGCACAACCATAAACAAGTATTAATAAGGCTACATAAACTAATTAAGATGAAAGACTAAAAACCTTCAAGAACACTTAAGAAGATAACCTTGAATCTTTGATGGTGTATATATAGGGTAATGTTGGTGGTCAAATATGGGTGTGAGACACAAGAGTTTTCATGCAAAATGAATCAAGACAAAAACACAAAACAACAAAAAATAAATAAATAAATAAATAAAAATAAAAATAGGATGTTTTCAAGACCCAAAAGCGTGAACCAATATTGTAACATAAATCCATCATTTTGATTATAACATAAGCTTCGGTTTACAAATCGGGTCGGTTTACATAATAAACAAATACAAACAAGACCCGAAATTGACGAATGTCACAGATATATACTATTGTATATATGCAATATAAGACTAATACACACATCGAATGCGCATTAGTACGTATGTGTAATACAACATTAACGCACATGTGCACCACATCGACTTTTATTTTATTTATTTTTTTCCATATAATACAACATTACTATACATATACAATACACAAATATTGAATATATGCAATTAAACACTATTAAACTCAAAAATACATATTAATACACATGTGTAATACAACGGTATCGCACAGTAATACGTATGTGTATTACAACGGGTATTTTTTTATTTTTTTTGTTATCTTTTTATTTTTTTTCGAGCAAATGGTAAGAAAATATAAGAATAATGGCAAAAACAGAAATTTGAAAATATTTTTTTATTTTTAATTAAAAATAATTCTTTAAGAGTTTTTAAGTTTTCTCCCTAAAGATAAGTTTTCTCTTTATCCTCTCCCTATATATATCAGGATCATGTGAGAATTTTTTGGGAATTGAGAACTATGAGAACCATTTTGGACCACAAAAAAACCCAAAAATATAAAAAAAATCATAAAACAAAAAAAAAACACAAAAATAAAAAAAGTAAAAAAACTAGAGTTCTTATTTATCATCCCGGTTTCTAAAGAAAACGTAAAAAAAATTCTCGGTTTAGCTAAATTATACATATATGTATAATATGTACATATATGTACACACGTGGTTTTTTCCTATACACATATGCATAATTTAAGGTAAATGATAATGTACATATATGTACATTACGTAACTTGAGATTAAATGAAAGTATACATATGTGTATAGGTATAATATGAATTAAAAAGAAAAAAAATCATTTTTTTATTATACATATATGTATAATATGTACACACATATTTTTTCTATATACATATGTATAATTTAAAGTAAATGATGTACATATCTGTACATTACGTAACTATATATTAAATTAAAGTATACATATGTGTATAGGTATAATATGAATTAAAAAAATCGTTTTTTTAATGAAACAAGAATGAAATATAAGAATTTTGGTTTTTTTCTTTTGTATTATAATTTTTTAAATATTTTTAGAGGGTTTTTTTTAATGGTCCAAAATGGTTCTTAAAGTTCTCAATTTGCCAATGGTTCTCTTAGGATCCTTACCCTATATATATAGTCCAAAATGGTTCTCAAAGTTCTCAATTTGCCAATGGTTTTTTCATAGGATCTTTACCCTATATATATATATATATGGTAAAAATCCTAAGAGTACCATTAGCAAAATGAGAACTTTGAGACCATTTTGAACCATTAAAAAAACCTCTAAAAAAATATTTAAAAAACTATAAAAAAACGAAAATTTTAAAAAAGTAAAAGAAAAAAAAATTCTTATATTTCATTCCGGTTTCATTAAAAAAACGACTTTTTTCTTTTTAATTCGTATTATACCTATATACATATGTATACTTTCATTTAATCTCTAGTTACGTAATATACACATATGTATATTATCATTTACCTTAAGTTATACATATGTGTTTAGGAAAAAAAAAACATGTGTGTACATATTATACATATATGTATAATAAAAAAAACGATTTTTTTTCTTTTTAATTCGTATTATACATATACACATATGTATACTTACATTTAATCTCTAATTACGTAATTTACACATATGTGCATTATCATTTAACTTCAATTATATATATGTGTATAGGAAAAAAAGCATGTGTGTACATATATGTACATATTATAAATATTTGTATAATTTAGCTAAACCGAGAATTTTTTTTACGTTATATTTAAGAAACCAGGATGATAAATAAGAACTTTGGTTTTTTTACTTTTTTTATTTTTGTGTTTTTTTTTTGTTTTTTGATTTTTTTTATTTTTGAGTTTTTTTTGTCCAAAATGGTTCTCATAGTTCTCAATTCTCAAAAAGTTCTCACATAATTATATATATATATATAGGCAAACTACAAAATGAAAACTCATTTGAGTTGTGAAAACCCTATGTAACATTGTTTTTTTTACATGTAATATATGTTGTTACATTTAATACAAAACATCGAAAACATAAAAAAAATATTTTGCTATTGTTTTTACATTTTTTTACTAATTTTTAATTATGCTTTCATGAGAGAGAAATTGTAAATTAACTTTAACGTTTTTTATTAACTTTAATTGTGTACCACAAGATTTAAACATTAATTAAAAACATGTGATTGAGAATGAGTTTCTAGAGTTTTCACAACTCAAGTGGGTTTTCATTTTATACTATATATATATATATATATATGGGAGATTTCAAATGAGAACCCCTTTGAGTTTTAAGAACTCGAAAAAACTCAGTGTAACAAATTTTTTTTTAGAAATTTTTTTACACATGCGTAATATATGTAGGTTACATATACGTAAAAAATTACAGAATTTTTTACGCGCTGAGTCGACTTATTACACATGTGTAACGGACGTAAAAATTAGTGTAATCACTTACAACTTTATTCTCTCTCCTACTTTGACTTTTTAGTCAGATTTAATCTCAACCACACAATTCAATCCATTTAATAAAATGTGTGGCTAAGAATTGAGTTCTTAAATTCTTAAAACTTAACATGGTTCTCAAAATTTATATATATATATATATATTTTGGAATTATAGTAATAAAATAAATAAGGGTAGGTTAGAAGTAAATTCAATTTACTACTTTCGAATAAAGGAAAGAAAGAATATTGGTGAAATGATTTGTGAGGTATTATAAAGCATGTCTTGAGCCCTGTGTCAAAGGAGTTGACTCTTTTTTTATAACTTCATATTCTTTGTGGTGATGCCCAATAAAAATAACACCTGGAGTTAAAAGAAATTTTCCAAAAGATGTGTCACGGGTCTTTATTAAATATGTATAATATAATGTATTATAAAACTGACATTTAAAATCAATTAAACTAGATTTGGTGAAACGCATATGATTGTTACCCAAACATTTTTTCGGATTTGAGACGTCCATGTTGAGTCTATTTTTCCTTTAATAAAGACTAAATCATGAAGATAAATTCTTGTGATAAGTTAGAATTTTGTTGTTGTTTCTAACTTTTAAAGTATGAGGTCTCAATTATGTATTTGTGACCGTTTTAGTCTTTGAAAGAAGCGGAAGTCTATTTTAAACGTTAAATCATCGCATATGGCTGCATGCAAAGGTGTTTTAATCCTTTTACCTTTACTCTTATTATTAATAACAAAACAAATTGACTTTTCAATTTTGATCCCTATATGAATGCGTCATTGACTCGTTTCCATTTTGATACGTGTCGTTTTAGTATTTGAGTTTTAAGTACTTTGCATTCTATAGTTTGTAATGTGGTTTGTTTTTATTTGTTGACAGTCAAGTTTGTAGTGGTGAGCAAGACACCTAATTAACCGAACCGAAACCGAATTAACCAAAAAACCGAACCGAAGCTTTAACCGACGGTTCATTTTTTGTTTTTTTTGAAAAACTGAATTTTTGGTTTCTGTTCGGTTTTCCATTTTTAAAAAACCGAAAAAAACCGAACCAAACCGATATGTGTTTTTACTTAAATATTAATACAATTATATGAATTTTTTTTAGATGTTATGACCCGAAACAAAACAACAAAAGGATCTACCATTGATGGTGATGAAGATTATGAAGATTGGGAGTAAACTTTGAAGATGTATAAGATGAAGAATGAAGATTGGAACTAAACTTTTAATGTTTTTTGATTATAAACTTTGTTGAATTTTAAACTCTAGTACTCTTGCAAGTTTGTATTCGTTTGGTTCCACATAGCAAATGCCTATTTTTGTGTTTTGAATCTAATATGCATTTTCATTTTTTTTGGAATTTTTTTGCAATGTCTATACACAAAAAAAAACTGATTATAACCGAACCGAAACCGAAAAAAACCGAATAACCAAAAACCGATCGGTTTGTGTATATGAAAAACCGACATTCCGTTTCGGTTTCGGTTTCACCTAAAAACCGAACCGAACCGAACCGAACAGTACTCAGCATTACAAGTTTGTAAGTCTAGCTTTTATATAATGAATGAATCAAACTTACTAGAGGGTATCCAGAATTTGAGTCAAATCTCTCTATCTCTTAGTTTTCTTTCTCATTAAGGTTATAACCCTATCAAGGGTATTAGAGCTGTTCGATCTTCAATGAACTCTCTAATCGATTTAACTAATGGAAACGAACAGTCATGAATCAGAAATTACATTAACGGATCACGATCGGTGGTTCTCTAATATGCACTCAAGGTTAGAAGCAATGGCGATGCAACAAGAAAAAATCTCAGCAAGTTATAGCAAAACCGAATGTGAATCTGCCGGCTCACAATTCAACTGAAGACCATAGAGAAACACACCTATATTCATAATCAAAAGAGAAGGCTTCAAATCAAATGTTATCATCATACCCTAAGGTAAAATATTCTGATGTTCATCATGATTTTAGTTTTAAGAGTGATGATGAAAAGAATTTTGGGGCACTATATCCTTCTCAACTCACAAAAGTTTGAACCTGCCCCTAAGCTGTTCAATGAAATGCATGAAGCATTTGAGACTAAAATAAACACTGATTCAATTGTTAATTTGAATGAAACACAAAGAAGTTGAAGCAAATCAGGATATGGAGATTTTTTAATATAATTAGGAATGAGAAAATATGACAGTTAGATAATGATTCAGTAGATGTTAAAAATTTTGAATCGAAACCGGGTTGGGAATGTTGATTGATTGAAGACAGGACTGAAATTCAACATAAATCAAAGGAATTTCATTTTATTGGTAGCCAAGGAATTGAGGTTACAACTGATGAAATTCTTGATATGATAGAATTCGATGAATTGGATGTGGTATCTTATTGTGGAGATAAATACATACAGCGTGAATGGATTATGGAAAATGAGAATGGTTTAGCTGTGTACCAATGCATTGCCACTACACACCGTGAATCTGGTCTTCTAAAAGAACTCATGAGTAACATTTCTTGGGGAAATTGTCACAAAACCAAGAAAATATCAGTTCTTGCAGAAGTTGTTGGTGTATCTAGGGAACACGAGTTGCGCACCTTGTGGCGTGTCACTAAAACGGCTCCTCTGAATGCCAACTAAAGGTTCACATGGCATTCCTTGTGGCACTTTGTGATGACCTGTCTGAATGTCATGAAAAGAACTGAGTGGCGCCCGCCATGGAACATGTCGAACCAAAGAGTACATGGATTCTGCAATTTATTTTAATTTAATTTAGTTTGTGATTCTTGGGTTAAGAATCTATTAAGGGTGAAGAATTGATAGGTGCTGTTTTAGTTTATTGTTTTAAGTACTTTGCATTCTATAGGGTGTAATGTGGTTTGTTTTTATTTGTTGGGGGTCAAGTTTTTAAGTCTAGTTTTTATATAATGAATTAATCGAACCTACTGGAGGGTATTTAAAATTTGAGTCAAATCTCTCTATCTCTTAGTTTTTTTTCTCCTCATGGTTCTAACCCTATCACATCTATTTTCCTTGATCTTCTTCATCTTTCATTTTCATGTCTAAAGTATACACCTCATTTACTTTCGGGAGCAGGCATCACAACCCACTCATCAGCAATGATATAATCTAGTTTTAAAATAAAGCATTCACAGTCAAACATGAGCCACAATCATGAGGTTATAAACTTATAATTTTACATAACTTATATTTTCCATAGTAAACTTACCATTTGTAAAATTACCATCTCCAACGATCAACTCTCCTTTATCGTCTCCTCCATAGGTGACATACTCTTCACGTTTGTGTTGAGATATTCTATCATAGCGAGTTGTCCATTTGATCAGTTTTTCATGTAAGTGATAGACATGATAAATATTAAACCTATGAACCTATTACAGCAGGGAGAGTAGTAACCATAGCAGAGAGGGATGTGGACGACATGGTTGTCAGCTTGGTCGAGTTCCGTTTTAGAATGTACAGTTAAGGATGAAATTAGAGTTCTTGAGATGAACCCGTTTTTGAGAGAGATGAGACACACAAAATTGTTGTGTGTGTGTGTGTGATTAGGTTATGATGTTAATCTTTTTCTCTCTTTATATACACTTAAGAGGAAACCCTTTTGTAAGGCCTCGGTCCCGATGCCCTACATTGGGTGTTGGATTTATTCATAAACACAGTTCTAAATATCAAAGTTAATTAAAACTTTCACGGACTAATTAAAACTTTAACCAATATATTATAAAACATAAATCATTGTTTTGAACATTCAAATTGCATAACATAATGCCATAAAATAAACATAACATTCTCTTCACAGGTGTCAGCCTCTTTGGTCCATGTCATGTGTCTCCCTCAAGCTAGCTGCCTCAACCTATTTGCCTGCGTACATACTAAAAGTCAGCTACTCTAAGTGAGTTCAAGTTAATCAGGCTACATACATTTCATTCACATATTTACAAATACGTATCCGAAGATACATATTATATACTTAACATGTTCATCTTTCATTCATACATACTTACATATATGCATTCATTCATTCTTTCATATTTTCATACTTGCTTTCTTTTTATACTTTCATGCTTGCATACCTTTCATACTATCATGTTTTAACTCATTTAGTTCATACATACTATCTCTACGTTTTAAAGAGCATTTCGCCCTACATACCTCGGATATTATTAGGGTCCGGGGTCCCACGTATCTCGGATATTATTAAGGTCCGTGCCCTTCTTCTCGTTCCATACAACCATACATATCTTGTCATACGACCATACATACTTTACTATACAACCATACATACTTTACTTATCTTTTGTTATATATATATATATATATATATATATATATATATATATATATATATATTCATATACATCCACGTACATACTTAACTCATTCTGTATCATTCATAAACATTCACATAGCATACACTTACCACTTAAGGTAAGTGTACTTAGCTGACAGAGGCTAAGTGTACACAGGCCCGAAAACATAACAGAGAAAGGGGCTAGAAACTCACCTGAATCTGGTTCCTCTTGGAGTTAATGGTGATACATCCCTTCAGCTGAGAGAGGCTAAATTTTTAATAAGTTACAAGAATCACTTAGCTACTCCTAACTAAATCATATTCTAGGTTAGTGAAGTCCCTAACGAATGGAGGTCCGGGGGCAACACCCCTGGCAGCGTCTAGAGGTGGCAGCCCCTATCAGGGTCTAAGGGGCAGAGCCCCTAGCGAGTTCAGACGAGTCGAGTCAAGTTTTTGAGTCATTAACAAGCCTTTACTAAAAACTTCATCAGAAAATGACCTTTTAATTATTTTGAGTCAAGTTCAGACGAGTCGAGTCAAGTCTAAACGAGTCGAGTCCAGTTATCTCGTTCGACTTGATTCTTTCCAGTCGAGTCAACCAATTTGATTAGATTCATTCCAATCGAGTCGAGTTATCTCGTTCGACTCGATTCATTCTAGTCGACTCGAGTATACCATTCGACTCGATTCGAAACTTGTTTTTCGAGCCTTTCCATTTTGATGCAGTCATCGATATGTTTGAAGGAAATATTGAACTAAGAGATATCAAGAAAGACAGACTGAAGCAACAGCTAGACAGGTTCAGGTTTAAAGCCGGAGAAAGATTAAAATCAGTTCTGCAGAGGTTTATGATGATTGTAAACGATATAAGAACAACTGATCTGCAGATCTCTGACTTTGAGCTGAACAAGAAGCTTTTATCATCCTTGTTCGGTGAATGGTACACTGCCAACAAGTTTATCAAGGAGAAAGCCAGTTTCCCCAACTTTAAGTTAGATGATGTAATTGAATTTCTCAAGGCTGCAGAATATGAGATGATCGAAAATCATATGATTAGAGAGGACAAGCCAAGTTTTCAAGTGAACAACGCTCTTGTAGCACCAATGGGCAACCTCTCAATCAAGAACAAGCAGCCTATTATTGAAGAGCCATTCGAGACAAGTTCAACGTGTAGTGGCCAGTCAAGATTTAATGTTCAGTTGATTGAAGATGATACTACCTCTACCGCAAATGGGCAGTCAACATTTATGCAGAACAATAATGCTCAAGGAACAGACTATCAAGCATTGTTCTCTATGTTTCCTGAGTCATATCATGCCTTTGTCGCCAAGAACCTGATCAACACAAGTATTGTGCAGGAAGATCTTGAGAAAATCGATGCTGATGACTTGGAAGACATGGACATCAAGTGGCAGGCTGCTATGTTAGCTGTGAGGAGCAAAAGGTTGTATAACAGAACTGGAAGAACAAGCTTTAATGGACCAAATGAGAGAATCGGGTTTGACAAGTCAAAAGCCATCTATTATAATTGTCAACAACCAGGACATTTTGCAAGAGAGTGCAACATGCCAAAGCAAGTTGGTAACCAAGTGAATCAGAACCAATTCTATCAAAATCAGAATCAGAACTTCCAGCACCAGCGAAATCAGATCACTAACTAAAACCCCATCAGAATCCAAACAGACCCCAGCAACAAACCTTTCAACCCCAAAGAAACAACCAAATGCAGATTCACACTAATCAGAACATAGTAAATTAGAACAATGTGAATCAAGTTAGGGATCAAGGAAATGTTGCAGTAACAAGGGTGCTTCAGGATGGGGAGTTTGATTGGAGCAACCATGTAGCTGAGATTGAGAAGGCGAATGTTGCATTTATGGCCAAAGTGCAGGACAAGCCTGAATCTTCAAATGTGCAGGTACAATCTGATATTTCAATTTCTGATCTTCTTATTACCATTGATGAACTCAATCAGGAGGTTGGTGTAACACCCCGCAACCGCAGCGGAAACGTAAACGGGATGCAACAGACACCTCTGATATCAACCACATTGCTTATAAAGAAAACTGAATGCATTAATATACTTCAAATTACATTATCTTGTATTCCATTACCGTCTAGGTGATACACACATCATACAATACGAAACATAATTCTATTTATTATAATGTATCCTAACATCCCGCACGCAAATCTTACACACATCAAGCACTTAGCACATAAGCAATCACTTCATCTTAGTTGTACCTGAAAAGCATGTGAGAAAAACGGGTCAACTACGAATAGTTGGTGAGTTTCACAATTTGAGTAAACCATGATAAATCCATATCAAAATATAATATTATCTGGGGACACTGTTAACCCAATACTGTACTCATTCCGGGGGCAATGTTAACCCAGAATTACGATGTAATTATGCTTAGCCCACAAGTGAAACCTCTGACTATCACACACAACCCCCGTGGCATATCCCCCCGCCCACGGAACTGCCCCAAACCGCTATGTCTAACATTACATAGCAAAATAAATAACAACAAAATAGACATGTGCAACTGGCTGGGAAACATCAGCAAATCCATGCCGGACCAGTTGGGTTTGTCAAACCAATAGTACTATCCACACTCTACCGGCTTTCAGTTAATCACTCGTGTTCCGGGGCCTTAGAATGTTAGCAACTCAGACAATTACCATCTTAGTACATTTCCGTACGATTCCCGTACAATAAAATATATATATAAATCCACGCAAATCCATGCGTTCAGTATGCACTTAAACATTTCAGTAAAAACATGCTTCCGCCCAGAGAAAATATCCGAAAACAGTTCAGAAAAAGGGGCTCGTGAAACTCACCTTAGCACATGCAAGCAGGTAACAACAATCATTATCAGTAACACGTCCAATCTGTAATATGATCCCTACGATCGTTACTATACACTCATTATTAACATAACTTTAACCAAGTTAACCGGTACATCTGGGGACACTGTTAACCCAGCACTGTACCCGTTCTGGGGGCAAGGTTAACCCAGAAACACTTCTCCGGACTCAGATTGTGATGTCGTTTAGAGTTCAACAGTCAAATTTTCTAATAGCTTGTTTTCCCCGTTTTGCGTGCCTAGCACGGTTACCCGTTTTTATGTTTCAAAAATGAGTTTGGTCACACACGACCCGAGAGTAGTGGTTGACTGATAATTTAATTAAAGATGTGAAATTAGAGCTCGGTTTAGACGTCCCGATTGGCCGCGGGACTCGTTTCCGTCTTTGGCGTACCGGAAACTGTTAAAATAGGTTAAAATTACTCAAATCATCCGAATTATGTTCGGATGATTTATTTTTACTTGTTTAACTCAATTATATGAAAATAGTTCATTTTTAGGGTTTTTATACACCAGTCAGCTCGCTTAAGCGAACTTCACCGGTTTACGCGTTTTAACTTTAAAAGTTTGATAATTAGCACAAATAATTATCCGTTTAATCTCGGATCTTGAAATTTTGCACCAATCACTTTTTAACAGTGGGGAATTTTATAAAAATATATCCAGAATTAATTCTTATATTTAAATTTTATTTATCTATTTTTAAACACCATTTAAACACTAAATATGTCGTAAATACCAAACGATCTTAGAAAAATCCCAAATTTCTCCTGGATGTCCCTGCCATCCACATAGTCCCCTGTAATTTTTCCAGAACCAAAATCTTCTTTTACATGCCCTTTTCACTAAAACCGAGCTAGAAAACCCTAGAACTCGTTTAACCGAAAAGTCTACTTAGACTTCTCCAACTGACCCTCAAATTTTGTGTGTGACTTATACATGATATAAAAAGCTTATCTGCAATTTTCTAGAATTTTTCATGATATTTAACTATTTTTCACCATTTTTAGCCAAAACCGAGCATTAAATTCACCAAATATTCATCCTTTATCCAAAAATTACCCACAGAACTCTTATTTTCATGTGTAGAACATCCCTGTAAAATTTCATGACCTAAACTCTAAACCATCAACAATCTGTCCCAAAACACATACACCGAACATAAACCGAATATACCTTTCGTTTTCCGCCACTACAAGCTACAAACTCGTCTTTACGCCTTATCTACCACTAAACACAGAGCCTACAAACAACATACCACAATACCAAGCAAGTTACACTCACGATCAAGCCATTTCTTTCATGGTTTCGGTTATGATTCCAAAAACAAAGATTTAACCGTAAAAATTCGATTTGATTCGTTTAACTCCTTTCTTGGACCAAGATCCCTTGTATAACCCGTATACATCACTTGATGATGCAAGAATCGGTTTTTCATCTTAGAAACCTCATTTTCTTGCAAATAAACTCAAGAAACGAAGATGGAAACTTGAATAACTCGATCATTACCTCGTTTTCCTTGCTAGAACTCTCGGTTTTTGGATGAAATTGTTGAGAGAAGATTAAGATTGTTGAAATGTTTTGATGAAAAAAAGAAATAAGGGCTTGGGGTAACACCCCTAAGTCCGATCGGTTTGGTTAGGGGGGTGGGGTGGCACCCACCTCTCCATTCTAGGCCACATGTTTGGATATCCATAATCCGGATAATGTTTTGGATAATCTGGTTCAGTTCGTTTTTCGGTTTAAATGTTTAATTCGGCTTAAAACGAGGCTAAAACGGTCGTTTTTCGGCTTAAAAATGAAATTTATATAAAACCGATTTAAAAACTTTAAAAACTTAAACCGTGACATTTATTAACTTAAAACATCATATCATTAATTATCGTGCATCTTTTTCGGCTTGATCGATTCATCTCTTGCTCGGTTTGGTATTAAAGGTTTCGTTTAATGTACCGACGTACCATTAAATCGAAATTCTTTTTCTGTGCTTTAATTCACTTATCCCGAAGCTTTAATACTTCGTAAACATCACTAAATATCATATATCTCGTCTATAATTGAACCCTCGATTCGTTCGGGGTTTCAATGACTATCGATCGATTAATCGCATATTCAATACGATGAATTATATATTCACGTACGATCAATACAGTGAACCATGTATTCTCGTATGATTACCATGGTAACTCATGTACCCGACATTAAATATGACGTAACTATTGTATACCGGTTAGGGTATACCGGGTTTCGTCGGAATCGTTACAGTTGGAAAATGGAAAATTGAGTGTGGAAAAAAGGAAGCATTCTTGAATGTATATGAAGCCAGTGAGGCAACTTATGAGAATCAAATCAAGGGGCTTGAAGAGGATTGTATACAGGCATACCGAACCAAATCAAATATGACAGTTGAAATTGAGGGTTTGAAAAAGATGTATGCTGAAGAGAAATTGAAGAATGCTGACTTGTTAATTCAAATGAAACTCTTGAAGAACCTTGTTTCTACAGGAAATATAGTGGGTTTTGTGGATAAAATGATCCGAGGAAGAGAAGTACAAAAAGGTGCCACCACCTTTCTATGACAGCTACCCACTGAAAGTAGACAAGGAGAGCAGGAGTGAATATCTGAAATAATTCAAGAATGTGTTTGATGATAAAGCTGATTTTGTAAAACAGTATGATGATGTGTTTGTGATTGAGAATGGAGAATTTGCAGTCAAACAGAATGAAGAACCAAAATTGAAGAAGAATGCAAAGAAGGATGATCAGAAAAAGAAATGGAGTGAATACTCTAGTGAGGATAGTAACTGGAGTTATGGCAGCGCAAAATCATCTAAGGGCAAGAAGAAGAAGGAATCAACAAGAAGAAAAGGGGAAAAGATTCCTCTTCTGCCAAAGATGACTCCAAATTTGAAAAGCACTATGAAAAGATAAGAAAAGACCATGTGGTGGTTTGACATTTGTGCTAGACCACAGCCAGAAAGCAAAAGAAGAAATGAAGAGGCAATGAAATCTTTCTTATGATCAGTCACATCCTCCAATCTATTCAGTCTTCTCAAACCATGAACTATTGACATTGGAGATGTGGAGTAAGTTCCAATAAGATTTGTTGGAGAAGAAAATGGAAGCTGTTCAAGAACCCCATCCAAGTTGGAGCCTGTAGTGTTTGTCAAAGAGAAAATACCATTTGGTGCCTGATGTAAACAGACCCATCAAAATGGACTTCAACAACTCTTTGTGTCCTAAAACTTCCCTAGGCTTTGATTTCCCCCAAACCCAGTGACAAAATTAAAGACAAGCAATTGCTTGAGGATATGGGGAGCTATGCCAAAGTCTGGTGTGAGAAGTGTGATGCCTATGGTCATCACACTGACTCTTGCTGGTTTGAAGTGGAAGAGTTTTGTGGTTCCTGATGTGGTCTGTGGATTTGATATGAAAGGATTACAAGCAGATGTATAAGAGAATACCTAAATGAAGAAAAGAAAAGCTCAAGTGATGAAGAGAAAAGATCAGTTTTGGAAAAGAGACTGAAACAAGTGTTGAAAATCAAGGATGATGCAAAGGTATCAATCAAACTGCAAAGAAAAAAAAGGTCAACTGACAAAGGAAAAAGAAAGGTTAGACCTGGTGTTCTTAATGGGGTATGGATAAATTTTTGATGAAGCAGGGATATGAACCAAGAGGATTTTAATGGAAGACTAACAAGGAGTTGACTGAAAAGAAAGACTATGTGATTGAGCAAACTTAAAAATTAATCATGTCACAAGTTGTTGGAAAGCTGGGTCAGAATCAGACTCAGAAGAAGAATGTGAAGTGTGTATGAAGACCCACTTCCAGTTCCAGTTCCAACTCCTGATGAATCTTCACCTGATACTGAATTACAAACTGTTGCAGTTTGTGACTCATAATCCAACTAATTCTATTTTGTTTGTATGTGCAGGAACAATCCTTGAATATTAATGACTTATGGTACATGGACAGTGGATGTTCCCGGCACATGACCTGTGACAAGATTGCTCTCATCAACTATGAAAGAAAATATGAAGGGCCAGTTGCTTTGGGAGTGATGAAAATGGAGGGAAGATTGTTGGAAGAGGAACACTCACCAATGGCAAGGTATCTTTTTGAGAATGTGCTGCATGTTGAAGGACTACAATACAATATACTCAGTATTTCTCAAGTTTGTGATAAAGGGTACAAGGTGGCCTTCAATGATGAACACTACCTGATTTTGAAGCCTGAGTTTGTGATTCCAACTGAGATGATCATGATGATGACTCCAAAAAATGGCAACCTCTATGAGTTAAGAATGAACACTGCTACATCTAGAGGTGGTTCATGCTTTGTTTTCAAAGCCACTGAAAATGAGACCAAACTGTGGCATAGGAAGTTGTGCTCATGTCAACTTGAAGAACATGAACAAGCTAGTGAAAGGTGAACATGTTGTTGGCCTTCCCATAAGAGAATTCAAGCTGGAAGAAAAATGCACATCTTGCCTCAAAGGGAAACAACATAAATCCTCACATAAGAGAAAAATGATAAACAGCATTGATGAGGTCTTGGAACTGCTACACATGGATCTGTTTGGTCCAGTAAGTGTTCCAAGTATTGGAAAGAAGAGATACTGCCTAGTGATCACTGATGATTATTCAAGGTTTACTTGGGTATACTTTCTGGGCAGCAAAGATGAAACCCCATAATTGATCCGAACCAAGGTGTTGAAGATGGAAAATCAGCTTGAGAGGAAGGTCAAAGTCATTAGAAGTGACAATGGGACAGAATTCAAGAATGGAAAAATGAAAGAATTTTGCACTTCTAAGGGGATATTTCAACAATATAGTGCACCTAGAACTCCTGAACAGAATGGTGTTGCAAAAAGAAGAAACAAAACATTGATTGAAGCTGCAAGGACCATGATTGCTGATGTAAATCTGCCAATCACTTTTTGGGCAGAAGCAATCAACACTGCATGTTATGTGCAGAACAGGGTTCTACTAAACAAGGCTCAAAACAAGACTCCATATGAGGTTACCTTCAAAAGAAATCCCTATGTGAAGTTCTTAAAGCCTTTTGGATGCAGATGCTCACTATTGAATACAAAGTGATGGAGCTTGGAACGGATCTAGACCTTGTGATTACAACGATACATGTTGATTTCAGTATACAATTAGTCTCGGTATACGTTATGTGTGTGTAGTGTGTGTTATTAAGAGGACAATTGGGCAGAGTAACGAGAGAGAAGTTAGCTAAATATCAGAACTGTTACATTAATGATAAGTTACAGGGTATTTATAGGGGATGACCACATTCGTTAAGTTAACACTTAACGAATGTGTCATTCGTTACAGATACTTTAACGAATAAACATACTTATTCGTTATACTTTAAATGATAGCGAATGGCCCTCATTCGTTATCTCATTCGTTAAACAGGTTAACGAATGAGCTTACAATTAGACGAATGTGTTACATTCGTTACGGGGTAACGAATGTAACTTACATTAGAGCGAATGGCCCATTTAGCCATATTTACATTAAGACCCCTATACTTTAGACTTATTATATTAATGCTCTGATAAAGACCGAGACGTACAAAACAAGTATCAACAAACTCCCACTCGTCTCGAGCTCTTTATCTACTTTAACACTGAAACAACTTCGTCTTCCAGTCAACGCAGCTATGAATCTTGTATGCATAACAGACTCTAACAACCTTCTGAAACTGCATAGCAAGTTCATAATCTCTTACATTAGCAAATCTGATCTGACTTGTAAATAACGCATCATTGTCAGACTCAGATAGCTTAACTAGCCACATCGGATCAATAACACATATTGTCTTCGTGCTTGAACCGTGACCATAAACAATCACTGCTTCACCTGTAATATTGTCATAGTATCAATAATTAAACGAGGTGAAAAGACTCTTACGAAATATCTTCATAGGAACCCTCTTCATAGTCTTAGGTGGCTTGACTTGTAAAATTAACTTCCTCCAGCCAGTGCGAGTATCAATCTCATCAATGTAGTTATGAGTTGGCACCTGAGGCTTGAAAAACTTGATGAACAAAAACTTGACGATCAATTAAAATCAATAAATATTTTTCAATATTCGATTAATGTTCAAGTTTTATTGATCCTGTTAATACTTATAACACCGATGAATTTCCATAAAAATCATATGTCGATGATCGTTAATACCTGCTGAACACAAAATAATCAGTCAATTAGACAAATATGCAAGTATGAGATTTTGATGAAAATTTGCAATAGTTTCGTTAAGGAAAACAATAAAATAGAAACAGACGAATGAAGTTGATTCGTCTGATATTGGGATTATAAATCCAATAATTTCACTCGAATCGAGGTCATTCGTTCAAAATTTGAACTAACGAATGGCCTCATTCGTTAATTTTTGATTCTTATTCGTTAATTTCTGAATCGAATAACACTCTCATTCGTTAAAGATTTTAACGAATCTTACATTATCTTCTCTTATTTGTTAACCTGTTTAACGAATAACAAAGTCATTCGTTAAATCTTAACGAATAAAGAAGTCATTCGTTAATTCTTAACGAATAATACATTAAAACATTCCATTTGTTAAATGTTTAGACGAATGACATCCATTCGTTATGCACAACGGAAGCGAATGTCTATATAACGAATGAGAAACTCATTCGTTATGTTTAAATAACGAATGGCTTTACATTCATTAAACATTTTAACGAATCACCATGTTCCTTAGCAAATGAGACAAAATTCTCATTTTAAGGAATTAAATAATCATTAAAACCAATTAGGGTTTTAATCAATGAATTAAATAATCAATTAAATCCAAGTTAGGTTTTAATTGCATATATTAAAATACCCGATCACCGTGGATCGGTAATACTTAACTTAAGCGGATTTTTACGTTAAACATCAGTTGATACCAATTGACAATACGTTAAGCACGATTAACTTAAAACTTTTGGGGATCAATCTTTTTCTCTATCCTTAGAATTTATTCACTATCTTGGTAAATCGAAACTAAAGCAGAATTGAAAAGAAAAGAAAGAAAAAAAATCCTTTTGGATTTTTGAAATTTTCAAATAACAAATAACGAAAAAACAATAAACGACTAAACTATTAAAGCAGTACATATTTTTGTAAGTTGAGCAGGGAATCATATTGACGAAAATATTATTGAGTAACACTTCAATTTCGATGATTATTATACTCGTAACCCAACGATGATTGCAGATATAATTGTCCTCTTAAACTTTTCACAGACTTGTCGGAAACTTTACGATATGCTTTAATTTGGTTCAATTAGGCACGGAACCATATGTGTACCCCATTAATCAGATATGACATTTCTATCTCTTATACAGTGAATATCACATGTACGTTTTTCTTTTGATTTTCCAAATTTTGATTAACTGTGACTCATGCAAAAATAATAAAAAGAAAATAAAGCAGAAGGTCAAAATTTTCCCTTAACGTCGGTATGACTACACGCAAATAAGGTTCCATTTCAACAAAATAAGAAGATAAAAAATAAGCTGAAATTGCATAAAATCTTAACTCTCAATTCGGATAATATCGTATTATCGCGCGGAGAAAGTCCAAAATTTTATAGGAAACACCAAGTAAAATAAAGCAGAATACCCAAATATTAACCCTCAGGTCGGATAATCTTATCGCGCAGGAGAGGATTCAATATTTGAATAAAAATAAAGAAAAAATAAAGTTGAATTTCTTTGCAAAATAAAATAAAAACAAAGCAGAATTTTCTTCAAAAATGAAAGCACGTACACACAGTAATCATTTTGACTTTTGACTTTTCTTTAAATCAGACATAGTATCAATCTTTCAAGATGTACTTCCACTAGGTTTGGCATTCATTATCTTTATATCTTATCAGTTCCTATATAGTCTGTCAAGCCTATCTTTGCATATCATATTGCTGACCTTACGGTAATTTTTAATCTTGTTTATTCATGTACTAGATCAATCCCGTCAATGTTCTATCATTTTCCCTTTTTACTTCAAAACTCAATTTTGAGGAGCATTTTTCAATGTTTTTGAAAATTTTTGAATATTTGAATGTTTTTGGAGTTTTTAATTTTTCTCTGTACAAACAGAAACCACAATATTTTTGGATTTTATATTTTTCTCCCCCTAAAAACAACAAAAATCTAAAAGAAAACAAGAAATAAAATGATTTAACCAAGCCTTTGAATATCCTTTAAAGATTTTAAACCATTTATACCTAGCAGATATTGAAAACGTGTTTTGTCAAATGCCTTAGTATAAAGGTCAGCCTTTTGAAAATCCGTATGAATTTTATCAATGGATATTAATTTCTTTCCAAAACAATCACGTATAAAGTGATAACGGATTTCAATATGTTTGGTTTTCGAATGGTGAACCGGATTTTTGGTGATTGAAATTGCAGCAGAATTATCAATATAAATGGGGAGTAGTAAGAAACTTCAAACCCTAATCCCGCAAGTGTTGCTGGATCCATAGAACCTGTGAGCAGCAACTCGAGGCCGCCACATACTCCGCTTCGGCTGTTGAAGTTAAGACCGTTGTCTGCTTCTTACACTGTCAGGAAACAAGCCGGTTTCCTAAGAATTGACATCCCGCTGATGTAGATTTGAAGTTGATCTTGCATCCTCCATAGTCCGAATCAGTAAAGGCGGTGAGGTTGAACATATCGTCCTTGGGGTACCATAAGCCGATGTCAGGATTTCCCCTCAGATAATGTAAGATGCGCTTTACTGCCGCCAGGTGAGTCACTCGGGGACTCGATTGGTACCTAGCACACAAACAAACAGCAAACATGATATCAGGTCGAGATGCAGTCAAATACATAAGTGATCCGATCATAGCTCGATATAGGGTTGGATCTACGGTATCCTCCAATTCATCCGGTGATAAATTGTGACTCACGGGAAGAGGTGTTAAGGGAATTTTGCCATCGGATATCTTGAATCGGCTCAAGACATCGTTCACATATTTCGTCTGATGGATAAAGATCCCGGTGTAAGACTGGTGAACTTGCAAACCCAGAAAGAAACTCAACTCTCCCATCGAACTCATCTCAAATTTGTCTGCATCGTCTTCACAAATTCTTTGCATAAGCTGTCATTTGTCGAACCGAAAATAATATCATCCACATATATTTGGACGAGGGGTAGATCATCACCCACGTTCTTGTAGAATAAAGTACAATCCACAGTTCTCCTCTTGAACCCACTTTTAATCAGATGGTCAGCCAACGTGCTATACCAGGCTCTCGGGGCCTGATGTAAACCATAAAGAGCCTTGTTTAATCAGTAAACACGCTCAGGAAAGTCTGGATCCTCGAAGCCAGGAGGCTGCTTCACGTACACTTTCTCATGAATAGCTCCATTTAAGAACGCCAATTTCACGTCCATTTGATAAACCTTAAAATTTTTGTAGGCTGCATAGGCAAGAAAAATTTGTATAGCCTCTAGTCGTGCTACCGGAGCATATACTTCAGTGTAATCTATGCCTTCTTGTTGATTGTATCCAAGTATGACCAATCTTGCTTTGTTTCTCACGATTACCCTGCGGACGTCCTTTTTGCACTTAAAAACCCATTTAGTTGGAATCGCCTTTTTTACGCGATCGGGTTTATCGATTAAGTCCCATACACCCAGTCTTATAAACTGTTGCAGCTCCTCCTGCATAGCTTCAACCCAAGATTGTTCCTTGAGTGCCATTGCGACACTTGTGGGTTCTATCTGTGATAGGAAACAGGTGTATTGAGCGATACTGAGAATACCCGAAGAGTGCAAATCCGCATAAGCACAAACTATCGAATCCTCAGTAGGAGATACATTAAAATCAGCTTGATCATCACATACATTAGCCAATTGGTGCCTTGTACGAACCCCTTCGTTCACATCCCCAATTATCTGATCCTGTGGATGCTGTGAATGAATCCTTAAAGAAGGATTTGTAGGAACAGAACATTATCACCCAAATTGGTGATATTCTCCTCCGCTGTGTCTACAGAGACAGTTGTTGAAACATTACTGATTAGAATTGGCTCGGTAGTTTCTTGAGCTTCATCTACCATTACAGATGATGAATTAACATAGTCAGCATCATCGGAAGAATCAGAAACATCATTCGGCGTTTCTGATACATTAGGAGAGTCATTTACATCAACCGAAGAAAACCTTGGATTCGGAAGACACTGAACTTCCAAGTAAGATCTAATGACATCGTCAGGTACTTCATCGACCGTTGATGTAAACGAATTAAAAAAGCAATCGTAATCCAACATCCAATCGGGACCAGTACCAGTTGGTGGAGTCGTATAACTTTGACAATCAACGTGATACCATTCTTCCACACAACCTGAAGAAATATTGAAAATCCGCTTCTTTAGAGAGTGGTATCCCAAGAAATAACCCTCAAAAGCTTTCTCATCGAACTTTCCAACATCTCTCTTCAAAACAGTACACGGACACCCGAATGGATCCAAATACTTTAAGTTTGGCTTACGATTATTCAGAAGCTCGTAACTTGTCTTCTTGAGCTTCTTTACAGTTAGTACGTGATTTAGTGTATAGCATGCGATATTCACAGCATTGTTCCAGAATTGAACAGGTAGCTTGAATCAGCGAGCATTGTTCTTGCAGCTTCAATCAGTGTACGATTCTTTCTTTCAAATACACCGTTATGTTGAGGAACATAAGGTACACTAAATTCCCGATGAATTCCTTTCTGAATACAGAAGAAATCCAATACATTATTCCTGAATTCAGTTCCGTTATCACTACGAATTCGTCTCACTTTTAGTTTATAAAGTGATTCGATCTTCGTGATAAGATTCTGAATTAAGATAGGAGTCTGATACTTCGATCCCATAAATAGCACCCATGAGTATCGTGAAAAATCATCCGCTACTACTAAATAATAAAAATCTCCAGCAATGCTAGCATGATTCACCGGACCAAAGAGATCCATATGAAGGCGTTCCAGAGGAGTAACAATAGTGTTTAGTGACTTGCTTGGATGTGATTTCTTCTTTTGTTACCATTCTTGCACACGACACAATGATCGTAGAACTTAAAATTCTTGAGTGACACACCATTCACTAAATCATTTGACAATAGAAAGTTCATCTTTCGTAAGTGGATGTGTCCCATGTGTCTATGCCAGAGAATAGAATCTTTCTCAGTTGCTTTGGACACGAAGCAAGTAGCTGAGGGCGAAACTTGTACATCATAACTCATGTCAAGTACATAAATATCTTTTGATCGAGGTGATCGCATGACAACCATGTCTTCAGGAATTGTGTATCCCGGTTGAAGAATAACACATTCCTTGTCGGTGAATATGGTGGTAAATTTCTTATCACAAATCTGTGACACGCTCAACAGATTATGATCCACCTTCTCACAATAATTAACCTTTTCAAACGTTACTTTTCCGTTAGAAACTTCTCCCTCTTTCGTAATCATTCCTCCTTGGTTACCATAAAATGCAACATAACCCCCTTGAATATCTTTGATGTTATTCAGAAGATCCAGGTTGCCGGTGATATGCTGAGAACATCCACTGTCCAATATCCATTTGTGATTAGACACGGATCGAGATGTACCTTGCACAAACAAGTAAAATTATTATTTTAAAAGGCAGCCCAAGCCTCAGTCTTGGGCTCTCCCTTTGATACTTTCGGAGAACATGATAATTTAAAACTCGTATTTGGTACTTGGGAATAAGTGACTGGTTTCTTGTTTTTCTTCTTTAAGTATCCATCACTTATTCTTCCCGAATCAGTGTTAGAACAGATGGGTTGAGCACGGTCAACACATTTGTTCGATACATTAATTGAATCAACCCGAACAACTTTTCTCGGATTGATATTCGAATACATTATCACACACTCATCAACTCGATTTTCTTTTAAATTTGATAATGAATGATTCTTTCGAGTTGATGAGTCATTGATATCATCAATCTTTGCTTTGCACTTTTTGGAAACATGACCAGGTTCACCACATTTGAAACATAATCGAGAATCCAAAGTGTTTTGTGGCAAAGTACATGTAGTCTTTGATAGCAAAGATTTATGAATATCATCTTTGGGTTTCTCAATTGTAACTTTCTTCGGTGTTTCATGTTTAAACCCTTTCTTTTCTTATAGAATTCAAGATTTGTTAAATTCGAAGAATTTTCCAAACCTGACGATTTTATGAACGTGATAGGTTTAAAAACATTTGTTTTTGGTTTTTCTTGAACATTAACAATTTTTGATTAATAAAATTTTTGTTCAAGTTCAGTCATTTGTGAAGTGTCATCCTGAAATACACTTTCAATCATTTCAGGTTTAAGAAGATCCAAAGGAACTTCTTTGTTAGAAAACACTTTTGACAAACCCTTTAATTTAAATACTTTTCCATTCAATGATTTCAGTTGAGGATTAACGAATCGCATCAACTCCTCATCAGACACCGAAGGCTTGTCTGATTGAGATACATTAGATTTTTCCTTAGGAATTACTTTAGGAACTTTTGTTGTGTTTGAAGAAACACCCAAAGTCTTTGAACCATACACAGCTTGTTCAAAATCTTTGGGTTCACACAGAATATGATTGTTAATTGGAATATCTTTGTTTTTGACAATTACATCTGGTTCAGACAACACCTCGATTGAGCCATCCAATTCGTTTTTGGTGAAAACCTTTTTACTTTCGATATGAGTTGGTTCACGAGCAGGACAAGTTGTTCAACACTTTCAGATTTATCAGTAAACATATTTGAAACTTTTTCCACATCAGGAATGCTACTGTAATCATGTTTAAAAAGAACAACGTAACCCAAACATGCTTTTTCATTTTTCTTATGTGAATGATTAACCTCAATTATTTCATTCAAAAAAATGAAGAATCTCTAAATTTTCCAAGCTTATTATTCAATTCCATTATTTCGTTTTCAAGATTGGAAATACAGGTTCGGAGTCGAAGAATCTCCTTCAAATGTTGATCAACTTCAATAATTTTACAATGAACTTTAGTTTTAAAATCATGATTGCTTTCAGACAATTTTTGAATTTTCAGAGTTGATTGCTTTAGCAATTTTGTCTTCTGTTTGTAGCATTCTTTGATTATAAAGTGATCTTTTGTGAGTGTATTGTTCTGAGTTAATGCTGTTTCAAGTTTGGCTTTTAATATAGCACATTCAGCACAATCATTCACATTTGATGAAGGTTCAGATACATTAGATTGAGATTGGAAACATACCTCATCAATCTTAGCCATACAAGCATAAGATTCAGCTTTCACAGAGATTGATTCAGTTTGAGACGACAGACTTTGATCAGTGTCAGTCTCAGAGTTAGACAAATTACTTCCCTCCGATAAGTTATCACTGCTAGCATCTTCAATTTTCTCCACTGATTCAACAATAGCCACGTTTGCTTGATTTCCTAACAAACGTTGAGACCAATCAACTACTTCAGTGACCACTAAAGCTTGAGTATCAGAAGATTTGTCTTGATCACCAGATACAGCAGATTTACTCTTATCCCCACCAGATGAATTCTTTCCTGAAGAACGTTCAGAATTGCGTGAGCCAGAATGATCTTTCCTTGGCTTGTCACATTCTTTGGCAAAATGACCAAATTCCCCGCAACTATAACATTTTACTTTCAGCTTATCAAACCCGACCCTTTTGTTTAACGTACGAAGATCTTTTCCCGTTCGTTGCATAAACCTTTTGACTTTACGAACGATCATAGCCATATTCCATTTTAAATCCATTAGCTCAAGATCGTCCGGGTCGATTTGATCATAATCTTCATCTGTGAGATCGCTTGTAGCGATCTTGCTTCCAACCATCTGTTCATAAGAAGTCATGAATGCACACACAAAAGCAAACTGTTGTTCAGCTTCTTGCAGATTAACCTTAGGTAAGCTTGATGCATGAGCATTTGAGTTTGTAGTCGCACCACTCGCCATAAAACATACATTAGGTGGACTGTTTACATTAGAATCCTCTTGGGATTGAGCAAAGAACGCATTAATTGGCACTGAACTTGAAGCATTATTTGCTGGCAATGCACCTCCATAAAGTAAAGGGTTTTGGGTTAAAGACTGATGGTTTTGATTCTCCTTCAATGTATTTTGACATTTGATATCAAATTCCCTTTCTTCAATCTTGTTTATGAATTGCACAGCTGTAAGTTCAGGTTTCTGAAAGAAACCGTTCTCTTTTAATACGAACAAGAAAGTCGAATAAGACGAAGGTAGAACATTCTTCAGAGTATCGATCTTATCTTGTTCTGTTGGCTCAAGATCGACACTAGACATCTCAACAATCAGATGGCTAAAACGGTTAATCATTTCTTCCACCGTCTCATTTTTCATCAAAATGAAATTTCTGAATTGAAATTTTACAAGAGTCTTTTTTGCTTTCAAGCGTGTTTCCCAAACTTCTCGTTTTCTTCGTTGTGAACAACGAAGCACAGACTTTGATAGTATTGTATTGATGAAAAATATGTTCTGGTAATGCCATGGTGAGAGTCGAGTATGCTTTTGTTTCACTATCAAAATCCTTAAGCTCTTGAGTCTCATATTCTTTAAATGGTTTCGGAGTCCATCCCGCATTGTTATTACCAATCAGTGGTGCTGAATATACATCATCGAGAAACCGGACACTACTAGGTTGCACGGATCCCAAGTGAGCACGGAACCTCGGTTCCCAACGAGCAAAATCCGACAGTTTCAACAACTTGGGGCATTTATTATGACTACCGATCTCATTGTCCATGGTCAGCATTTGTTGCAATAAGACGTTCTGAGATGCTAACGCATAGTAAGACGCGTTCTAAGCAGCCATAATGAACCAACTGTTTAAACTTCAGGGATTAAAATTGTCAAATTTTCAAAGTTTATTCGTTTACTGTTCACACGAATGGACACAGTAACGAATGAGATAGAATTTTAACGAATTACTTTAACGAATGTGCTATTCGTTGAATTACTTTAACGAATGAGATATGAGATATTCGTTAAAGATGGTTTACTTTAACGAATGAGTCCTAGCGAATATGACACGAATGTGGCTTAACGAAAGAGGTTTAGCGAATAGGATTATAGCGAATAAACGGTTTAACGAATGAGATTGAAATTTTAACGAATGAATAATTAGGATTTAGTGAATAGGCAAATCACTGTTCTAGAGAATGAAGACCAGATAAGGAATCAGTCTTCAACCTAACGAATGAGTCTTCATCTTAACGAATGAATCTTCAACAGTTCAAACTTTCAATTTCAAACTTCAAACTCATCTGAATCACACCGAAAACACCTACATCTTAGATCAAACTAAACCTAAACCAATTCCGAACCTCACTACCCTAGTCCGAAATCACAAACTCATAACAAACAGGTTTAATTTCTCGATCAACTCAGTCTCTGTTTCACAAAGGTAACTATTACCTTAAACAAACTCAATCAATACATCATAATCTGCATCAATTGAATAAGAATATATCACTAAAATCAACGAATTGTATCTTAGATCGGATCCCTAGGCTCTGATACCACTTGATGGAGCTTGGAACGGATCTAGACCTTGTGATTACAATGATATATGTTGATTTCAGTATACAATTAGTCTCGGTATACGTTATGTGTGTGTAGTGTGTGTTATTGAGAGGACAATCGGGTAGAGTAACGAGAGAGAAGTTAGCTAAATATCAGAACTGTTACATTAATGATAAGTTACAGGGTATTTATAGGGGATGACCACATTCGTTAAGTTAACACTTAACGAATGTGTCATTCGTTACAGATACTTTAACGAATAAACATACTTATTCGTTATACTTTAAATGATAGCGAATGGCCCTCATTCGTTATCTCATTCATTAAACAGGTTAACGAATGAGCTTACAATTAGACGAATGTGTTACATTTGTTACGGGGTAACGAATGTAACTTACATTAGAGCGAATGGCCCATTTAGCCATATTTACATTAAGACCCCTATACTTTAGACTTATTACATTAATGCCCTGATAAAGACTGAGACTATCAACACAAAGGATTATCTGAACAAATTCCACTCAAAATCTCTAGAATGTTTCTTTGTGGGATACTCATCTCATTCAAAAGCTTACAAAGTCTATGTGAAGGAGCACATGGTGGTCATTGAGTCATCAGACATAATATAATGAAAACCACTTTAACAGTGTTGAAGGTCCCAAATGGCTTTTTGACTTGGAAAATATGATCAAGTCTTTCAAAATCTATAATGAAGATATGGATGATAGTATGTACAGAACCAGCTTTGAAGAGAAGGGAAAACAAAAACAAGTTGATCTGGACAAACTATGGTCATCAGTTGCTCCTGAAACAAATGGATTTAATTTTGAGAGAAGCAACCAAGGGCAGCTGAAGTTGAGTCAAATGGACAAGAAGCCACAGTTGAAGTTCCTAATGAAGGTCCAAGTGATGTAGAGAGTGAACCCATTTAAAGTCAACAACCTGCTCAGCATGAAGAGATAAATCAATGTGAAGTAAGGTTTCAATCTTTGTTTGACTCCCTGCAAATTGGGTCAAATGAAGCATCATCATAAGAGATCAATGAAATTCAAGCAGCTGATGAAGCTCAAGAGAGAAATGTAAGTGAAATTGCTGAGGTAAATTTGTCCAATCTAGAGACAGAAGTGTCTGCAAAACAATTTATGCAGACCACCTCTGTTGAAAGAAATCACCCTGCAGAGAATATAATACGTGACTTGCATGAAAGAGTGACTAGAAGCTCTTCTGAAAAGGAAAACATCTGTCTGTATGCCTGCTTCTTATCCAAGTTGAACCAAAGAACATCAATCAAGCTCTAAAAGACAACAGCTGGGTAGAAGCTATGCAAGAAGAGTTAGCCCAATTCAGAGACTTACATGTATGGGACTTGGTTAACAAGCCCAGAGGCAAGTATGCTATTGGAACAAAATGGGTGTTCAGGAACAAGAAAGATGAAAAGGGTATAGTGATCAAGAACAAAGCAAGATTGGTGGCTCTAGGATGCTTACAAGAAGAAGGAGTGGACTTTGAAGAAGTTTTTGCTCCAGTTGCAAGACTAGAGGCTATCAGGATCTTTCTTGCATATGCCGCATCAATGAATATTAAAGTCTATCAGCTTGATGTGAAGTCTACATTTTCAAATGGAAAGATTGATGAAGAAGTTTATGTGGCACAACCTCAAGGATTTGAAGATCCAGTGCATCCCAACAAGGTTTACAAACTCAGAAAAGCATTGTATGGACTACATCAAGCACCAAGGGCCTGGTATGATGAGTTATCAAACCATCTGTTGGAAAATGGCTTTTGCAGAGAAGCTATTGACAAGACCCTGTTCTACAAAAGATGGAACAACGATCTGCTGATGTTGTAAGTGTATGTGGTTAACATTATATTTGGCTCTACAAATGAACAAATGTGCAAGGAGTTTGAGCAAGTGATGAAATCCAAATACAAGATGAGCTCAATGGGGGAAATGAATTTCTTTCTTGGACTTCAGGTGCAACAGAAAGCTGATGGAATCTTCATTAATCAATCAAAGTATGTACAAGAGATCCTTAACAAGTTTAAGTGCCAAGACTTCAAGACAGTGTCTACACCAATGGACACACATGAGAAAATGGTACCTGATGAGAAAGGGGAGCCGGTGGACCAGCATGAATATAGGGCCAAGATTGGATCACTGATGTATCTTACAGCATCTAGGCCAGATATCATGTTTGCTGTGTGTGTCTGTGCCAGATTCCAAGCCAACCCCAAGGTCTCACATATGCTAGCAGTTAAGAGGATCTTCAGATATCTAAAGGGAAAACCAGATTTGGGGATTTTGTATCCAACGAACCCATCCTTTGACTTGATGGCCTACATAGATAGTGACTATGATGGTTGCAACATGAGTAGAAAATCAACCGCTGGAGGATGCCAGTTTCTAGGGAACAGGCTGGTGTCTTGGCAATGCAAGAAGCAAACTACAGTGTCAATCTCTACTGCTGAAGCTGAGTACATTGCTGCTTCTGCCTGCTGTGCACAGGTTCTGTGGATTCAGAATCAACTGCTGGATTATGGTTTGAATTTTTTACTTACACCTATTTTAATTGATAATACTGCTGCTATGTTCATTGTTAAGAATCCAGTCCAACATTCTAAGACTAAGCACATTGAAATTAGACATCATTTCATTAGGGATTGTCAGGAAAAATGTTTAATAGAAATTAAGAGGGTAGATACATATGATAATTTGGCTGATTTATTCACCAAACCTTCAGATAAAACCAAGTTTCATTTTCTATTAAAATGCCTAGGAATGATAAATGCTGATGAAATTTGATTTAGGATGTGTACTTAAGTGAGGTATTTACTGATTACTTGTGTTACTCACTTTGAATGTTTGCATGATGATTTTATATGCTTAACTGATTATTCTAATTGCATGAATCATGCATGTGACTGTTCTTGTGTGAAAATCTGGTTGAAATTGTTAATTACAACATTTGGTACTTTGATCTGTGCTTGCATGATGTATTTCTGCGATTTCTATTACTTCAAGTATGAATCTGTGCTTGATACTCCTCGAGCACAAGAGACATTTCTAAGTCTTTCGAGCACAGATGTCATAGCTCAGTTGCTCGAGCATAGAATTTTATTGAAAACTTTTCCAAGTATTTCGAGCATAACTTTGTGTTTTACGGTGTGTTTGATGTTCTTCGAGCACAAACAAACCATACTTGAGGTTTCTCAAGTAACTCGAGCACAAATGTTGTGTTACTTCTGGTCGAGCATGGACATGTGTTCTGGAAAACTTTCTAAGTATTCCAAGCACAAGTCCACTGCTTGAGCACGCAGCTAAGTCTTTCAAGCACAAGCACTGAAATGATAAATTTTAAGGTTACTCGGTAGACTTTCGAGTATGCTCGATGAATTTCTGAGCATGCTCGACAGACTTATATGTTGATTTGTTTGGTCTATGCTATCTGAATGGATGTGTTTGACATTGGTTGAGTGTGTGCTTGTTAAATATGCTTAAGTGACATCACTGTTTTTCAAAATCAATCCTTAAAATGAATTTTCAGAAGAAATGATTTTTGAAATTGTGAAATAATTTTAACAAAGCAACACTGTTTTTGGTGATCTCATGGGAGATATGATAAGATTATCCAGTTATAAACTTTAAAGAAGGTTAAAAGTTTTTTGATAGAAATAGTATCAAACCTTTGGGATGTGACAGAAAATTGTTTAAGATAACTAACCTATGGATTATAAGTACAAAAGGCTTTGAGTACAGTCATTGGCAATGCATGGTAGCTTTTCATAGTCTGTAGTTGTCATATGTGATATAAATCTAAATCTGCTAAGTCTGATGTGGTGAACTAGTAGAAGATAAGGTATGCTCTCTGGAATATCTCTCCGAATGATAGGCAGAAATGTTATTATCCAATTATACACGAGCCTGTTGGTGTCTCTGGTCTAACAAAATATTTATGAAGTAATTGAGCATATATAAATTATTGCTATATAGCAAATTTATCAAAAGAAAAGAAACACAAAGTTATTGAAAAGTATAAAAGGATCAAAAACAGTATAAAGAAATAAGTTGACTGATATCATGACTTAAGGGGCACTAAAGGAATTACAGGGGTGGGGCATCCAAATAAGTCCTAAACACCCTGAATGTAAGGCATTTAAGTCTTGATGGCATGTAAGTCCAACGTTCAACCTTATAGTCTGTTATCTAAACAGTTATATATATATATATATATATATATAAACTGCTCACTATACTAAACACAGTTTTGACCAAAGCATCAGGGGGTCGAAGTCAATTCGGGGTGATTTGGAGAAAGCTAAATAAGCTTTGAGAAGAGACTAGACGCAACCTGAAAATATAGTGATAACCATTCCTAACTTATGCTCTAATTGAACCCTAAATGTATCATAGAAAGCAATGACCATTATGCTTAGTGTACATGTTGTCAACCTGACTCGAGTCATAATAACACTGACCATGAAATGGTGTGATCGTGCCTTAGATATTCTGATCCCATGTTGAGAGCTTTCTATGAAATTGTTTTTAATAAAATATTCTACTGGAGTTTGATCTCTTATTTCACCCTAAACAAATTGAGATTGAAACACCTAAGTCTAAAAGGCAAAAATCAGTAAAGGTGATGGTGTACAAGAGAAGATTAGATAAGCTTGTAGAAAAGAAAAGGGCTAAATCGATGAAGATGGAAGAGCCAATGATTGGGGAACTCAACAACCTTAAAGAAACAATTGATATAGATGATGAAAGTGAAGGAGAAATGACAGATGTTGAGAAAGAAAATGAAGATAGAGATTACTTAATAAGCCTTGAATATGACTTGAAATACCTTCAAAGACTATCCAAAGAAGACATAGCCAAAGAAGCTGAAAGGTGGAGAATGAGGAAATCAAAAACAGAATCTTTGATTAAGGCTGATCACAAGCCTGCATTCCTGAACTTGCAATCCTTTGACACAATAGACAGACTTTACAAGAATGTTCTTGTGGATAATATTTCAGATTATGTGAAAAAGGCAACTAAGAAGAAGGAAGAGGGAGAAAAAGTGTTAAAAGAGTCTGATAGTAGCAAAAGTAGAATTGAAAAGAAAGCCAGTGATGAAACAGAATATGAAACATTAAAGGCTAAACATAATGACATAAAGTTTCTTCAATTGTATGGCTACAGCTATGAGTCCTTGATAAATCTTTCTCCTGAAGAACTAAAAAGAAAAATTCAACTGGTAAAAGACTCTCACAAAGATCAGAAAAGTTATGAAGAATATGTGAGAGAACAGGAGTTAAGGATGAGATTGCAGAAGGAGAGAGATGAAGCTAAGAAGAAAGAAGAGGATGTGAAAAAGTGGTTTGAAGACCCTCAAAGGGTACAAACATTGAAGAAGATTGTAATGGAGAAAGGAATGACAGAAGAGCAGTTTCAAAACATGCCTCATGAACAATTGATAGACATATATAATAGAGAGCATAAATTGTATCTGGAAACCCAAAGAAGACTGCAAGAGGGCAAGCAGAGAGTAGAGGAAGAAGTCAGAGCTGAAATGATGAGTGCCTTGCACAAAAAGGGAGCCAAAATGTCAAGATTAGTAGTACAGACTGATGATACAATCAGACAATGGTATGAGGAAGCTGGGCAACATAAATAAAGACAAATACTCAAGGAAGCTCGAGCCGAACCCTAAGGTCTGAGATTGTGAGGCCAGAACCAACACGAAATCTTAATCTGCCTACACATCTCTACTACGATAAAAGATCAAAGACCTTGAGGGTGGTTACAGAAGACAAAGAAGAAACTCTTATCATCTTTAGAGATGATCTGAGAAAATTTTCAAAAGAACAATTAAAGAAGATGGCTACACTAGATCTTCATGACAATCAAAACAGAAGTCAGATGGCAGGGCAACAAAGAAACGATCTCTCCAACTATGTTTATATGTAATTAAACATGATTAAACAAGTTAAAAATTGATTAAAATGTTGAAATTACCTAGGGTTTGGCTGCAAAATTATGATGAAGCAAGCTAGCTATTCCAAGTTATGATATTTTGGGTGAAAGTGACTTAATTTGTAGTGAAAATATATTATATAACAAAAAGGGGGGGGGGGGGGTTTAGTCTACTTTGGCGGACTGGACTTTTGGGGGCCCAATTTTGGCCCATTAGTCTCATTTTGCGTGCCCGAAATTGAAATCCTAAGTCCAAGTTTATTTCGGGTTCGGTCTTTGGCGAGAAAAATATATCGGGTGTGACAAACAGCGTAAAAATGAGTGTTTTCCAGCCAATTTCTTGTAAATTTAGAAAAACATACTATTAGGTCGTAAAAATCCAAAATATTTTCACAGATCACTTAAAACATCTCAAATAAGTCTTTGGTAGATCTTTTTCAAGTTAACAGGTGATACAATGCTTGTTTTGGATTTAGCTTTCGCGTTTAAAGTCATAGCGGGTAGTTAAACGAGCATGTTTTCGATTAACTGGTTTGCTATCATACGAAGGCCATAATATCAATAGGTGTCTTATAATATACGTATATCACTTATGGATGCCCCCCCCCGGGATATCCGGGTCATAACCAAACCCATTTGGTTATTCGTTTGTTCGTTACGCAATAAGTAGTTAATCGCTTATTCGATAATTAAATACCAGGACAGAAGTGGTTTTGTCACGAATGTCACAACCACTCAATCCCATTATTATTTAACATACTTAAATAATAACACACATTTTAAATAATAAAACTTTCTTTATTTATTATTTTCAAGAGACGGATGTTATACCTTTATTAGTTAACTAGGTTAGAGCCCGTGTTCCATACGGGTAAATATATCATAAAAATTGTTGGGTCGGATTTTAGATAAGGAAGATTGGAATCTTCTCAACCTCCTCAGAAAACGGCTAAGTATGGACTTCGAGCAAGCTTAGACGATCGAGCATGGTTTTACTACTTCGAGCAAGGTATTCAGAACCTCAAATGGTTGATTTCTCTAAGTGTTAAGGCTTTGAGCAAGCTACACTTCAACGAGCAAGAGTATTCTTCTATCGAGCATGGATTGCCAATCAAGCAAACAACTTGATCATACAAGTTTTAACCAAGTGTTACGAGCATAGGATGAATGAGTACATGGGGACAAGCATGGATGCAATAAGAAGATGTCAAGTGATCAAAGTAAGGACTTCGAGCATAGTTTAGTTCCCAGAGCAAGATTTACATCCGAGCATGCTAAAGATTGCTGAATAAGTCTAAGGACAAGACTGAAGACATCAAGAAGAATGAGCTTGCTCGATGGACTAATTCAAGCAAAGCAAAGATTGGTCAAGAGGAATGAAGCCTGCTGGAGGAGAATATCTTCATTGATGATATTCTATGTAAAGTATGCTCGAGGAGATTCATTGAGCATACCTAGCGTAGTGAGTCTGCTCGAGCAAGATTGTTATCTTGCTCGAGGACTCAACACTTGTATTATTTTGTCTTTAATTTTGTAATGATTAGGAACTTCTAAAAGGAATGTCAGGGTCTATAAATAGGGTCCTAGGTTGTTGGACTCGGTATGCCCAAGACACATATTATTATTGATGTGGCTAGTACGTCATGATCCAAGTCAGGTCATACCCAATAACAATCTAGACAAACACCAATAATATTTGTTTATATATGATATGATCATAACAAATGAATATTAACACTTGAGTTATTTGAAAAGGGGTTTCTAAATAAAATGTACTTGTGAAATAAATAAATCATGCGGATGATTTATACTTTGAGAAAGAGCATTCCATATTGTTGTTTAAAGGGGTTAAGTAACAATATGTCAAGCATGTTACCTATATTGTGTTATGTTTATTTTTGGAAATAACACAATTGAGTTTTATGATATAAAAGTAAAATATATATATATATATATATATATATATATGAAAATGAAATGGGTGAGAGGGTGCCCCCCCTCTCTTTCACTCTTCATTTTTTATTATTATTTATATCTTAGTGGGTACATGCATAACATTTGATTGGGTGTCTTGGAGGTGGCTCTTGAAAGACTCTAAACTCTTCTCTTTCTCTTACCACAACCATAAGTAACACAAAAAAGCACAAGAAGAAATATCCTCTCAACTTCTTCTCTTTTTCTTCTTGGATTCGGCCAAGATCAAAACAAGGAAGAGGAGTGTTTTCCAAGTGAAAATCCTAGCTAGAAGTGGTGTATTGTCGGAGGCTTGGGGTATGCAAGCTTGAGGACCTTCCCTTTGAAGTTCTTGCCTACCATCCATCCTCTCCTTCACCCGGATTTGATTCTCTAGAAAGGTAGCTTTAACATGCATGTACTTTTAGTGACATGCATGTGTTTGATAGTATGTATTTCGTATTCGGATCCGGGCTTGGGTTTTGCATGTGTAAAATAGGTTTTATACATATCAAATTAACAAGATTTAAAACTTATATCCGCTGCATTTTTGGAAAGGCTAAAGTGGAACCACCCAAACCAAAGAAGCTAAAGGTTAGCATCCATGCTTTGGATGTGAGGAGATTGGGTGTTGGATGAGGAATTGTCCAACCCTTCTCAAAGAGTTGAAAGCTAAGAGGGATGCGGGGCAAACCTCGGGTACAACTTTCATGATTCATATTGATCTTAATATTTTTTTCCTCTAACACATGGGTATTGGATACCGGATATGGAACTCATATTTGCAATTCATTGCAGGGGTTCAAGGGAAATAAAGGATTCAAGAAAAGAGATATTAGTCTCTTCATGGGCAACGGAGAAAAGGTTGTTGTCGAAGCCCGAGGAGACTATACATTAAAGCTTCCAAATGGTTTGGAAGTTATTTTGAAAGATGTTTTGTATGCTCCTAATTTGACTAGGAACATTATCTCCGTTTCTTTGTTAAGACAATATGGTTATGATTTTAAGTTTATGGATAATGGTATTTGTGTTTTCATGAATGATGTCTTTTATTTTAATGCAATGTCGTCTAATGGCATTTATGAATTAGTTCATGATAACACACCCCTTGATAACATGTTGTACCAATCTAGCACCAAGAAACTCAAAATGGATTTGAGTAAGACTTATCTTTGGTATTGTCGCCTTGGTCACATAAACAAAGACCACATGCATACACTTCAAAAGAATGGTCTTTTGGAATCAAGTGAAGATGATTCATTTGATAAGTGTGAGTCTTGTTTACTTGGGAAGATGACCGAGGACCCCTTTAGTGGAACAAATGAAGGGGCAAAAGACTTATTGGGCATCATACATTCGGATGTATGTGGTCCTTTTAAGACAATGATAAGGAATGGTGAAAGATACTTCATTACTTTTATCGATGACTATATTCGTTATGGGTATGTGTACTTATTAAGACACAAATATGAAGCCTTTGAAACGTTCAAAGTCTTTCAAAATGAAGTACAAAATCAACTCGATAAAACCATCAAAGTACTTCGTTCGGATAGAGGAGGTGAATACCTAAGTGATGCTTTCCGAGATCATCTTAGGAGTTGTGGGATCATCTCACAACTTACTCCACCCGGAACACCACAACATAATGGTGTGTCAGAAAGGAGGAATCGAACTCTATTGGATATGGTTGGATCTATGATGGCTAGAAGCACATTGTCTCTATCATTTTGGGGTTTCGCTTTGCTCTCCGCGGCCCGTATTCCAAATATGGCTCCAACCAAGAAAGTGGACAAAACACCTTATGAAATATGGAACGGAAGGGTTCCATCATTGTCATATTTAAAGGTATGGGGTTGTGAGGCTTATGTCAAGAACAACACCCAAAACAAACATGAAAATAGATCCACTAAGTGTATCTTTGTAGGGTATCCCAAGGACTCTATGGGATATTATTTCTACAACCCAACCGAGCAAAAGGTGTTTGTTGCTCGAAAGGCCGAGTTCATGGAAACTAAATTCCTTATGGAAGGTACTAGCAGAACGGTGGAACTCAAGGAGGATCGAGAACCACAAGCCGATACACGTTTGGTTGATACTAGCACTCAACAAGAGGTTGTTGAGAATGATCAAATGGTTGATCAAGACACACAAAACGTTCGCAAATCCGGTAGATTAGTCATCCACCCGAAAGATATGGATTTTTCATGGATGGATGCTATGTGGTAGATTCGGATGAACCCACCACATACCGTGATGCAATGTCACAATCCGATTGTGACAAATGGCTTGAAGCCATGAACGTTGAGATGCAATCCATGCATGACAACCAAGTATGGGATTTGGTTGTACCACCTCTTAATTCCAAACCGGTTGGAAGTAAGTGGGTTTTCAAGAAGAAAACCGATATGCATGGAAACTTGGATACTTATAAAGCTAGACTTGTAGCAAAAGGTTTCACTCAAACTCAAGGTGTTGACTATGATGAAACTTTTTCTCCCGTAGCAATGCTAAAGTCTATTAGGATATTGTTTGCTATAGCCGCACATTATGACTATGAGATATGGAAAATGGATGTTAAAACGCTTTCCTAAATGGGCATCTTGAGGAAGATGTCTACATGGTTCAACCCGAAGGTTTTGTCGATCCACAACATCCTAATAAAGTATGCAAGTTAAAGAAATCAATCTACGGATTGAAACAAGCATCCAGAAGTTCGAATCATCGTTTTGATGAAGAAGTTAAGAAATTTGGGTTCATCAAGAATGGTGATGAAGCTTGTGTGTATGAGAAAGCTAGTGGGAGCATCATTACCTTCTTAGTATTGTATATTGATGACATACTACTATTTGGGAATGACATTCCAACCATGGAAGGGGTAAAAGCATGGCTTGGAAGTTGTTTTTCAATCAAGGATCTTGGTGAAGCAGCCTATATTTTGGGAATAAAGATCTATAGGGATAGATCAAGGTGGTTGATAGGTTTAAGCCAAAGTGCATACATTGACAAAATCTTGAAGAGGTTTAAGATGGAGAACTCTAACAAAGGTTTGGTACCTATTCAAAGAGGAACGATATTGAGTAGGTCTCAATGTCCAAGCTCAAAGGATGAGCAAGATTGAATGAATGGAATCCCATACGCATTGGCTATTGGATCCATCATTTATGCAATGGTATCCACTAGACCGAATGTATCATGCGCTTTAAGCATGACAAGTAGATTCCAACATAATCCGGGAAGTAGCCATTGGATGGCGGTCAAGAGTATATTGAAATACCTTAGAAGGACTAAGGATATGTTTATAATATACGGTTCGGGTGAGGAGGAACTCGTTGTAAAGGGTTACACGGATGCGAGTTTCCAAACCGATCGAGATGATTCTAGGTCACAATCATGATATGTTTTCGTTATGAACGGTGGGGCAATCTCTTGGAAGAGCTCAAAGTAAGATGTGGTAGCATTATCCACCATGGAATCGGAATACATCGCCGCCTCATTGGCAGCTCAAGAAGCTGCGTGGATTAGAAAATTCATTGCCGACCTAGGGGTAGTCCGTACCATACAGGACCCTCTAGAGATCTTTTGTGACAACGAGGGTGTGATTGCTCAAAACAAGGAACCTCGTTTACATCAAAAGACGAGGCACATTGAGCGGAGGTTCAACTACATAAGGGATGAAGTTGAAAAGGGAAAGATATGTATTCGCAAAGTTCACACTGATCAAAACATTGCGGATCCACTCACGAAGCTCCTTGAAAGGCCAAAGCATGAGGGTCATACTTGTGCCTTAGGACTTCTATATTCTAGTGATTGGATATGATCGAATTTTGTATTTGGATATCGGAACAAATGTTATTTTGACTCATTCATATGATTATGACATTTTGAGTTATGTTCCATTTTAGCATGATTAAATCCGTGAATAAGTTACTTATTCTAAATGTCCGTAGTTGCTCATATTTGTGGGAACAAATATGAAGGTAAGACTATTATGAACTTGGATTGGTGGATATTCATGGGATATGAATATAGAGCAAGGGTTGCTGCCAAGGTTCATAGATATTTTTGGGTTATAAATATTGGACTGACCCGCTCTCAAATGTTACTACATGGAATCCTTGTGATTGATCATAAGTAAATTTGAGTAAAGGCATGTCATAGTATCCTCCGACCTGAGACACATATTAGGTCTTGATATTCACCAAGTATTATACTTTGACTTAGTTCTTCGCTGCTCTGAAACATGACAGTATATAAGGCTAAGATCAGGTCTGGTACAAGGTGATTGTGAGAGACGTATGTAGTCAAGAGGGGATTTGTCCCTCTTATTCGTTGAGAGTGAGATGTCTAAGGCCTGCAAAGTTAAATCAACAGAGAATGATCACTCTGTGTCTCTGGATTTGACATGACATCTGTGGCAAAAGGATAAATGATAGATGTATCTAAATAATTTCAAGTAAGGGACTTGAAGGGGATGATGTTATTGAATGGAACTTCATCATGCGTATTAGGGGTAGTAAACCGTAGTTAGGCGGTATTTGCTACTTGCATCAATCTTCTATGTATCTTGTGCAAGTGGGAGATTGTTGGACTCGGTATTCCCAAGACACATATTATTATTGATGTGGCTAGTACGTCATGATCCAAGTCGGGTCATACCCAATAACAAGCTAGACAAACATCAATAATATTTGTTTATATATGATATGATCATAACAAATGAATATTAACACTTGAGTTATTTGAAAAGGGTTTCTAAATAAAATGTACTTGTGAAATAAATAAATCATGCGGATGATTTATACTTTGAGAAAGAGCATTCCATATTGTTGTTTAAAGGGGTTAAGTAACAATATGTCAAGCATGTTACCTATATTGTGTTATGTTTATTTTTGAAAATAACACAATTGAGTTTTATGATATAAAAGTAATATATTTTCATATATATATATATATATATATATATATATGAAAATGAAATGGGTGAGAGGGTGGCCGCCCCCCCCCCCCTCTCTTTCACTCTTCATTTTTTATTATTATTTATATCTGTGACATTTGAGCCAAAACAAGGTACACCTTAGTACGTATTTACCGATTAAGCAAATAAACGCCTTTTGCGTAACAAACGAACGATTAACTGAACGAGTCGGGTTATGACCCAGAAATCCCGGGGGGGCATCTATAAGCTAAAATATTAGTAATATGACCTTAGTTTGATAGCAAACAAGTTAAACGAAAAAATGCTCGTTTAACTACCCGCTATAGATTTAAACGCGAAAGATAGTTACAAACCAAGCATTGTATCATTCGTTAAGCCCAAAAAGACTTACCAAACACTTATTTGAAATGTTTTAAGCGATCCGTGAAAATATTTTTGATTTTTACAAACATATAGTATGTTTTTATAAATTTACACAAAACTAGCCGAAAAACTCTCGTTTTCGTGCTGTTTAACGCACCCTATAAGTTTATCGCGCCAAAAACCGAACCCAAACTAAATTTGGACTAGGATTTTCGTATTTGGGCTTGAGAAATTAGAATATTGGGCCAAAACAGCCCAAATGGAGCCCATAAGCAATCCCGATCGGCCAGCACCCCCACCCCCATTTTTTTTATATAACCTGTTATCTAAGCTTGTTTATTCATTTCACTTGATAAAAACTGAAGTACAAGAAGCTGCAAGTCATTTTTCCAGAAACCTTCCAAAACCCTAAGGTAACAACTTAAATAAGTAACTTTTAAACTTGTTTAACCTTGATTAATACCATAAAAATATGTCTTAATTGCTAAAAATCATTCCTAACCATGTAAAAATCCTAAAAATGGTTCATAAACATGTTTTGATCATACACATGGTAAGGAACCTGTTTTGATAGTTTTTTTGGCCATAAACACAGATTAAAGGGTTGAAACGGCGATTTTACGGTTCAAAAGTTCGTTTTTGTGCACTAGCCGAAACCCTAAGTTAAAGGGTTGTTCTATTGATGAAACCAGCTTGGTTTGTGATATAGGACTTGTATCTAGCCTACATAGGAGCACAAGAGCTTGAAAAGTTGATTAGAAAGGCGGAAACGAACCAAAACCGCTAAGGTAATGCCGAAACACTCGCTTACGGACTGTTTAGGTTAAGGTTGTGATGTGCATATTATTAAGCCTTGAAATTTTGCAGGGAAATCAGGGACCATGTCATTGAGTCCCTGTTCATATTAGGTAATTTTTCGACCATCCGAGAATATTTTGCGAATTTATTACCGAATTGGAATGTTTATTTGGAAAAATAGCTAAAATACATCAAAAATTATGAAATTTTTCTGGGAACTCATATTTGATGTATTTTGATCACATATGAATTTTGGAATCATTTGGAGAAGTCTAAAGGTGTTTTGTGTATATGCGTTTGTGTGAATTTTTATAGCCGAATTTGGGCCGAAAAGAGTATCGCAAGAGCTTTTTACATTCTAGAATTGATACAGGTTGTTTTGGGATGTAATTTGATTATTCAGGAATTTTTGTGGAACTTTTGGAAATTGTTTCGGATAAACGGACGATTTTCAGGCGAAATATAGCTGATAAAATGAATTTTTATAAATTAATAAATCAGTAAATAATTTCAAAAATATTTTTATAAAAATCTACATATTTTAATTGATAAGTTGCTAAATTTTCATAATTTAATGATTAACGGTTAATTAATTATGCTAATTTAAAGATTAAACAAATTCAGTTTTTATAAAAACCGGCAAGTTCGCGACTAACGAACCTGCGGGAATATCAAAACACCAAGAGTGATCAAAAATCATATTTTTGGATTAATTAAGTAAAAACGAACTTTTCTATGAGAAACCTGGACAATCCGGGTGGATTGTGCGCGTTTCTTCTTATATCAAACTGAATAAACGGAAACGGGCCCCGTGGCTAATCCGGGACCCCAGTATGTGATCCTTCTTTATAATTTAATCATTTTATTAACCAATACATTTACCCAAGCTTATTTTCCCATAACTGTTTTCTGAACGCGTAAACGAACAACTTGGCCCAGCTGGGAAAACGGGAATCTGAGCCAAGTTCAGTTCTAAGTATTAGACATTGAATAACATCACAACCTAAGCCTATTGCCACTTTCTGGGCGTTCCAACTATACCCAGATTAGTTATACAGCCCAGTTTAGTATTGAGATTATAATAATATTAAAATATTAATATTATTATAATATTGATTATAGGAACTATTGATAGCGGACCGAACAAACCACGAGCTGATACAGTACTGATTATCTACTAAACCGTGAGTTTCATGACCCCACTCTTTAAACAGTTTTACGAACTTTTGAGGTGAAAAGCAAGTTTGATTACATATAGATACCTGAAACATGTATTGATGTGAATTATCTAAGTGCTAACACACGAAAGTCCCCACGATCACAGTGATTAACTTCGAGCCGGTGGCTTGTGAATAGTACTATTGGTTTGACAAACCCAAACGGAATCGGCCTGGTTGCCGTGTCACATAGCTCCGTTTGCACATGACCATATTTATACATACAGGCTATGTAATGTTATACATAGGTACCGGGGCATGTTGTGGGCGGAAGGGGAGCCACAGTGGTTGATTGAGCGTGGGAAATGGATGCACGCAGCACATACAGTCAAGGCTTCACTGTAGCTTAGCATAATTACATCATTTACATATATACATACTTATTTCATGATTACAAGTGTTAACTTGTGAATACTCATTACTGTTTTCTTGAAACTCGTGAAACTCACTAACTCTAGTAGTTGACCCGTTTTAAACTGCTTTTCAGGTATACCTAAATCTGAATGATTTGGTGATCTGTTACTTGCCCAAGGTGTGTGGTTGATGCTATGTGAATAGAAGCAAGGAAGTTAGTAGTAAGATCGTATAGTTAACGAACTAGTTTTGTTTGTATCGCCTAGACTATAAAACAATGATAGAAGGATGAATTGTAATATATTGTAAATTAGTTTGTGATGTTTCTTTATAAACAATGTGTTGATACCAGAGGTGTCTGTTACATTCCTGTGTTACGCTTCCGCATTTTGCTAGTCGGGGTGTGACAATATCTTAGTGGGTACATGCATAACATTTGATTGGGTGTCTTGGAGGTGGCTCTTGAAACACTCTAAACTCTTCTCTTTCTCTTTACCACAACCACAAGTAACACAAAAAAGCACAAGAGGAAATATCCTCTCAACTTCTTCTCTTTTTCTTCTTGGATTCGGCCAAGATCAAAACAAGGAAGAGGAGTGTTTTCCAAGTGAAAATCCTAGCTAGAAGTGGTGTATTGTCGGAGGTTTGGGGTATGCAAGCTTGAGGACCTCCCCTTTGAAGTTCTTGCCGACCATCCATCCTCTCCTTCACCCGGATTTGATTCTCTAGAAATGTAGCTTTAACATGCATGTACTTTTAGTGACATGCATGTGTTTGATAGTATGTATTTCGTATACGGATCCGGGCTGGGTTTTGCATGTGTAAAATAGGTTTTAAACATATCAAATTAACAAGATTTAAAACTTATATCCTCTGCGTTTTTGGTAAAATTGGGATTTTTATCACTTTGAAAATCTTGTTAAAACCCAACATAGGTTTCCCTTTAGGGCACGGATAACGACGCACACAATACGAGAAACATTCTAAAAGAATATTCTATTTGTTTCCTCGTACAGCCGCCGCCGTCATACACGAAACCCTAGACATTCCTTTCACTGTTTCATTAATGCCTCATTTAATATAGTGAATCTTTGTCTTTGAATGTGATTTTATTGAATATCTATTATCGTTTCGTGTTTGTTATTTTCACTCATTCGTTCCCATTTGTTGGATACCCTGATTCCGCCGAGATATTCAATAGGCCTTTGGGTTACAGAGTTGGTGTGTTCTTGTAAACCTTTTCTAAGGTTTCACCCGACTCACGGTCCTGACAAAAATAAAAAAATATTATATGCAATATTTAAATTCAGTTATTTCATACATTAATTTTTACTTATGACTTTTTTAATAAGTTTTTGATATATTGTGAACTATAATTTTAAGTTGAAAACAAAACGTTCATGTTAGATTTATTTTAAAAATAAAATATCTATACCGATATTATTATATTAAATATTATGTTTATAAAGATGATATGTATGACAAAATGTTGTCATAGATTTAAAAACTAAATTTACAAAGAATAAGGTTTGGTTGTAAAAGAAAATAAATAAAAATATATTATATTTTAAAATGAAAAGAGATATAATGATCAATCTTAAATGATTGTGTTAAAAAGATATGGGAAGACAATGTGATATTGTAAATTATGAAAATGTTAACAATTAATTAAGTATAGTTTTGGTTTTATACTTGAAGAGAAATTACATTTATATATGTTAAGTTAAAAGTTCTAACACAATTACCACTTTAATGGGGTTGGTAAGCACATTTGGTTTAAAACATGAGGTCTTAGGTTCGAAACTCCTATCACACAATATTTTATTTTTCAAAATTTTATAAAGTCATACGGGTCATGGGCTAAAATAGGTAAATGGGTCATGCGCCATGATATAATAGGAAATTGTGACATGGCATCAACTTGGCATCCTATGTGGAGTGCTTAGTTAAATGACATGTGGATAACTTGTTTTGCTTTAATAGTATAGTTAGACTATAGGTAATATGGCCCATCAACAATTACCAAACTAATATATAATAAGGTATAATTAATATTTTGATTTAATATAAATAAATATATAAATACTATATTTATTCTAACATTCTCCCACTTGCCCGAATAATCATTTATTATGAGTATTAGATAAGCCTAATCAAAAGTTAATACTCATTTTAGCTTTAAACTCAAACTGGAGTAGAAAATATAGTCATTGAATTGAACATCATCTCAAGACCCCCATTAATCATACTGCAGTCCTTATAAAAACCTAAGTAGTTATGATCAAAATTTTCAATTAAGCCCTTCAAACGTTTGATTTGTATTATAACTTGTCTATATTATGTATTCATAACATATTAAGAGACATACAAAATCAAAACTGATGAGGAAAATTAATAGTTAATCATTCATAGTACGATATACAGTTACGCATAGTCATCAACAAAACCCGTCATTATTATAAGCGCTTTTATAATATTTATTGGTGATAGTCTTTTAGTTATAGGATCGTTAAGCATATCAATGCATTCTATATGTAAATTTAGCTTCCTCAATTCGTTCATAAATGAATAATTAATTTTATATCAAAAATTTAATGCAACACCTCTTGAACTGTTACTATTTGAGAAAACATGGTAGCTGACTTTATAACAATAAGTCTTCAATATATAGTTTATATGGAGTAAATAAAATTATGAGTCAACTAATAAATTATCAACAACATTTATTGACAATTGAGTTGTGATTAATCAACATATTATGTCTTTATAACCTAGGTTGTTGTTATTTGCTCATTATGACTCCTCCATGAGATAGATTTATCTGCAAATATAAGAATACATCCCGAAAATTACATTATGTTATCTTTGAATATAGCAAAGTTTAGAGTAATCAACCAGTTTGAGTTCTTACTTCTTCCTTTATATTATAGTCACTCGTTTTCTTTAAAGATATTTTAATACTCTGTTAGACGATTCGCATTAATCTAGACATATTTAGTGTGTTGCAATTTGAGTATTATCTGAACGAGTATAGACTTGAACCTACAAAAGGCTTCTACAAATGAAGCACAAGGAAATAGTCTAAATGATCCTATTATCCTCTAAAGGAGAGAAATATTGTTTGTTACATGCGTAAGAACTCATTTAAGGTAAAACTTATGGAACGAAACTAACGTCCCCTTGGGTTTATCTCAGAATGTTATGATATCTATCATGTAAGGATATCTTTGATATTTATCATATCAAAGTATGTATGAACAATGCTTTGACTTATGTAACATATACTTGTCAATAGAATGTCATCTATATAAGGACAGGTTTGTTTTAGTTGCTCCCACTAATCTTGAGGTAAGCACACTAATCCACTTGGTTCTTGATGAATATAATTGTATTAAGATTTCATCACATTATGATGCTTGCATTAACCCATACATGGATTTTATTGACTTATAGACTAAGTGTTCTTTTGACCTTTAGTTTAGAACTTTAAGGTTGTTTTATAAACATGTAAACATAATTCAGATGTTAGGAAAAGTTAATTTAATGTCCATCTAATGTAGCTCTTAACTATTATAAGCTACTTCAATGGTGATAATCCTCAAAGAAATTTTTGGTAATACAGATAAGACGATTCCTTGATGATTTATCCCCTATTGATAATAACCTTTAATAATCAATCGTGCTTCTTAGTGTCTTAACGTTTATGTTAGGATTTAGTTTAGTTATGATCCCCTTGAGGTGTTTTAACAAAATCTCAAAGGTGATTCTGACTTATGGAGTTTAATTTAATTTGCTAATAATAGCTTTATTATATTCAAAAGATTTATTGATGCTAATGGTTTAATTAGAATATGTAGGATCATTAAACTTTCCCACATCTATTTCAACTTTAGTTAGGGAGGCTACGTAATCATCAAAGTTAGTAGGTTTTAAAACCTAGATGACCTCCTGAGTTGATTATTGGGTTTATTAGAAGTTTCAGTTTTATGGATTAGCTCTTGGTTAGGTTGCTATCATTTTCAGGATTCTGAGTGTGTAAGAGTTGGTGCGGTATGCTGTATAAGAGATGTAATCGGAGTTAAATTCAAAGTAAAATTTAATGACTCTTTTCCCCAATGACTCCCCCCCACCTCTTGTACTCATGACAAGTCATTATAAGGACTTTTACTACTCCCACTAACCTTAAAAACCTTTAGGAAATTTGCATGTTTAGGGTCAATTTTTAAACACCGATAGATTCTAATAGAGAAACAATTTAATAATGTAAGTCGTTGTAGTTTCTCTTGGTGAGGATTATTTTAGTAAAAGATTTGAGTATGCCCACATTAAAACAACAATGAAACTTTTATGAGAGTAGCATTAGATTCTAAGGAGATAAGTTCTAATGGAACAGTGTCGTGATGGAGCACTGTCTTGTACAAGAGGTGCAAATTGAGATGATTTCAAGTTTTCACTCCCCACCTCTGGCAAATATTGAAAGCTATGATTGAGACACTTAAGGTTCCCACTCATATTCAATATCTCTAGGAAAACAACATGAGAAGTTTCAATGATGTACATGACGTGGGAATTTGTCATACATATGTTAGACTTGATTTGATTTTCTTAACTTCTATATGTCATAAAAAACATAGGAACACATTTAGAAGAAATCGTATTAAGTATATATGAATGGATTTTTTTTAAGACCGTGGACCATAAAAGATAGATTAGATACAACTAGATAGTTTATAATTGATAAATAAACTATGTCTGAATATTTCTGGTGGACCCATACTTATTCCTCAAGCCAAATAATGTTTAGGGCATCTAACATATGATTTAAATCAATGAGAATGAGACTACATGAAAAATCATCCTCATCAGCCATGTCAGATTTCTCATGAAATTTAGTTTCAATTGATAAAATATTTAGGTCTCATTTGTTTTTTGTTAAATTCTCATTTGCATGACAACAAAAGGTGTGAAAATGTATAGTATTATCTAGTTCTATCTTATAAATGTTTCTATCCAGATATTGATAAAAATAATATGAGAGCTTAAGGTAAGAGTGACTTTATGTTGGTTATGCAAGCCTCAGAACTGTCATAATGTAGCTTAAGTATGGATACTAAATTCTGATTAATCTCCAGAATCTGTAAAGTATCATAAAGCATAACAAGAAGAAATTTTATTATGGTTCTAATAGTTTTGACATTTATCTTTTTCACTAACCTTCATGTTAGTTATTTGTTGATTTCTGGTAAGAAAACGTATAGAAATAGACTCAAATTATCATGTGTTAATTGGAATACTAAGTATGCATACTTAAATATCAATAATACAAGACTACCTATTTTAACCAACTATTCTTTTGAATTATGGATAGTTTCATTACTTATGTTTAGTCTGATGGCATATTTTTGCAATGAGACTTCTCTTTAGAGAACTTAAAGCTGGAAGTAATACTTGTATTTTGTCTATGAACCTTAGAATTATCTTCTTTTAGGTTTAAGTGGTAGTGAGTTGAATAGCATCTTATTTTCCAATACTAGACATTTCTTTTCTTGTATATATGTTTCTGATCAACACACTCAGTTTCCTTTGGTACTTATGAGTGTTATAGTTGATTCTTAAGGCATCAAATTATACTATTGAAAATTCTAGTATGTAATGTACTGGAAAATTGTACTTATTTTCATGTGTGAGCCCTTAATTTTATGGGTCATGATACTGTACATTATGATGTATTTAGGGATACCATTTAACCTTATAGTTAGAATTTAGAAGGAATGCATGCATCTTAGGAGTTATTTTACGCTAACGAGTGTAACGCGAAACCCGCCTGTTACAAATGTGGAAAGACGGGTCATATGGCAAGGGAGTGCACTGAAGGTGAAGCTGGGGAAGCGGTAAGAAGGATGCTAAGCAGGCTAGGCCAAGGACCAGAGCCTACATGTTGACACAAGAGAAAGCCAAACAGATCCCAGGTGTCGTGACCGGTACATTTCTGGTAAACGGTGTTTCCGCTTCCGTATTGTTTGACTCAGGTGTGACTAGGAGTTTTGTAGCTACCTCATTTTGAAGACAGCGAAGATGAAATGTTGTCGTGTGCCTGAAACTTTTATGATAGAGACCGCTAGTGAGACCTCGGTTAAAATTATGAGAATGGTTGAGAGTTGTAAGATAGAGTTGGAAGGACACGAATTCCCTATTACCCTGTACATGATGACCTTAGGAGTATTCGATGTAGTTTTGGGGATGGATTGGCTATCTGAATTTTAAGCCCAGATAGTATGTAAGAGTAGATTGATAAGACTAAAGTCTTTGGATGGCGGTACAGTAACGGTTTATGGTAATAAAAAAAGCCCAGGGCTTAACGTCATTTCGATGATCAAAGCCGAAGGTTTGTTAAGGCGAGGGTGCAGTGCCTATCTGTCGTATGTTGTCAAAGCTACGGCCGAGACGAAAGAAGTGAAAGACATTCCTGTGGTGTGTGACTATCCCAAAGTGTTCCATGAGGATCTTCCGGGGTTACCACCAGAATGAGAGGTAGAGTTCCAGATAGAATTGATACCAGGAGCATAGCCCATCGCGAAAGCACCTTATCGTTTGGCGCCGTCCGAGATGAAAGAATTGATGTCCCATCTGCAAGAACTCCTCGACAAGGTTTCATAAGGCCGAGTGTTTCCCCGTGGGGCGCACCAGTGTTATTCGTTAAGAAGAAGGATGGGAGTATGAGGATGTTCATAGACTATTAAGCTTACGGTAAAGAATAGATATCCGTTGCCGCGGATTGATGACTTGTTTGATCAGTTACAAGGTGCGAGCTAGTTCTCGCGGATAGACCTCAGATCGGGTTACCATCAGTTGAAGGTGAAAGAAGCGGACATCCCTAAGATAGCGTTTCGGACGCGGTATGGACACTATGAGTTTCTTGTGATGTCGTTTGGTCTCACTAATGCTCCCGTAGCATTTATGGATATCATGAATAGGGTATGCCGGCCAATGTAGGATAAGTCGGTTATTGTTTTTATTGATGACATATTGATTTATTCGAAGAGCGAGTCTGGCCATGTTGAGCATCTGAAGGAATTATTAGAAGTTTTGAAGAAAGAGAAATTGTATGCTAAGTTCTCGAAGTGTGCATTTTGGCTGTGAGAGGTACAGTTTTTAGGTCACATAATCAATCCCGAGGGGATTACTATGGACCCAGCTAAGATTGAAGCGATAAAGAATTGGAAGACTCCGTGAAACCAGACTGAGATACGCTGTTTCCTAGGGTTAGCTGGCTATTATAGGATATTCATTTCGGGCTTCTCCATGATAGCCGCACCATTGACCGGTATGACCCAGAAGACTATAGTATTCAGTTGGGGTAAGCCTCAAGAAGAAGCGTTCAAAGAGTTGAAAAGAAGACTCACACAGGCCCCAATCCTTGTTTCTGCCCGATGGCGAAGAAGATTTGGTAGTCTGTACTGATGCTTCGCATCAAGGGTTAAGTTGCGTGTTGATGCAACAAGGGAAGGTCATAGCCTACGCGTCTAGACAACTGAAAGTTCACGAAAGCACATACCTGACGCATGACCTAGAGTTAGCAGCTGTGGTGCATGCTCTCAAGATCTGGAGATATTACTTGTACGGTACTAAGTGTACCATTTATATCGATCATAAAATTTTGAAGTACTTCTTCGAGCAAAAAGAGTTAAATATGAGGCAGAGAAGGTGGTTAGAACTGATAAAGGATTATGACTATGACATAAAGTATTATCTGGGAAAGGCTAATGTGGTTGCTGACGCCTTAAGCCGAAAGAATGTAGAAGTCATCGCGACAGTAAAGTCTTATAAGTTGATAATCAAATCAGATTTCTTTGAAGAGATCAGCAAGGTTCAATCGGAGGTGCTTGTGGATGAAGAGTTGATGAAGAAAGAAAGAATCTTTGGGCAGCAGAATGAGTTGATAGATAATACTCATGGTGTAAAGACCAGATTTGAACGAATGTGGATTCCCCAACATGGGAATCTTAGAAGTCGAGTCCTAGACGAAGCCCATAAGTCTCGATACTCGATTCATCCAGGATCCACCAAGATATATCAAGACCTGAAGAAAGACTATTGGTGGCCTGGTATGAAGAATGAAGTAGTAGATTATGTCAGTAAGTGTTTAACTTGCTTGCAAGTCAAGGCAGAGCACCAGAAACCATATGAAAAGATGCAGCCGTTGGAGATACCCGAATGGAAATGGTCAGAAGGAAATTGGAAGTTTATAAGTGGTGTAGGAAACTTCTTCAAAGTTTGATCAGATTAAGGCCAGGATGAAAGCTGCTCAAGATCGTCAGAAGTCATATGCCGATAAGCGACGACGACCGATTGAGTTTAATATTGGAGACCACGTGATGCTTAAAGTCTTGCCTTGGAAGGGGATTATTCGTTTCAGGAAGAGAGGAAAGTTGAGTCCGAGGTACATTGGACCGTTCAGAATCTTATTCCGGGTGGGCAAAGTGGCTTACAAGCTAGATCTACCTGATGAGCTAGATGGAATTCACTCCACCTTTCATGTCTCTCACTTGAGAAAATGTCTAGCCGATGACACATCCCATGTGCCACTACTAGACATCGAGGTGGACGAACAATTGAACTATGTCGAGCAGCCGATGGTGATAGTTGCCCGCAAGGAGAAGCAACTTCGTCATAAGGTCATTCCACTAGTAAAAGTGATATGGAAGCACCGCAAGGGATCGGATGCTACTAGGGAAGTGGAAGAAGAGATGCGTAAGTTTTACCCAGATTTGTTTAGTAGTAGCTAGGTTTCGGGGACGAAACCTCTTTTAAGGAGGGTGGACTTGTAACATCCTATTTTGTTAATAATAACGAAGGGATGTTTCGATAAATTTTGTGTGCATAAATGTTTGGATAATAATTGGATTTGGAATTAGGAGTGGGTTGTGGGGCCGATAGCCCCCTGTATAAACCCAACCCCTCCACCCTTTCACCATTTCCTTTCTTTTCCTCCCAACACACACACTCACACCCACTCAAGAAAACACACTTCCTCTCTTTAGCGTACCGGATCCAAATCCGAGCAAAACAAAAAGGTGAATCTCGTGGTCAACATCCTCAACCAACCAAGAACATGTCTAGATCCTTGGGTTAGCTAAGATCCGAACAAGAACCGAGACCGAAAAGGTAAGCTTCGGCAAAAGGTTAATATTTAAGGTTGGATTCGGCATGCAAACCGATATAATGATAGATCGGGTTGTAAGATGTAAGAAAAACATAAACTTGGTGAGTTTTAATCTCACGGATGTGTTATAAGACAAAAAGGAGATGCTTGGACCATGAAAAACAAGGGTATACAAAGTTGGTACAACCCAAAACCCATAAATAGGGTAGAATTGGGTCCTAAGGAAGAGTCACGAAGTAAGATGGCTTTAAAATGGCAAAATGAAGAAAATGAGGTTATTTTCGCTTAAAACGACTTCGCATCGCACTGGCCAAGCGAAACCATGAATTCGCATCGCACAAGCCATGCGAAGCGAAACTTCCATGCGAAGAGAACTTTCATGCGAAGCGAAACTTCCATGCAAAGAGAAACTTCCATGCGAAGCGAACTTCCATGCGAAGCGAATTTCCATGCGATTCAATTCTCTGATGCATTTTTTATAAAGGACTATTAATGAAAATAAAAATTTTCCAAGCTGACCTGGCCGCTCGACCCCAGCCAGAGGCTCTACCCCTTGAACCCTGCTAGGGGCTGCCGCCCCTAGACCCCGCTACTAGGGGCGCTTCCCCTGGACCCCCATTAGTTGAGGGTTTCATTAACATAGCTGTATGAAGTAGTAATGATAGATAATTCACACTCATAATGTGTTACACAGTTAGCCGTGCACAGCTAAGGAAGGGTATCACCATTAACTCAGAGAGAAACCGACAACAGGTGAGTTCTAGCCCCCTTTATCTGTTATGTTTTCGAGGTTGTGTGCATACTCCTTTGTGATAGATAATATACTTACTTGAATGGCAAGTGTATGATACGTGTATGATTGCGTATTGAATGTTGTTACTACAGAATGTTTATATGAATGAGTATGTATATATATTTTATAACTAGAAGGTATGTAAAGTATGCACGTATGATAGAATGTATGGTTGTATGGGTGCATGGTTGTTCGAGACAAAAAGGACCAGACCCTTATAATATCTGTGATGTTAGGGACCAGACCCTTATAATATCTGTGATGTTTAAGATAGAATAGCTTATGGTATACCATATGGTTCTATGAAAGAAAATATGTAAGTATGTATGCATGTCTGTAAGGTATGTATGGAAGAAATAATAGTAAGTGAGGTACGAATACGTATCTTTGGACATGTATGAGTAAGAATATGAATGTAATGTATGTTAATAGATTATCTAGAACTCACTCAGCGTAGATGACTTTTAGTATGCACGCAGGTGAGTAAGATGAGGCAGATCACTTGAGGTGGGACACGTGGTAAATGGATGAAGACCGGCATCGGAGACGAAAGATTCACGTGTCGTTTATGTTATTGTTAAAGACTTAATGTATTTTGTTTAAAACAAGTACTTATTTTTTTTGAGAATGTTCATTATTAAGCATTCCGCAAAAAGTTTTAATAAACTCTGATTTTAGAATTGTGTTTATGAGTAAATCCAACGCCAGAGTATGGTTACCGGCAACGGGGCCTTACATCCTTTCTTCTTCTACCTCCAGAAATAGCCTCTACTCTCTATGATAGATTTCTAGTAGTTCTTCATGAGGCTGGCTATGAAATTTAGACTTTTTCATTCCCTTCTTCATTAATATGTCTTTCATAGTTTGTACCCTTTCAGGGTCATTGAACCATTCTTGGGCTTCCTTCTTTTTCTTTTCAGCCTCTGCCCTTTCTATCTCCTCTTCCTCCTCCTTCTTGTTTTCCCTTTCAATCTGCATTCTCACTCTTTTCATTTCATGATTTTCATTGACCAGCCTTACTCTCTCTTGCATTTCTTCTGTAGATAAGTCTTTTACAGCTTCAGACTCGTATCCGTTTTCCACCAAAAATCTTACTTCTTTCTTGTATTTCTTCCTCATCTCTTAATATTTCTTTTTGGCCTCTTCCTCTCTCTTTTCTTGTTTCTCTTTTTCTTACATTTTTCTTTTACAATCCATTGCACATTGTTATCTTTGTGAGATTCTTTTACTTTCTTGACTTGTTCTTTTAATTCATCAATGGTAAGGTCTTTGATCTGGTCATACTTATATCCATGCCCTTCTAAGTACTTGATATCTTTATGTTTCCTCTTCAATTCTTCATATCCCTTCTTCCCTTCAGCTTCTTGTTTCCTTACTTCCTGTACAAATTTTGCAGTACATTCTGTCAAAAACTTCAAATGGTTGACGATTTAGGTAAGAGGGAGGATGTCCAGCTTTTAGAAGGAATGCTCTTTGTGTGTCTCCTCTTCTCCATCCTTTTGCAGCCTCTGTAATACTTTCCCTGGTCATCCTCTCTATATGCCTTTCTTCATAATCAAGACTCAACAGATAAGCTTTGTCTTCTTTTTCTCTTTTCTCTCCCCTTTCCAGCCTTTCTTTCCTTTCCTTGGCCTTTAGTTCTGCCATCTGCTCGACTTCAATTTCGGTCATCTTTTTAAGATCTTCAAACTTCAAGCCACATTGCATAAGGACTATGATCTTTGGATCAGTCTTTAGTCTCTCTTCATCTTCCTCAACCTCAATTGGTTCATCTAGATTATGTAAAGCCTCTATCATAGGTTCTTCATTTTGAGTGACTTCTGGCTCATCAACAACTTTCATCTTCTCTCTCCTGATATATACTTTCTTAGCTGTTTTCTGTCTTTTGGTGATGGGAGTCTCTACCTCTGAAATCTCTTTTCTTTTATTTGACTCTCCAACCTCAGGCTCAGGCTCTTCAATCACAACTGGTTTAGTGACAGTTTGTTCAATATGTTCATCATCAATTACTTCTTCAACCCTCAGTTCTGATATATTTTCAGCTTGAGGCTTACTTCTTCTGTTGTGTCTTCTTTGCAGCAGCCACAAGTTCAGGATCATGTCTTTCTAGATTCTCCAGAATATTGTTGTATATATTCAAGACATCAAATTTTGTGAGTAGTCCAAAGCTAATTCCTCCAGATGTTGTTTCACTTTGTTCTGGAATTGCAAGACTTGTTTTAGTTTGAGGCTTTGCAGTTTCACTCTTCTTTACTTGTTCCATGGCAGCCCCTAAAGCCTCATCATCCAATTTCCTCAATCTTTCTTCCTCTTCATCTTTCTTTTTCATGTCAATCAAAGTCTCCAGCACCTCTTGATGAATTTCCTCCTCTTCTTCTTCAACAGCCATTTTAGTTCTTTTTTCATTCATGATCTCTATTACCGTTTTGACAGACTCCACTTCAGCTACATCTAGATCAATCACATAATTTTTCTCTAAAATTTCATATCCAAATGTTATTTTGGGAGCAGCTGTGTGTTGTAAATCTTTTTTAGAATGGGCTATCCCTTTCCCCTTTTATTTTCTCTTTTCTTTTTGTTCTAGGGTTTCTTCTTCAGTTTCAAAGTCCCCCTCATGGAATGCTTGTCTTATGTACAGATTTTCTCCCACATCTTGCTCATTATATTCTTTATTTAACATGTTTAGAGCATTTGATGTTCCTGCTTCTGCATTCACTGGCCTCATTATAAGTCTCATTTATCATCATAAGAGCATCTTCTTTTTCAACATTCTCCCCGAGGTCTTCTCAACCTCAGCCTGATCCAGGGCTTGAATTCTCTGTAGAGCATGTAGCAGAGCATCTTCTAAGGCCATGTTATTTCTTTCTAAAAAGGCATTTTTCTCTTTAAGCATAATATTTTCAAACTCCAATTGTGCATTTTCAGCAAGAATGTCAAAAGGATTAGGACTTGAGGAGGGTGTCTCTTGGGTAGGTTTGAAGTCAGGTTCAGAGTATGGTTCATTAGAAGAAGTTTCAGTTGATGGTACTTTGTATGTTTCATTTGGTCTTGAATGTCTTGGGATTTGGGAATGGGTGTAGGTTGAATTGGTTCATTTAAAGGTGAAACTGGTGGTGTAGGGACAGATTTTTCTTGAGTAGATTCTTTGGGTGGTGATGTAGGTGGTGTAGAAATGATTGTTTCTTCAGTAGGTTCCTTGGGTGGTGATGTAGGTGGTGTAGAAATGAATGTTTCTTGAGTAGGTTCCTTGGGTGGTGAAGTAGGTGGTGTTGGGATTTTTGTATCTTGAACTTGTTCAGGGCTTTAAAGAATTGGTTCAGTAGTGGCAGGGGATGATTGCACCGAATCATGGGCTGGTTCTGACCCTCGTGAGGATGTATCATCTTTATCTTCAACTGGATCTGGGGACTCTAGTGGTGTTAACTTTTGAATATTGCCAGTGACATCAGAGATTACATTATCAATGAAAACATCATCATCCATTTGCACATGTGCCTCTGCACTATCACCCATACTTGGTTCTTCAGTTGGCTCTTCAACCCTTGCAGTTGGTTCATCATTAACCTCCATATTATCAATTTGCACTTCTGGTTTTGGACCAACAAACACTACCATCTCACGACCAACTTGTTCAACAACTGGCTCATTTACTTCCTCATCATGACCCATTTCCTCAATCACCGCATGATCAATCTGTTCAACCTCTGGTTCCATCACTCCCTGAACTGCTTGTGGTACTACCACCACAAGTTCATATCCTGCACTGTCATTGCATCATTTTGATCATCATCATCATCATCATCATTAGATTCCTCATCATTGTCACTTTCTTCATCTTCATCATCACACTATCTAGGCAAGGGAGGCACCTCCATTAGCTCAACGTTTTCATTTAACAGCCATGGAAGAATGTCCCATTCTGCATTTTCATCAAACTGACTCCTTGCTCCCTTTATTCTTTTATAAATATTTGGATCTTGCAATTTCTCCAGCTAAGTTCGGACCTTGCAAAGATCAATTGATTAAGATCTGGATGAACCTTGGATACACTAGGAATCACTAATGTTCTTCCTTCTCAGCATTTGTAACCAATCCATTGAATATGAATCTTGAAAAATTGAATGGGTGGTTAAAAAAAATAGCAACAGTCATTGTAGCCAGCTCTCTACTCAAAAGAGTCCATGTTCCTCTTCTTGGTGATAGAGATTGAATGACATGATGTATTAGAAATCTGTATGTCAATGGAAAACTTCCTTTATGAAATTGACCTTCGTGGACAACTCCTTGATAACCCAGCATCTCTTGAAATATTCGTAATAGTCTTTGGGTTGAATATAGAGGTTGTACTTCATGATTGTCATTGAGCTACAGTGCTTCCCTAATGGATGCCTCGGTTATTTCAATATCTTTTCCCAAAACAGATGCCTCAATCCTCTTCCCATTCACATCATCCATATATTCAGCCGAACCCCGAAAATCTGTGATATGATTTCTATAAATGATTGGGTTCTCTGTTAGTGCCACCCGTAGATTGAGTTGTTGAGAAAGTTGATTATGAACTCCAACTCCCTGTTTTCATGATCTACTTCCAGACGGGCGCACATATTGTGCTTAGGTTCGAATCTCATTGCCATCAGTTTTACAAAACAAATAAATAGTCAATACTCATAATAGCAGAATAATAGCAGTTAGTAGTTAGAGAAGAAAATCATCTTCAGTAACCTGTTCCGTAACAGTTTGCGAACCTGCATAAATCAAGTAATCAGTTAGTAAAAGAACAATAGAAACCCTAATTTCGAAACTCGGGGATACGATAATTGATAATAGATATCTTACCAAGGTCGAAACAGAGCTAATGTCTATATTCGAGTAAGTATTAAGCACAAATGAGTATTTGGAGCGAGCAGGGGAGTCACGAGCAAAGGGTTTTGTTTTAGGTTGAAAGAGGGAGAAGAAATGTTTGGAAAATTTTCCAAGTCCCCCTTTTATACCTAACGCTTGGATGGTACAACCACGATTTGTCGTCAAGTACACTACAGTTGTCATTTAATTTGAATTAATTGTACCTCCTCTACTCGAGCATACAGCCAAAAGAACAGTTGTCTCCCATTGTACTCGAATACTTATCTCAAATTGTGCTCGACTTGCTTTTAAATGAAATGGTTAAGTAATTTTGAGAATGTTCATTTAGAAGTTTGCTCGAAACAGAGTATACTCGAGAGAAGAACTTAAGAATTTCTTAAGTGCTTTTGAGATATTTCGAGACTGTGCTCAAGTATACCTATGCTCGATATTGTTACTTAGCCATAACTTCAGACTTAGTTTTCATCTATCCAAACAAGTATACTCGACTATAGATCCTTACACGAGATCATTAATAAACAAACACTTATCACAATAGGTTCGAGTGAAATAGTCAGTTTGCTCGAAAAACTCTCAGTCACATTTCAACAACTCAACTCTTGTGCTCGAAGTACTTAGAGAAATATTAACTCAAATAAGCATACTCGAAACACATTCAAATGTTCAACTCTACTCGAACATACTTATGCAACTTTTCATTTAACAACTTATGCTCGTAGAGTATACACTTGCTTGAAAACACTTGGAAAAATCTATCATGTCAACACTTGTGCTCGAACAGTCAAAATAGTGAAAAGATAACAACCATATCTTTGTGCTCGAAGAGCAGAAATGAGATATCTCTGCTCGAAACACTTAGAAAAATTTTCAAAGCATAACATTGTGCTCGAATAGCAGAAATAAGATATATATGCTCGAAACACTTAGAAAAGTTTTCAAAGCATATCATTGTGCTCGAAGAGCAGAAATAAGATATCTACGCTCGAAACACTTAGAAAAGTTTTCAAAGCATACATTGTGCTCGATGAGCAACAAAAAGCACTTTCAAGCATAGAGTCATGCTCGAAGTATTTCGAAGAGCAAGTTTAACACTTAGAACGTGCTCGAAAAGACTTGTAATATTTCAGATCACATATTTGAAACACATAACCATTTGCCCAACACTTTAGACATGTTCACACGTAAACCTTTACTCAAATCATCAATTTGATCATTTCAAACACTGCATTGACTTAAGCATAAGTTTAAGGTGAATAAGAGATCAAAATTCAGTTAATTATCTTTTCAAAACATTTATAGAGAGATCTCAACATGGGATCATACTGTCTAAGCACTTTCACAACACTTCATGGTTGACATTATTATGACACAAAAACATGTTGATAGCAGGTATAAAATTAGCATGATTATCATTGTGTTCAGTGATATGATTAAGGTTCAATTAAGTGCATAAGGTGTGAATGGTCAACACTTTGGACTTTGATTGATCCTTATTTCTTCTCAAAGCTTATTCAGCTTTCTCCGAGTCACCCCAATTTGACTTCAACCCCCTGATGTATGGTCAAAATAGTTTTGATTATTAGAGCAGAATTTAGAAAGATCAGACTTTAAGGTTGAACGTTGGACTTACATGCCATCCAGACTTACATGCCTTACATTCAGGGTGTTTAGGACTTACTTGTATGCCCCACTCTTGTAGTTCCCTTGATGCCCCTTTAAGTCTGATTATTTTCTTAGAGAATGTAATAGTTATTTCAAACATTTGTAACCTTTTTTTTTATATGCAACTTAGGCTAATACTTATATACATATAGCTGCACAAATGTTAAATAAAAGAGTTTTTGGGTGACCATAACATCAACAGGCTTGTGTATGACTAGATAATTACTTTTCTGCTTATCATTTGGAGAGATGTGTAAGGAAACATACCTTGATCTTCAAATGTTTCACCACATCATTCTCAGCAAAATCATTATGTTTATATCACTTATACAACTACTCACTATGGAAAGCTACCATACAATTAATGACTGAGTTTGGTCTTTCAAGTCTATTTAGTTTGGTCAGACAGTTTTCTATCATTTCCCATAAGGTTGGATACAATCTATATCTTAAAAACTTTTAAACTTCTACAAAGCTTGGAACTGAATATTCTTAATATTCTCTTAATGAGATCACCAAAAACAGTTTGCTATGTTAAAAAATCATTTATTGTTTCAAAATACACATTAAAAATTTATTTAGCATTTGATTTTGAAAACAACTTTGTCTTTCAAGAGCATTTTACTTATAAACAATTTTCATTAACATCAGTCATGACTTATACAATCAACATATTCATACAAGATGAATAATTTTTCATTCAAGCACATATGAATCCTATCAAATAACATCAGAATCTATCATTTCAAAGCAAATGTTTCAAACATAACATCAATGTCATGTGCTCGAAAAACTTAGAAAAATATTCAAGACACATCTTTGTGCTCAAAGAGCATAATCATGTTATCTTTGCTCGAAATACTTAGAAAAATTTTCAGACTGACATATGTTTGAGCTCGATGAGAAACAAAAACAATTTCAAGCATATATTCATGCTCGAAGCACTCAAATCAGACAATGCAAATCAATCATGCAATCAGTCAAACAGTCAAGACATAATCAGTAAGCACACTTCACATTTCACACAATCATTTTAACAAGCAGGATTCAATCAACAAGATAGTCATTTAAGCACATATCACTTAATCATGTATTCAAAAACAATGAATAATAATCAGATAGTCAATAAGCATCTCACTTAAGCACACATCATCAATTAAACCTCATCAGCATTGATCATTCCTAGGCATTTTAATAGAAAATAAAATCTAGTTTTGTCTAAGGGTTTGGTGAACAAGTCAGCCAAATTATCAGTAGTGTCTACCCTTTTCATTTCTATTATCCCTTTCTCACTACAATCTCTAATGAAATGAGGCCTAATTTCTATAGGCTTAGCTTTTTAATGTTGAACAGGATTTTTCACAATAAACATTGCAGTAGTATTATCAATGTAAATAGGAGTGAGTAAGAAATTCAGACCATAATCCAGCAACTGATTTTGGATCCAAAGAACCTGTGCACAGCAAGCAGATGCAACGATGTACTCAGCTTCAGCAGTTGAGATTGACACTGTAGTTTGTTTCTTGCATTGCCAGGACACTAGCCTATTCCTAAAGAATTGGCATCCTCCTGATGTAGATTTCCTGCTCATGTTGCAACCATCATAGTCACTGTCAGTGAAAGCTGTCAAGTCAAATGAGTTGTTCTTTGGATACCAGATGCCCAAATCTAGTTTGCCCTTCAGGTATCTGAATATTCTCTTCACTGCTAACATGTGAGAGACCTTGGGGTTTGCTTGAAATCTTGCACATACACAGACTGCATACATGATATATGGCCTTTAAGCTATCAAATACATCAGTGATCCTATCTTGGCCCTATACTCATGTTGATCAGCAGGCTCCCCCTTTTCATCAGCCACAATTTTCTCATATGTGTCCATTGGAGTGGACACTGTCTTGTAGTCTTGGCATTTGAATTTGGTAAGAATTTCTTGCACATACTTGGATTGATTTATGAATATTCCATCAGTCTTCTGCAGCACTTACAATCCAAGAAAGAAATTCATTTCTCCCATTGAGCTCATCTTGTACTTTGATTTCATCACTTTTTCAAAATCTTTGCACATCTGGTCATTGGTAGAGCCAAAAATGATGTCATCAACATATACTTGTACCAGCAGCAAGTCTTTCCTCATTCTCTTGTAGAATAGAGTCTTGTCTATTGCCCCTCTGCAGAATCTATTATACAGAAGATGATTTGAGAGTTCATCATACCAAGCTCTAGGAGCTTGATGTAATCCGTACAATGCCTTGCTCAAATTATACACCTTGTTTGGATGATTTGGATCTTCAAAGCCCGGAAGCTAAGTTACATAGACTTCTTCATCAATCTTTCCATTTAAGAAAGCAGACTTGACATCTAATTGATAGACTTTGATGTTCATGGATGCTGCATATGCTAAGAAAATTCTAATGGCTTCCAATCTTGCAACATGGGTAAAGACTTCTTCAAAGTCTATCCCTTCTTCCTGTAAGCACCCTAAAGTCACTAGTCTTCCCTTATTCTTTATGACTATCCCTCTTTCATCCTTTTTATTTCTTAATACCCACTTGGTTCCTATTGCATACTTTCCTCTAGGTTTGTCAACCAAATCCCAAACCTGTAGATCCCTAAATTGAGCCAACTCTTCTTGCATTGCTTCTACCCAACTGTCATCTTTCAAAGCTTGATTGATGTTCTTGGGTTCAACTTGGGAGAGAAAGCAAGCATAAAGACAAATGTTTGCCCTTTCAGATGAACTTCTGGTTACTCTTTCATGCAGGTCACCAATGATGTTTTCAGCAGGATGATTTCTTTCAACTGAGGAAGCCTGAGCAATCTGATCTGCAATTACTTCAGTATCTAGATTTGTCATGTTTACATCAAAACCTTCATTTTGAGGTTCTTCTTCATTTTCAGGAGATTCTTGATTGACAGCATTTCCTGATGTGGATGCCTCATTATTTCCAATTTGCAGAGAGTCAAACAATGATTGGAACTTGTCTTCATTTCTATCAGTCTCTTCAGGTTGACTGTGCATAGGTTCACTCTCCACTACACTTGGATCATCATTTGAGATTTCAACTGCTGTGTCATGTTCATTATACTCAATCTCATTTGGTCTTCTAATATTTCTCACAAAGTCAAATTCCTTTTCTCCAGAGGCAACAGTTGACCAGAGCTTGTCCAGATCAATCTTCTTTTGTTTCCCCTTTTCTTCAATGCTTGTTCTGAACATGCTGTCATCCATATCTTCATTATAAATCTTGAATGACTTAATCATTTTCTCCAAATCAAACAGCCACTTTGGTCCTTCTACATTGTTAAAGTGATTTTCATTAAATATAATCTCTGAGGACTCAATGACAACCATGTGCTCTTTAACATAAACTCTGTAAGCCTTTGATTGAGATGAATAGCCCACAAAGAAGCATTCCAAAGATTTGGATTGGAATTTATTGAGATAGTTTTTTGTGTTCAATAGTGAGCGTTTACATCCAAAGGGATTCAAGAACTTCACATAAGGTTTTCTTTTGAAGATTATCTCATATGGAGTCTTGTTATGAGTTTTGTTCAGTAGGACCGTGTTCTGCGCATAGCATGCAGTATTGATAGCTTCTGCCCAAAAGGTCATTGGTAAGTATGTATCTGCTATCATGGTTCTTGTAGCTTCAATTAGTGTTTTGTTTCTCCTTTCTGCAACACCATGTACAGGAGTCCTTGGAGCACTGTATTGTTGAAAGATCCCTTTAGAAGTGCAGAATTCTTCCATAATTCCATTCTTAAACTCTGTCTCATTGTCACTTCTAATCACTTTCACTTTCTTATCAAGTTGATTCTCCATTCTCAGTACACAATTCTTGATCAAATCAGGAGTCTCATCTTTGTTTCCCATGAAGAAGACCCATGTAACCCTTGAAAAATCACAGTTATTACAAGGCGGAATCTCTGCCTTCCAATCCTTGGAACACTTACAGGACCAAACAGATCCATGTGGAGTAGTTCCAGCACCTCATCAATTGAATTAATCAGTTTGCTCTTATGTGAGGACTTGTGTTGTTTTCCTTTGAGACAATAAGAGCATTTTTCTTTTAACTTGAATTCTTTTATAGGAATACCTATAACATGCTCTCATTTCACAAGTTTGTTCATGTTTTTGAGATTTATATGGCACGCCTTTCTATGCCACATCTTTGTTTCATTTTCAGTGGCCTTAGATACAAAGCATGAACCACCTCTAGAGATTGTATTCTTCATTCTTAGTTTATAGAGGTTTCCATTCCTTGGTGCCATCATCATTATCATTTCAGGTAGGATGACAAACTTAGGTTTCAAAATGAAACAATGTGCATCATCGAATCTGACCTTGTGTCCTTTATCACAAACTTGAGAAATGTTGAGCAGATTGTATTGTAGTCCTTCAACATGCAGCACATTCTCAAAGGATACTATGCCATTGTAAGTGTGCCTCTTCCAACAATTTTGCCTCCATTTTCATCACTCCTAAAGGCAACTGGTACTTCAAACTTTTGTTCATAGTTTACAAGTGCTTCTTTGTCACAAGTCATGTGCCTGGAACACCCACTGTCCATATACTATATATCATTTCCATTTGAGGACTGTTCCTGCACATACGAACACAAGAAGATCAGTTACTTTCTGAGTTACAAACTTCATCAGTTTGTAAATCAGAATCAATTGAGACTTCAACAAGAGATGGAACTAAATCTTCATGCAGTATCTCACATGAATCATCTTATTCATATCCATATTCAATAGTAGCTTCAACATTTTCCACTTCAATTTGTTCAATCACAAATTCCTTCTTCTTTAACACTTCCTCTTTTGTTTTCCATTAAAAGCCTCTAGGTTCAAAACCTTGCTTCAGGAGATATTTTTCATCTCCATTTAGAACTCCAAGTATTATTTTATCCTTTGCTTTCATGCTTGGTCTCTTACCCCTAACAGTCTTGTCTGATTCACTTGATCCTTCATTCAATTTAAGGGCTGTCTTCAATCTTTTCTCTAACTTCAATATGTGATCTTCACCATCTGATGGATCCTTTTCTTTATTCAAGTATCTTTCATACATATGCTTGTATGCCTTCATGTCTAGACCACATAATGTATCAGGAATTTCATATTCTTTTCTTCTTCAATCCAACAAGAATCAGTGTGATGTCCATAGGAATCACACTTCTTGCACCATACTTTAGAAAAACTTCCAAGATCTTCTGGTAATTGTTTGTCTTTAATTATGTCACTAGGTTTTGGAAAGTCAAAACCTAAAGAGGTTTTTGCATACAAAGATCCATTAAACTCCATCTTGATTGGTTTATTCACTTCAAGCTTTTGTGGATACTTCTCTTTTACAAACTTGATCTTCTTAAGCTTTGCAGATGTGTTTGATGAACTTACTTCCTTTTCAGCCACAAAACTTCTCCTTGGCACATATTCCACATCACCTATATCAAAGAGCTCATGATTGTAGAATACAGGATATATTGGAGCATAAAAATGATCATTTGAGTAGCTTCCTGATTGGTCACTCTTGTTCCTGGATTGAGATCTCTCACATAGATCAAATACTTTGTGTTCCCTTCTCATTCTTTCATAATGTTTCTTCATTCTTTGATTTTCCTTGGGAACCATTGGGATCTTTTCATCAATTTTCTTCTTTGCAGACTTCTTTTTTTTTCTTGTAATCAGTTGACTTATCACTTCTGCAGCTGCAAGTGCTTCCTTCACTTGAATACTCACTCCATTTGGTTTTTGTTTCAGCAGGTTTCTTTCTTTCTCTGCTGGAGTAGAACTTTCCTTCATCACAAACTCACCATCTTCATTAACTGTCACATTCTTATACATCTCTACAAATTCCTTCTTATCTTCAAAAACACTCTTGAATTGCTTCAAGTATTCCTCCCTTTGCTCTTTGTCAACCTTAAGTGGATACTTGTCACAAAAGGGAGGTGGGACCTTCTTGTATTGCTCTTCAGGATTCATCTTTTCAATATGTCCCACTATGTTCCCTGTGGACACAAGATTTTTCAAGAATTCCATTTGAATCAACAGTTCTGAGTTCTTGAGCTTCTCTTCAATATACATTTTCTTTAGCCCTTCAATTTCAACTCTCATTTTTTATTGTGTCAAGTAAGCCTGCATGTAGTCTTCTTCCAGACTTTTGATTTGTTTAACATAAGTGGACTCACTATTTCCATACACATTCAACATTGCAGCTTTCCTTCCACACTCACTTCTCCAGTTCCCAACCTCTTTGTTGAGATCATCAATAATTAAAAGAAGATCAGAAATTGAGGGTTCAGTGGGTACCTGTGAGTTTGAAGATTCTCCCTTTTCATGCACTTTTGCCATGTATGCAACATTGGCCCTTTTCAATTTTTGATGCATGATTTCTCCAATCAAAATCACCATCTTGAGGCACAATGGTTACAGCCACATTCCCTTGATCCCTGTTCTGATTCACAGCATTAGCAGCTCCCCTATTCTGGTTCCCCTGTATCTGCAGTTGGTTATTTCTTTCCTAAGGTTGAACCTGTTGTTGTTGGGGCCTATTCTGATGTTGATAGGGATTATGGTTCATGGGCTGATTTCTTCGTTGATACCCTTGATGATTTTGAGGTTGGTTCTGGTAAAACTGATTCTGATTCATTTGGTTTCCAAACTGCTTGGGTTTGATTGCATTCCCTTGCAAAGTGTCCCGTTGTTGTCAATTGTAGCAGATAGCTTTTGACTTGTCAAATCCAATTCTTTCATTAAGTCCAGAGAAGGTTTATCTCCCAGTCCTCTTGTATAGCCTCTTACTTCTTACAGCCAACATAGCATCCTGCCATTTGATATCCATGTCTTCCAAATCATATGCATCAATTTGTTCCAAGTCTTCTTGCACAACACTTGTATGAATCAAGTTCTTTGCCACAAAAGAATTATAAGACTCAGTGAACATTGAGAACAGTGCTTGGTACTCATTTCCTCGACTTGGAGCATATGGAGCATGTCCATTGGCAGTTGACATATTGTCATATTCAATCATTTAAATATTGAACCTTTGTTGATTTGTATCAGTTAGTGAGCTTGTATCTGACGGTTATTCAATGATTGGTTGTTGAGCTCTTGTTGTTACCTTGCTCATAGGAGCCAAAAGTGCATTTATCACTGCAAAGCTTGGCTTATCTTCTTTCAGCATGTTATTCTCAAACATTTCATGCTCAGCTGCCTGTAAAAAGGAAATAACATCATCCAACTTGAAGTTGGGAAAGCTAGCTTTCTCTCTGATGAATTTACTGGCAGTATACCATTCACCAGAGAGTGATGTGAGCAGTTTCTTGTTCAATTCAAAGTCAGTAATCTGCAAATCAGTGGTTCTGATTTCATTGACAATGGTCATGAACCTCTGTAAAACATATTTTAGTCTTTCACCCTCTTTGAACTTGAATCTGTCAAGCTGTTGTTTCAGACGATCTTTCTTGATATCTCTCAGCTCAACATTTCCTTCGAACATTTCAACGACAGCATCGTATATGTCCTTTGCACTAGTGTAATGATTCACACTAGTTAGGATTTCCCATGATAGACCCAATTTCAGCATAGACTGGGCTTTGTCATCTCTTCTTTTCATCTGCCTTTCTACAACCGCGTTGTTGTTTGGAGCTGCCATTGGAACATATGGTCCGTCCTTGATAGAGTTCCACAGCTCGGTGTCATTATAGTTGACGGCGGCTTAAAACAATACTTTCCATTTTGTGTAATATTCTTGACCAAGCAGCTTTGGTATTTTGTTTGTAGACACTTCTTGATCATCCATTTCTTCATATATGGACTCAGTAACCAGTTAACCCTTTCAAGCTTCAACCTTTATCTCAAAACCTTCAGTCCTATGGCCTTCAGTGAGCGTCCAAAGCTCTGATACCACTTGTCAGGACCGGACCTGGTGCAAACCTTAGTACGTTGACAAGAACACACCAGATCTAACAAACCCAAAGGCCTCTTGAATATCCCGGCTGAATAAGTTTATTCAAGGGATGGGAGTGAAGGTATGAAATGGCAATAGATAATCAGTAAGAACAATAATCAAAGACAAAGATCCACTATATTAAATATATCATTAATGGAACAGTGAAAGGAATGTATAGGGTTTCATGAAGGCGGCGGCGGTACGAGGATACACAAAAGGAATACTCGTTCAGGTGTTTGTGCTCTCGTATTATGTGCCTTATCCACGCTTACAATAAATGAAAACCTAGGACACTATTTATAGGCCCTGACATTCCTTCTAGAATATCCTAATAATTACACAATGAATGATAAAATAAATACAAGTGTAAACAAGTCTTCGAGTATGATATGTCTTGGTCAAGAAGACTTCATATGCACAATATGCTCGATGCAAGTTTTCGAGCAGACTTTACTTAGAATATTTTCAAATAGAAAATATTCTCCTCCGGTAGACTTCAATCTTCTTGACTAATCCTTGCTTTGCTCGAATAAGTCCCTCGAGCAAGCATGTTCTTCTAGATATCTTCAATCCTGCCTTAATGACTTATTGTGAACAAACTTCAGCATACTCAAATGTAAAGCTTACTCGGGACTGAACCATGCTCGAAGTCTATACTTAGAACCATGCTCGATATCTTTCTTTATTGTATCCATGCTCGACCCACCAGTGTACTCGGAACACTTGATTTAAGCTGGATAGATCAAGTTGTTTTCTCGATTGGCAGTCCATACTTGATGAGGAACACTCCTGCTTGAATGAAGTGTAGCTTGCTGAAATCCTTCAACACTTAGAAGAATTCACTAAAGATAGTCTTATAACCACAAGACATCGTGCTCAAGGTAGCAAAACCATGCTCGATGGTCCAAGCTTGCTCGTAGTCCATACTTAGCCGATTCTTTGAGGAGGTTGAGAAGATTCCAATCTTCCTTTGTAAATATCCAACTCGACATAACTTATTAATATAAGCTTAAATAACAAGATTAAAAACAATTTATGATTAAATGTTTTGTTTTATTTTAGTAACATAATAAATTAATGGAAAATTAGATTTTAATAATCCCAACTTTCTGTTATTGGCCAATAATAATCCCAACTTTGTTTATTCCCACCGATGGTCTCAAATTTAAAATCGTTGGCTCTCAATGGTCCCCCGTTAAAAAAAAACTAACGGCGTTAAGTTTTTTCCGTATTTCAAACTGATTTATTAGGGAATTTGATCGGAAGAAGGATAAGAGTCGATTAGCATAAAACCTAGCTCGAAATGATGCTTCAAATGTGGCTTGATTAGTGCTTCAAATCGGGTGTTTGAATTTAAAATTAACAAAAATTAAGCTTTTAGGAGTATCGTTTCGAGCTAAGTTTTACATCAATCGACTCGCATCTTTCTTCCGATCAAAAGCCCTAAAATAACAGTTTGAAATTCGGAAAAAAAACTTAACGCCATTAGGTTTTTTTTAACAAGGGACCATTGAGAGCCAAGTTTTTTAAATTTGGGACCACTGGTGGGAATAAACAAAGTTGAGATTATTATCGGCCAATAACAGAAAGTTGTGATTATTAAAATCCAATTTTCCTAAATTAATTTACTAATTAATTAGTTTAAAGGTTTTTCATGATTTATGTTAAAGAAACTATACATATTGGTACCAAAATGTTGAGTTTCGGTATCGGTACCGGTACCGGTACCGGTACCGGTATCGGGATTCCCGAACTTTTTTACCTTTAGTACCGGTACCGGTATCGGGATTCCCGAACTTTTTTACCTTTAGTACCGGTACCGTCCTAGTACCGGTACCGAAACGAATATTTCGGTACCGGTACCAAAAATTTGCGAGTTTTGAGACCGGGATTTTCGGTACCGGTACGGTGCCGATTCATCCCTACTCGTGAGCCATTGAAAATTTTATCTTCGAATCGCTAAGTGGTATATGTTAGATAAAGACCCTGTATAACTCATAGTTTGCTTGTATGTCTTAATTTTATATTATGCTCATAATATACGGTACAAAGTATAAATACTTTATTGCTTTGTAACTATATATATATATTTAATATTTGTATTGTATTGCAATACCGAAACAGATTCTGATGTCTATAAGAGCATTTACAATCTTTGCTCTTACAATCTGCTTCCTGTATATTGTGAGAAGGTTATATAAATTATAAGATATGGTTGTAAGTGTATGAGAGAAAAAATATTGACATTCATTTGTAAATTTGGGTTTACACTGTTTATAACATATAATTTTTTAAAACGGTTGTGAGTTGGGGTGTCCAAAATACTCGAACCTGATTAACCCGATCCGACCCCACCCGAACCCAAATAAGCTTGTTAGGGTCAGGTTAAAGGTCAAAAGGTATTAATCGGGTTCCGAATAACCCGAATTGTAAATAGGATCGGGTTTCGGGTTTATTTTTTAAAGAAAAAAAAAAGTCGGGTTTCGGGTTAACCCGAACAACCCGATTAGTGGTGATACTTAACTTCAAATACGATGATGAAAATGTGAAATAATCACTAAAAAGTTAATACTGTAAGTTTTATAGATGAGTTAACTGTTCTGTTTGTTCATGAACCGTTCGTCGGAAAGTTCAATTATGTTGTGTTCAATTAATTAAACGAACAAGCATGAACACTTGTTTCACTCGTCCATCTAAGTTCATGAACGTTCATTTAAGTTTGTTTACGTTGGATCGTGTTCATTTACATATTAATAGAAAATTATTAAATATTATTTGCATTAAGAAATTATATCACCCTAAGATGTTTTATATTTGTTTGTCTCTGTTTATTAAATGTGTTCATTTATATTCGTTTATGTATGCTTGTGTTTGTTAATGTGTGTACATATGTGTTCCTTCATGTTCGTTTATCTTTGTTTATTATGTTCATTTATGTTCGGGAACTATTCGTTTAGATTTTAAATAAAAGAACATAAATGAACATGAACATGCTCACTTTTAACTAACGAATATGAACACAAATATTTGTTTGATTAAGTGTTTGTGTTTGTTTAAAGTTAAACGAACGAACATGGACATGCGATATGTAATTATAAGATAATTACTTGTAAAAGAAATTGAAAAGTGTGTGGACCGAGAAATTTTGCAGCTTACAAGTTACAAACAAAAAAATCGACTTAAAATTATAAATTAACATGGTTAACCCGATTAACCCAAATAACCGGACCCGAGTAACCCAAACCTTAATAGGGTTGGGTTACATGTTGGATATATTTTAAGGAAAACCCGACTAACCTACCCGATTAACCCGAAACCTGATCGGGTGGACCCGATGAACACCCTTAGTTGTGAGTAAAGGAAAGAAAAAAATGCAATGATAAATATATAAAAAACAATATTTTACTGAAAATGATATAGAAAATATAATGATTGTAATGTAATTACATGGAAGCGGATAGAGAATAAATTATGAATACTCTTAAAAGACTAAAGTGTTAAGGAGGTGGACGGAGCGCCATTCCACCTCCACCTCCACCTCAACATGTTAAATGTCTTCCCTTCATAACACCTTGATGGCGCCACCTACATCCCTCCACTCTCTCGCCAATAGTCTAATGCCAAAGAGGGCTCATTTTGTGGGGTCTATCTTCATTTCAACCAATCAGATTCTTTTTTTATCTTGGTTAACTAACTCCTCTCATTACATTTGGTTTTATAGTTGGTTAGTTAAAGCTTACTGCATACGTGATAACAACGTAACACTTTAACTAACTAATCCATAACACATTGTCTAAATATTTTACGCACGCACACACATAAAAGTAATAAACCATGAGAATTAATATTCATTTTTTTTTTTTTGACTTTTTGTGTTAAGAAGATCAAACCTAGCGTTCGACGACCTTTTCGGTTTATCACATGACCATCCATAATTTTTAGTGATCGCTCTCAACTTCAATCATGTAGCAATAGACTTATTTATACACGATGACATTTATTTGTATACAATAAAAAGTTAAATAATTCTAGACTGATATCAAATTCAACCCTTTTTAGGGTACTTAATTAAATCACATTTGATTTAAGTTAATTATTATGTATATATTTGATACGATTTACAAAAAGTAGATGTGTAGAGTAGTTTAATTATTTATAGACTTTTAATCATATATATCAATTACTAAAAGTCACATTGAAGAAACACTAATCGACCCCGGGCAGATTACGGATAATCTGGGGGTTAAGTAGATGTTTCCCACGAGGGGTTAGATCCGGCAAAGATGGTTCTTCTGATAACCTGCAAAACAGACACCGTGAGCTCGTCACTGAGAAGGGGGGGTTCCTCCTTGTGACCACCCTCCGGCGTGAGAATCAGACTAGATTGCTCTTGAATATAAGTGTATATTAAGAGATTGCTAGAGCAGATATCAGGTATAATATGTAAGATACAAGATAGTATATGATAAGATGAGATGATCATACCATTTGGGGTATTTATAGCCGAAGGTAGGCTTCCAAGAAGGTATAGCCGGCTGAATAGTATTCCTGTTCTACCAACTGTGGCCTACGCACGCGCCATGCTGGTAGTTGGTGGGTAGGCAGCGGCTGACAGTGACCAGGCCTGCTGTGTACTATTCCTTTTCCACCAACTGCAGGCTATGCACGTGGTATGACAGGAGTTGGTGAGTAGGTAGCGGCTAATAGTGACATACAGTACAAGAGCATGCTGCTCGCCATACTGTTGCCAGTGAGCTGTCGTATCTTTGGTCAGATCTTTTGCCCATACCTCGTCAGGTACAGTACAAAAGATCTTTCAGTATCGTACGGACTGGCTCATTTGGGCGGGAGTATTCCCCCTCCCGCCTTTGTGCGGGATTGTTCCCGGCTTGCTCATTCCTTCTTCAGGTGACTACTGAATTATTATGTGTTAAGCCTTGTGCGTGTAGCCTTGCTGCGCGGGTAGCCTTCCCTGATGGCTGGTATCCGTAACTGCGGGAACAGGCGGAGTACTTGGAGACCATTGGGAGGCGTTTCCTGCGGGAACAGCTTGCGTACTGCGCGTAAGGACGTCACGTCTCTGAGCATGGTGGGTCCTGCGGATCCAGTTGGTTTCTGCGCAGACGTCTCTCTTTGAGGTGAGTCTTGCGAGTTTGGTCTTTGCGCAGACGTCCCTCTTTGAGGTGAGTCTTGCGGGTCCAACTGCGCAGACGTCTCTCTTTGAGGTGAGTCTTACGGGTCCAACTGGGCTCTGCTGGGACCTACCTCTTCAAGTCCCCCCAGTCCAATGTTCTTCTCATGAATGTTTAATAAAGTGAGGTGAACTTTTGGACTTAAGCAAAGGGTTTTTGAAAAGGTTTTAGTTTTAAGGTTTTCCATGGGGATTTTTCCCGCGGAAGTCCTAATGTCACTTGCAGAAATTCCCGACTTTCCTGCTTGATCTTTGGGTATGATGCGGGTAGGTCTGTAACCTCCTCGCAAGTCAGGAGCGTTGAGTCCTAGTTGTGTGGATTCTCCATGAGGTTTTGGTAGTTTTGAACATAGTGATCAATTATGTTAAAACCACCAATTCCATCTTGAAGCTTCAAACAATCTACTTCTCGACGTTCCTGCTATGCGGGGATGTTATTCCCGTTTCCGCAAGCATGGCCCAGAAGATCCTTCTTGGTTTCATTTCCCTGCGGAGTGCTAGGTATGTGAAGGGTTTTGCCTTAACACTGTACTCGCACCCGTCTTATAGTTACTTTACTTCCAAGGTATTCCTGGCGTCAATTCCCTGCATGTGCTAGGTATGTGAAGGGTTTTGCCTTGACACTGTACCCGCACCCGTCTTATAGTTACTTGGTTGCCGAGGTAAGGGGTATTTTCCCGCTTACTTTTGAATCTTTGGGACTTGCGTTATAAACGTTACATGACTTGCGCATGCATATTTTAGTTTATTTTAGCAATTTTCCCAGTGTTTTGGATAAGTTAGCCGTTCGACGCGCGGTTGTCAATAGGTTCGGTTTCCTCTCATGATTTGTGCGGTTAGGACCGGCACTTTCATTTAGTGGGATGACCAAAGTTTACCTATGACTGACATGCGTGAAGGTTTGCCGTTTTTTGGGTTTATGCGGGTTTTACCGCCTTCCCCACGCAACGGCTTTCTTTCACACCTATGTATGCGGTGAAGACCGGCATATCCGTGTGGAAAGTTAAAAGTTTAAATGTAAAATCATCAGCGTCGATGTTCTAAGGAGAATCATTTCCATTAGAAGTGGCTCTGGGCCTTTACAAATTTGGAATTGATCTACATGTAACATTTGCGTAATTGAGCTCCGTTCCATGTTCTTGGGATGGGAGTGCCATCGAGCCTTTCGAGCCGGTATGCGCCCTTTCCCAGTACTTGTTTGATAACGTACGGACCTTCCCAGACAGGGGTCAGCTTTCCTGGGCGCTCTTGGTTTGAAGCCTCGTTGTTACGCAATATGTAGTCTCCTACATTGAAGTTGCAGAGTTTTACCCGCGTGTTGTAGTACTTTTGCATTTGTCGTTTGTAGTTCTCTTCACGCATTGCGGCTAAGTCTCTGCGTTCCTCGGTTAGCATAAGGTCTAACCGTCTTTCCGCATCATTGTATGGTTGAATCATGACCCTTAGTGAGGGTAGACCAATTTCGACCGGGACCATGGCTTCAGTGCCATAAGTGAGGCTGAATGGGGTTTCTCCCGTACTTGCCTTTTTCATCGTTCTGTGTGCCCAAAGTACGTGTGGAACTTCGTCCACCCAGCCGGATCTGTGTTCCACTAGTCTTCTCTTTATGCCGTCGACGATGCTCCTATTTGCTCTTTCCACCTCACCATTACCCTGCGGGTGCGCCACCGAGGTAAAGGTGTGGGTGATTTGAAGTTCTTTAAGCCACTGTTGTAGCTTCTTGTCAGCAAAGTTGGTGCCGTTATCGCTCACCAAATTCTGTGGAAGCCCGAAACGACAAATGATAAATTCCCAAATGAATTTTTTGATATGTTTCGCGGTCGTTTGGGCTAAGGGTTTTGCCTCTATCCACTTTGTGAAGTAGTCGATGGCAACCACTAGAAACCTTACGTTCCCTGCTGCTGTGGGAAATGGACATGTCACGTCGATGGCCCACTTCTGAAATGGCCATGCAGAGGTGACTGGAACAAGTTCATTCTTCGGGCGATGCGTGTTGGGTGCGTAGAGCTGACAAGACCTGCACTTTCTGATGTACGCCAGCGCATCCGTATGCATCCCCGGCCAAAAGTATCCCGCGTTGTTTAGCTTAGCTACAACTGCGCGTGGACCTGCATGTATCCCACAGATGCCTTCGTGTACTTCCCTTAGGAGGTAGTTGGCATCTTGGTCGTCAACGCATCTGAGGAGGGGGCCAAGAAAGTTACGTCTGTAAAGGATGTCATCGATGAGTTGATATTTCAGTGCTTTACAGCGTAGTTTTCTTGCCTGTGTTTTTGACTCTGGTAGTATACCCGCCGCAAGGTAATTTATTATTGGTGTCATCCACGTTTCTGTGTCGGTTTGGATGACACAGACTTCCTTGTGTGGGACTGATGGTGCTCCAAGGAGTTCAATGCGGATGTCCGCAAGCTTGCTTAACGCATCCGCAGATTTGTTTTCGCTGCGCTTGACGTGTATGACTTTACAATCATTAAAATCGCGCATGAGGGTTTTTGCTTGAGCGAGGTACAGGGCCATTGTGTCGTTCACGGCCGTGTACGTCCCGTTTATCTGATTGGCTACTAACATGGAATCCACATGGGCTTCCAAGTTCTTTACTCCCATTTTACGCGCAATCCTCAACCCGGCCAAGAATGCTTCATATTCAGCTTCGTTATTCGTACTTGGAAAGTCTAGTCGAATAGCGTAAGTGCATTCTTGGCCGGCTGGGTTGGTAAGTTTTAACCCTGCGCCTGAGCCCTCGTTGCTGGCCGCTCCATCAGTGTAAAGTCGCCAGACATCATCAATGTCTTGTGCTGGAGAGGGTTGAGCCTCGTCCTGGCACTCTTTTTCCCGCGATGCGGGGACTTCGGCAATAAAGTCGGCCAAGACCTGGCCTTTTATAGCTGGCCTTGGCTTGTACTCTATCGCGTATTCTCCAAATTCTATTGCTCATTTGGCTAGGCGTCCCGAAAGTTCGGGTTTGCCTAAAACGTTTGCAAGTTTGAAGTTGGTGAGAATAGTGATTGGGTGACCTTGGAAATATCGTCTTAGCCTGCGTGAAGCCTGTACAAGTGCTAAGACTAATTTTTCCAGGGTAGAGTACCGAGTTTCGACGTCTGTTAGGAGACGGCTAACATAGTAGATTGGCATCTGGATGCCTTTTCGCTCGACTAACAGGACGGCCCCGGTTGCTCTATCTGTGGCGGAGAGGTATAAGATTAATTCCTCTCCCGCTTCTGGTGCTGTGAGCGTTGGGAGTTCGATCAAGCGTGACCGAATTTCCTGAAAAGCTGCTTCCGCTTCTGGTGTCCAGCGGAAGTGCGTTTTCTTTAGACAGTTTCTCAGCGTCGACACGAATGGGAACGACCTATCCGCATGATTTGCCAAGAAGCGGTTAAGTGCAACTAGGCGTCCGTTCAGTGTCTGAGCTTGCTTGATGGTAGTAGGTGATTCCATTTTGATAATGGCTTCGACCTTTTCAGGGTTCGCTCTGAAGCCATCTTTTGTAACGATGACTCCTAAGAACTTCCCTTCTTCCATCCCAAAGGAACACTTGCTCGGGTTGAGCTTCATGTTTATCCTTCTGAGTGTGTTGAATGTTTCTTCGATGTCTTTCAACATCGCTTCTGGGTCAAGGCTTTTGATGACCAGGTCATCCATGTATACTTCCAAGTTCCTACACTTCTCAGTGGTGTGACCCTTTGTGCCGTGGAAGTCACAGTATTTGCTTTGATCCTCGTCAGGTCGTTGCCGGACCGTTGGAGCTTTTGGCTATGGGAGTTTCTCAGTGGCAAATATCTCCGTGACGCTTTTGGTGAGGGGCGTCCACCTGGGGTGTCGGCTTGATGGGTGTGTATTACCCCTTCCGCCTACTAGGGAGCGAGAGCTGGATGAGGTGTCAAAGTTTACCCTTGACTGCCACATGCTTAGCTTCCTCCTTTTGTTTTGCCGGGCGGTCTGGACGTTGTTTTCTCTAGTCCTCTACGTGTAGAAGTTTGTAGTCTGGGGCAGATTCCCACCCAGTTGCTTCTCCGTTTCGGCAAAGCGCTTGGCTGCCGTCATGATGGCATCCCATGTGGATGGCATGCCATCTTTACCCGTCAACGTGCGGATAAGCTCTGGGTATTCGGCGCCTTGGATGAAAGCGGCGCGAACAAGGTCCTCGCTTATAACGCCCAGACTCAACTTTTTCGAGTTAAAGCGGGTGATGAAGTCTAGTAAAGGTTCATCCTTATCTCTAACGCAGTTGAGGATCGTCCACTGTTCTTCAATATATTTCCTCTGTTGACTGAAGTGTTGGCTAAACTTGTGTTGAAAGTCCGCCCAATCATAGATGTGGTGGACCGGTAGACGGTCAAACCACGCTCTAGCCGCTCCAACCAGTGTCATCTGGAACATATAACACCACGTGGGTTCCGTCCAGTTGCTGGCGGTTGCCCCCGCTATGAATCTGTTCAGGTGATCATCTGGGTCGGATATACCATCATAAGTGCCGATATTGGGCATCTGCTTGGCACTTTTCGGGGCGATTGCTTCCGCAATGTCCCTTGCAAACTTGGATGTTCCCGCGTTTGCAGCAGTTGGTCTGAAGGTTTTGGAGAAGTCACGTGGGTTTCCCCCCGTGTTCCTTTGTTTGAAGGTTTCTCCGAAATTCCTTCTCGTTTGGAAGTCCGTTTCCTTACGCTTCCCTTTCGCCCTAAGGCGAGGGTTTGCGTCGGTGTCGGATTCCTCCCGATCATCGTCCGAGGACTCGTACTCAGTGCTCATGTTGAGCTGTTGTCGAGTGCTTCCAAATTCGTCAGCCTGTTGGACGGAACGCAAGCGTTCGTCCAACTCAGCTTGGAATTCCTTCTGACGTGCCTCCGCCCACGCTTTAACTTGTTCAAGTGTTTGGCGGGAGAGTCTCGTCTGTTGTTTTTCCGCCTGGGTATTACTGAATCCCAGGGGATGGTTGTTTACTGCACTTGCCCTGGCTTGGGTAACCGGGGTAGTGTTCGTAAAATTTACTGCACTTGCCTCGGCTTGGGTAACCGGGGTAGTGTTCGTAAAATTTGTGTGTTCGCCGGTGTTCCCCCCAGTAGCTGGGGTTGTGGTTACCGGAGTTTCTTTAACCATCTTTCCAGAAGTTTGAAAAAACTGAAGAAATGAAGTTCTAGCTTTTTTGTCCCACGGATGGCGCCAATGAAGAAACACTAATCGACCCCGGGCAGATTACGAATAATCTGGGGGTTAAGTAGATGTTTCCCACGAGGGGTTAGATCCGGCAAAGATGGTTCTTCTGATAACCTGCAAAATAGACACCGTGAGCTCGTCACTGAGAAGGGGGGGGTTCCTCCTTGTGACCACCCTCCGGCGTGAGAATCAGACTAGATTGCTCTTGAATATAAGTGTATATTAAGAGATTGCTAGAGCAGATATCAGGTATAATATGTAAGATACAAGATAGTATATGATAAGATGAGATGATCATACCATTTGGGGTATTTATAGCCGAAGGTAGGTTTCCAAGAAGGTATAGCCGGCTGAATAGTATTCCTATTCTACCAACTGTGGCCTACGCACGCGCCATGTTGGTAGTTGGTGGGTAGGCAGCGGCTGACAGTGACCAGGCCTGCTGTGTACTATTCCTTTTCCACCAACTGCAGGCTATGCACGTGGTATGACAGGAGTTGGTGAGTAGGTAGCGGCTAATAGTGACATACAGTACAAGAGCATGCTGCCTATAATTTTTAGTGACCATCCATAATTTTTAGTGATCGCTCTCAACTTCAATCATGTAGCAATAGACTTATTTATACACGATGACATTTATTTGTATACAATAAAAAGTTAAATAATTCTAGACTGATATCAAATTCAACCCTTTTTAGGGTACTTAATTAAATCACATTTGATTTAAGTTAATTATTATGTATATATTTGATACGATTTACAAAAAGTAGATGTGTAGAGTAGTTTAATTATTTATAGACTTTTAATCATATATATCAATTACTAAAAGTCACATGATGCTCTAAAACACGTGCCAACCACCAACTTTTCACAACTCTACCACTTGAAAGAAACAAAAGCATACAAGGAAGCTTCTATAAAGTATGAACCCTATGCATCATGTAACTAGCATGTAACTAAGTAACAAGTTTTCCTTCAATAAATTTATGATATCATAATAGTTATAATATTATTTTATATCTTGAAAGTGTTATGTTTCGTCATGTTTAGAAAAGCTCATAACTTATTAAGAAAAAAAAGACAAGACACTTAAGTTCCATACTTTTTTAACTATTTCAAGTAGAGAATAATTATTCATCATCATCATTATCATCATTATACTCAGTATATCCCACCAATAGCAAAACTATGGTCGGGTAAAATGTAGACAGCCTTACCTCTACCCCGTAAGAATAATTTTTGTAGTATTGATATCGATGATATTTTAATAAAAAAAGCTCTATAGAATTCATACAACACAAGAGAAGACCACTTGTAATGAGCATTCACCTATACAACCGGATCCAGCTTCGAGACCCAATAAGAATTCAATATTCTTAGTAGATAAAACGGTTTACTGATAATAAAAGCTTTCTTGATAGGGGGAAAAAACAAAGTTATTGAACTTCAGTTAGTGAGATAAGATGTAAAGATGAGCGAGCAATGTTTGTTTATGTTTAGTGGGCTATGTTTATGTAATGGGTTAAATGTGTACGGGCCTTTTTTTGTTTTCTTTTAATTTGCACAACTGGCTAGTGGGCTAATTATTTGTTTGATTTTAAAACAAAATAGTGGGTTTAATTGTAAATTCTTGAAAGATTATTATTATCTTTTTTTCCTTTTTTGTATTGCATACCAATTTGATATTAAAAACATCCAAACGATTACAATGAGGTGACAGGTAAACAGGCAATAAGTTGCGTCGCAACCCCTTTTGGATAGCAAACTCAACCCTACTAAAAACAAAGTTTTGGTTCGTAGAGGCTAATAAATTACTACGCACCCTTTGAATAGTTCAAAAAGTCAACGACCTCCGCCACTAAGAGCCCATGTGTCAAAGACAAAAGAAATGAACGCGTATTGATTATCTAGACAAGCTTTCTCGTGTTTAGCAACTTTCCCAACGCCGCCTTTAACGCAACCTGCCCCGCTACAAACCCATTATCCCGTAGCCTAGCAAGCGGGGACACTTCTGTGAAGTCCAAACATGCGTGTTTCCTTCCTACCCATCCAAAAACAATTATTATTTCAAAATTATTTATCTATAATTCGAAAATTTTCGCTCTCCATTCGTGGCAATAGATAGCATCAATGAGCATCGGAGCTACAGCTTGTTGAAACAAAACACTAGATAGAGACAATTTTTTTTTTTACCTTTTTTTGGCATCGCTTGTTTGTTATTAGTGTGTTAGTGTACACCTTTGGATGTTTTTGTTAGTACAGATCCAATGTAAGTTGTTTGCTTAAATGTCTTAAAGACGATATTAGAGTAATAATATATGTAGTTTTAGTATGGCTTATAGTTTTATTAGGAAATTGAGGAAATCAAAGAGTAAAACTGCACTAAAACATGAATAATGAGTGCTTGTACGATAAATGTGACTCGTAATGCCCCAACCTGACTCATTTTGACTCGACTTGTTTCTTATCCCTCTCCAATAGAAGTTATGTCCTTGGATGTGGTCGCAAACATCAGGAGCAGAAAGCCTATTGTGATACTTTGTCCTTAGCGTTCATGTGCTACTTCATCACCCCCTCGGGATGATCATGGATATCTAATGGACCATGCCTTCAATAACTAACCTAGAATGGCACATCTCTCTTGTAACCATGTACGTGTGTTTGAAGGATGCATTTTTGCATAAATGACAAAAGATGACTTTTAGCGTTTTTAGTCCTTCCTATTATCAAAGCACATATCACCGTTTAGTGGATAAGCCTCCTTGTATACCATAAACTTCCTTAAATGTGTTGTATGCCCACTAAGTTCATCGGGCAGTTCCAGTCTGTAGGCAACCTCATCAACATGAGCCAATATCCTTAATCATCCAATGAACCTCGGAATTAGTTTTTCTCGTTTACCGAATCTAATAGTGAATTCCGTTCCAAGGGGAAGCGTTTAACCTGGTCTTAACTACAATTCGTTGTTAAGGGAAGTAACTTGTCATAACTTTTATTTACGGTGTTACAAACAACATTCTAATTGGGACAAAAATAAATCATTTGGCCAGACGGAATGGGGGATCGCACTTGGCAATAAGGCTGAACATCAGAATTAGTTTCATCAGCCATCAATATAAATTATTATTGACAGTGTGTTTGTATGGATGAAATTCAATTATAAAGAAAAAGGACAACACTCCGCATTACAAAGTTAACTAGGAGAAACTAACCTCCTTTGAGTCACGGGCTGATTTAGAATAGAAAAATTATCAAAGGGACCATTTTCATATTGCTTTGCTATGAAAAGAAAGAAACTATTTTCATAATAAATAACTCTAGGGACCATTATAAATTTGGACTTATCCATGCACAAAAAGTAAATAACTATAAATATTATTATTATTATTATTATTATTATTATTATAACTTAGTATAGGTATACTTTATAAAACGAATTTTTATAAACAGAATGATGTTAGTTTTCAAAATAATTAAGCTATTATTGTTATTATAAAATTCAAGGTATGCATATTATTCCTAGGATTCCAGAAAGCATTGGTCCACTGCTGGCCATCAAATCTAGCCAGCATGCATCAAAGCCCCAAACAAATATTTGTAAAATAATATCCATTTATTGTTACTCTCTTCAAATTATGATATTTTATGTATTTGGTTTTTACCCCTTAGGGCCGTTTGGTTCAAAGAGCTTTTTTTTAATGGAATTAGAATTTGAAATCTGAGAGAACCAGAATTAATTTCAATTAAAACTTATAATGTGTTTGGTTTATAAAGATGCCAAAAAAGAACTGGAATAAAAAAAACTCTCCATTAAGAGACCTGAACTCAACCTTGATTCCATCATGGTTGCTCAATTCGCCTAGAATTGGATTCAAATTTCATCATCGTTGCTTGATTCGCTGTTAACTCAACCTGGGTTTCATCCTCACTGCTAGATTCGCTTTTTCAGGTCTCAATTTGCTGCTCGAGTCACTGTTTATGGTCAGTTCCAGGGTTTATTGAAAAATCAAAGAACAGCGCTTTTGGGTTTTAAGGTCATGGGCATGAATCTAAGATCTCGAAGCTAAATGACTTGAGTTACTATTGGGAAAACACCTGTTTAGACTTGGTTTACTTTCAACATCACAAAAAGATATCACTAATTATTAACTAATATTTAAAAATGTAATTGATCCCCTCCTCCAATCAAATTTAAAACCAACATAAATCCTAAAAAAAAAAAAATCATATTCATTGAATTGCAAAACACGTGACGGAATTGAAAAACATTTTTAAGTCCTGAAATATTATTGCAAAAACGTCTCTACATATAACCACCATTTCAAACGGACACTATTTTGTTAAACTTCAACATTAATAAGAAAACAAAAATGGTTCTAATATCTGAATGACGAAACTAAATCCATAACCAACTATAACTTACAATTTTAATGTCTTTGACCTCCAAACATCAGCTACCATTCTTCCGCTCTAACACACTGCAAAAGTCAGACGCAAAAATCCATATCAAATTATCGTATAATAATGTGTTTGTGTCCGTTTATGTTCGCTCATTAACTAGTATAAACAAATGCTTCATGAATAAGCAAACATAACAAAGCTAAAACCAATTAAAAGTAAATATTAACAACAATGTGTTGGGCCTAAACAGTTAGTAATATAAGACCGGATAATAACATGGGCCTAGAAAATTTAAATGAATCAGAACAAATGTAAACTAGCGTACACAAACGAATTTAAATAAATGAACGTAAATGAAAGAACGACATATGTATCCATACCCGTTCATAATTTCATAAAACTAAATGAACAAAGATTTTGTTCATATGCGTTTGTTTATGAAATAACTGAACACAAACGAACTTCCAGTCGAACGATTCACTGAGTTATGTGCCCTATGTAAGAGAAATTAGCAATTTAGACCCGTTTGCTTATAAACGAGTAGATCCAGATTATGTTGCATCTCTAGCGGGTCAAGGTTAACTAGAGCTTAAAATTTTGACCCATTCGCTTATAATTGGGTGAATCCAGGTTATTTTTATCTCTAACAGGCCAAACAGGTAAAACTTCAAAAGAAAAAGTGAAAAAACATATATATATTGCTATATAGAAACACTGAAACAGGTGAACAGATTGAAAGTCAAACAATGTAGATAAAATGTCGACCTGTTAAAATACTATATTTTTTTTCTCAACATATTTGACATACTACTTACAAAAAGAAACTAAAAAGTTGGAATATGAGTATTACTGGTTAACCAGACCCTATCCGTTTCAACTTTTCACTGGAGGTGTAAACGAGCCAAGCCCAGGCTCAAGCTCTACTCGTTTTGACTTACAAAAGCTACAGGTCGAGCTCAGCTCGCTTTGAGCTCTTTTTCTAAAGCTCGAGCTTAGCTCATGAGTCGTTTTCTCAAGCTCGGGCTAGTTTATTATTTATTTTGGATTAATTTATATACATTTTCAATTATTTTTATATATTTGGATAAGTTTGGCTCAAGCTCGTGTGCTAACCTCAAACAAATCAGAGCTTCGCTCGAGCTCAGTTGTGTAGTGTGAGATTATACATAGAAGTCCAAAATAGTTAGAACTTAAAAATAAACTAGGCTCGATAAGGTTCGATGAGCCTTAATTTATATACATTTTCAATTATTTTTATATATTTGGATAAGCTTGGCTCGAGCTGGTGTGCTAACCTCAAACAAACCAGAGCTTTGCTTGAGCTCGGTTGTGTAGTGTAAAATTATACATAGAAGTCCAAAATAGTTAGAACTTAAAAATAAACTAGGCTTGCTAAGGTTCGATGAGCCTTAACGATCTTCTCATACACAGATCGAGATTGGGCTTATGAGGCTCGGCTCATTTCGAGCAGCTTGGGTCGTTTGCACCCCTACTTTTGACCCGTACCAAAAAAAAACCGTTTTGGCCTCTGCGCATTTTGTCGTTAGAGAAGAAAAAAGATTAAAAGGCAATAACTATACATTAAGCAAAAGAAAAGAGGTAATACCCAAAAAAGGAAACTTCTAGAATCATCTGATCTGTGCAGGAGAACACAGTAAGCCCGAAGCATCTGATCCAACCACCGCAAGCTCACAAACACTACAAATCTGTCCTTCCTGAGAAACAACAAAGTGAGAATTACAGTACGGACACAAAACATCCTTTTGTCCCCTGTATATACGAACATAAGTGGCCCCACAAACAACAAACGGGTTCCTAAAATCATAATTCAACTCTGTAGAATCCTTCATGTTTCTCTCAGCAGCCTGCATAACTGAACGAGCAGTCTTCATTTGGTTTTCAGCAGTCGGATTCGTCTCTAACAACCTCCGTGCAAAATTCGATGCGGTTATTAAATTACCCGCTTTGTAACACACAGTCATCGCGTTCATTAAAGCCAGCCTTAAATGCGGTAGTTGAAGGTTACAGTGGGTGAAATAAGCCGCAAGTTCTTGTTGACGAGTTGGGTCGTTTTTTAACTCTCTTCGTTTAAGTTCTATTTTTAAGCCCAAAACATATTCTTTCACGATTTTTACTAATTCTTTAACTTCTTCCACTTCGGTTCTCGACTCGACAACGATTAACGGAATGGTATGAAAAATAGTTAAAAATAAACGTAATGGTTCGGAGAATTTGCCTGTAGTGGTAGCTTTGTAACCGGATTTCAGTTTTTCATCTAACTGAGAGAAGTTAAACACGAGTGCAGGTGGGGCCCGCACGTTGGGACTTGCTGACTCACTCCAACCGCGCTCGATAGCCAATGATATTATCGGAGAAGACGAGAAGCAACGTAAGTACGAATGACTTCCAGTGTGCAGATCAATAAACAATGACTTTAATGGTTTGAAATTCTTGATGCCAAGCTGACGGGTCAATAACCGCATGGCGGTTTCAAAGTTTCCAGCTGCCGCGTGTTCGGCGACAAGAGACGATTTCTGCACCCAAATCTGGCTCACGGGCATACCAGCAGGTGGCGTCACAAAATTTGAAGACCGATTAGTATCAGCTCTCGGGGTGTCCATGTCAGCAGGAAGGTCAAGATCTTCAAGATCCCAACCGCCTTCTTCGTTTTCTTCTCCGTGTGCCACGTCATCATCAACCACCATGTTGACATCACCATTTTGAATATTATCCATATCCAAAATATCCAACTCTTCACCCCAATCAGCATCGCCAGCATCTTCATACTCTTCATTTTGAATATTATTATTATTATTATTATTATCAAAACCGCCTTCAAATATCCCTTTCATAACCCTCAACAAAGGCCAATCTCCACCACATAATACCGGGGTAGGTGGGATCAAAAGAGAACTATAACCAGACCTCAATGGCAAATTAGGAATTTTACCCTCAAGTTTCTCGGCAAGATCTTCAGCAACATCATTCAACCCATGGGTTTTAGATGTAGCATACGCTAGAGCCAGATGACCCGCGTTGACCAAAATCTTGACCCGTTCTTGAACATCACCCAAATACAAAGCATTATGAAACTGCCCCATCACATCATTCTTCACCTCAGCTATTTTCATCATTTTAGACAATTTATCCAAATTTCCGGTTATTAGATATAAAAACGATAACCTCTCAAAGTTTTTGGTCCTCTGATATGCATATTCGACAATACCCGAATTACCCTGACGAAGCGCTTCGACACCTAATCGATACCAATGATCTTTCTCATCAATTTCTTTAGCGGATGCAACCGCAATCAGAATATTCCCACTTTCAAGTGCTAAATTGAAACGGGTCCGTTCGTCTTGCACAAAATGCAATGCAACTTCCGGAAATCCTTTTTGTTGTAAATATGCAATCATCGCTTGCCCACAAAGCTCCGAGTTTTGTATCATACTCATCACATGATCGTATCTTTTTTTCAGTAAAGATAGCTTAAAAACATATTCAGTCGAATCAATAGCAATCAGTCGGTTTTTCCCATCACGGTCTAAACAAAAGATTGTGTTTCCAAATATTTTCGTGATGTAAACCGGTACGTCAAGGGTTTTGATAATCCCACTGTTACCATTAGGTAAACAGTATTTGATATGCGTTAACGTTGTGTAAATAAACACACCGTTATCGTCCCACGAACCGCTTTTAACTCGGATCGTTTCGTGAAGTGTGCACCGATGTGCAAGTTTGTTATCCGCTATTATTATTGAATGCTTGCTAAGCAAGGCAACAGTTTCCATATCATTTGACCAAACAACGTATCTTACAAACGAAGCTGGTAAGTCGCCAATAACCAATCGTTGTTGAAGGTCAAAGATGTACACTCGGTCTTCTGCCCTGCATAACAAGTTACCCGTACCTGCGTAAAATATAGCATCGGTGGCTACAGCGGAAACGGGCAGAGGACTTTTTTTCACTATCTCATTTTTCAAATTCTTGACCAGCACTTGATTGGTGGTTTTTTCTAGAACCACGAACCGATTACGCGCCACGAAAACCGCCGACCCTCCGACACCACGTTTAGCCTCTTGAATGGTGTCACCTCGAGTAATACTTTCTTTCGGTATGATGTAAAGCTCATAAGATCCGCCATCAACATCCGAACAGATTAAAATCACGTTTTCGGTTGGGCTGTACGAAAGCGTTCTGGGGCCTTGGTTCAAACTGTTGGAACCAGGCCTACGGATCGGTAATATCTGAGTGTCTTTTTGAGACGAGTACTCGTAAAACCGAAGAAAACGGTCTTTAACGAAGTAAAGTGAATCACCGCTAACAGAAAATGCGGGGCGTTCTCGTTCTAGCTTGAAAACAATCATGCCGCTGTCGTGGCCTGCTGCCAGTAGATTCATCTCCCAGGTGACACCCGAGAATCCAGAACCGGTCGTGCTCGCGGCGGAACGTTTGAAGGCCGGTTCGTTTTGTAGCATCCCAAAAGCGTATGCTTTTATCTTCTGAGTTTGATATTATGATGTCTTGCCTTGAATGGAAAAGAACACATGATACGTTGTTCATGTGACCTCTTAATGTGTCTACTTCCCATGCTTTTGTATCTGAAAGAAAAAGTGAGTGAGTTAGATTCAATAACAAAAATGTAGCATATTAAGAGATGTAAATGAACCAGGCGTTTAGCAGAAGTTCGTTTACGTTCGTTCTTTTAATAAACGAACAAGCATGAACAAGGAATCTGTTCTATTTATTAAATGAACAAATATAAACAAAGGTCTCGTTCAGTAATGTGTTCGTTAATGTTCGTTCATTTACGTTCAATCATGTTCATTTGTTTATGCTTCGTCATTAAAGGTTTTTTAATATCTTATATTATTTTACTTTTAGCGTGTTATGTTAGATATTTTCAGATAATTATGTCAAAACATAACTCTCTATTTATTTTTGGTGTTCTCAAATGCTAGAGTTTAAGAATGTTGATTTGTATATATCAAATTAATATATGTACGTTTGTGTTCGTTTATGAAACTCACAAACAAACATGAACATAATCACTTCCCTAATGATCGAACATGAACAAGAAGTTCTGTTTGGTTATGTGTTCATTTTTTAAATTAACGAGCACAGACAAAATCACTTCCTTAATAAGCGAACACAAACAAGAAGGTCCGTTCAGTTATGTGTTCGTTTATAAAATTGACGAACACAAACAGAATCATTTCTTTAATAAACAAACACGAACAAGAAGTTCTGTTTGTTTATGCTCATTTGTGTTCAATTATGAAATTAATGAACAAATATAAACGAAGACGAAAAAAATCATTTCCTTAATGAGCGAACACTAACTATAAGTTTCGTTCAGTTATGTGTTCATGAACTGTTCGTCTGATAAATCCTTAACAAACAAACATGAACAAGATCTCATTCGGTTCAATTTGGTTCATTTCGTTTACAACCCTATACATATTGCATAACCAAAAACAAAAACAAAAAAAATAAACAAGATATTGAGTAACATACCATTCATCCGCCAGATCTTTACTTGACGGTCATCAGCTCCCGAAACAATAAGAGGAAGAGTGGGATGAAACGATGCCCAATTAACCCCTCGGTCATGACCCTCCAAGACATACTTGACAACCGCATCAACACCACCAAAGAAATCAGTATTCATCTGACTCAACCGAAGTATATCATCAGCAGGTGAAACTGTTTTCTTCTTTAACGAACCAATATCCCAAACGCGAACGGTTTGATCTAATGATGCTGATACCACAAGGTCGTCTTTTGGATGAAACAAAGCACACATCACGTAATGATTGTGTCCAGTTAAAACAGATATGCAGGTACGCGATTGCCAATTCCATATTCTAATAGTTTGATCATCACTAGCACTAACAATCCACGGATTCTCATGATGGAATTGAACGGTCCGGATGTAATCAAGATGGCCAAGAAGTGTGAACAAACACCTATGCAGTTTGTAGTTCCATACTTTGATCTTGTAATCATCTCCTGCATGAATGATTACACAATTTAAACAAAAGGCATAACCGTTTTATAATGATCTATCTGCACATAACACACAAGTGAATTATAAGAAAACCTCAGGAAACGAAAAGCGGTTGCGAGTGATGAAAGTGGACGCCGCGTGTTGGTCGAAGCGGTCAATGAGAGTGCCCATACGGTAATCCCATAGCTGGATGACGCCACTGTGAAGACTGGCTAAGATCCAGGGGCGCTTGCTGTGGAAGCTCAGGCCTTTCACTCGGTTACTCTTGGTCTCGAACTTGGTCAACATCCTAATCAAGGGGATCACGTAACTTGTTTGTAATTGTAATAATAAAACCTAGAATTGAATTGAATTGAATTACCTTAGATTAGATCTGTGAATTGAATTCGACTGATGGATGATTGGAGATCAATGAGCAGTTGACGGCATTTGGGAGACTAGTGTGTTTAGATCATCTATCTATCAATGATTCAAACAAGCATGGTCATGTCATGGCTGGGCAGTGGTAAAACCATATAATCATTTTATTTTAACTAAACGGGCCACACTGAGCTTGATGATATTCTCACAATGAGAGTACTTTTTTTATAAGTTCGGACCACGAACAGGAATATTCTCGGTTGGGTGACATTAAGTTAGGATCATTAATATCTAATTTTTCATTAATTAATTAATTAACTAATTAATTATTATTATTACTATTATTATTATTATTATAAAAACGATAGGCTCGTGAGTCGGCTCGAGCTCGATAGGTGAAGCTAGGGCTCGATCAAGCTTTTTCACAAGCCGATCTCTAATAGCTCATGAGCGGCTAGGCTCGTTTGCACCTTTAATTTTAACCATATGTATATTTATTTACTAGATGATAAAAGATATCCTAAACACGATCGGAACACAACATTAAAATAAATGGATACTCGTTTAATAAGTGCCAGTTTTGAATTGGCACGTCTAGGTTGTTTACGTTTTGACCTGCTCCAGTGATAAGAAGATGGGAATCCGTTGTGAAGATTTTAGGGTGCGTTCGTTTCACGAAATTTTTGTTGGAATTCAAAGGAATTGGAATTAAAATTCCATTACATGACATGCACCTTTTATTGGAATTGGAATCCTAATTCCATTTTGGCGTGTTCGATTATCAAATAATTAGAATTGAAATTCAATTCCTTTAAATAAAGGAATGCTAAATCATTCCAAAACGTGGAGGAATTCAAGTAAATTCATAAGAATCTTTGATTGGTCAGCGTTTCGGGTGTGTTCGTGTTCGGTTCGCGTCCGGGTTTTTGATCTTAATAGAAAACCCCTAAAAACTACAAAAAAAATAATAGAAAAATCATAAATTAAGATTCGGATAGTTCGGATATCTGAACTATCAGAAAATTTTCAAAATCACTATCCGACTCTGAATTTCAGATTTTTTAACACCTCTGCTTCTTATATGTAATCACACATCCCCAACAACTTTCTACTTTATGTTTTTGAGATTTGCATCAATTGACAATGTGTGCAAGTTACGAGCACGTTAAACAAAAAAAAAAAAAGATAGGTCCCATTCTTCTTGCATTTCCCCAAAGTCGATGTCTATTCACCACGATTAGCTTGACGTGTGCACAATTTAACAAAATAAAAGAAATAAATACATAAAAAGAAAAAAAGAATATCGTGGACATTTGTGGCCAAGTCTAAAGTTACAAGTAAAGCCATAAAAGCAATGATACATGTTTAGAATCTTGCTAAATGATAAACAATTAGTTAGTTGCTTCTGCTACTACTAAACTTCAGCCGACTGGCTACCAAGAATCCGTTCTCGGCATTCCACATACTCCAACGGGAACCAACCCGCCTTCCCTTCACATTCGCCTTCCGCCCAGCCATTGCTCGACACCTGGCAGAAAATAAAACACATGCTAATTAAGATTTGAGCTCAATGCTTAGTACAACGACTAGAGGTGGCAAGACGGGAAGTCTGGTAGCATGTCAAAACGGGTCAGGTCGGGTTGGGCCAACCCAAAACACGTTATTTAACAATAAGCTGTTGAAACCGACCAAACCAAGTTTTGATGATTTGAGATACAGATGGTTCGGTTTTGGCAGTTTAACGGTCTGGCTGAATAAGATTTTTAATGGAGTTAATTTCGAGTACTTGGGTTGATCGAATAAGGTTATTCGAGTTTTGAAGCTGGATTCGAACTAGATTCGAAAAACTAACTCGAATTCAGACTGAACATGACATTTGATTCAATTTGAATTAATAGAAAATGATATTATTCAACTTAAAAAGCTATTTTTAGTTTTGTAAATTCGAATACTGAATTCTAAATTGGAATTCGAACTCAAACCGAATTGTGGGTTTCTGAGTCCGATTCGGATATTGAACACCGCTACAGCCGACGATTTGGAACTTGTAACCGACATTTAGCGCATTTTCCTTTTTTTTTCATTTCTGGAATACGTGGGCAGTTATGTATATCATATGCATGAACCATCCTTATCAATTTAAAATTTTTAATAAAAATAGCAAACCGTAGTTAGCGGTTCAACCCATCAATCGATTGGTTATCGGTTTCTTTTCCCAAAAAACAAATTTTTATTCATATCAACCTTCAAATTAAAAAGCAACTTAAAACTTTTTCCAACCTTTCGAACGACGACGTAGTCCCCAACTGTTAAACTGAGCTCAGCATCTAACTCTGCTTGATACGGATGTATGACCTATGACTCAAAAAGATATGATAGATAACTTCAGCCATTGTTTTCAGCCTATAGAATCCTGAAATTGGTTGTAACAAAACAATACCTCTGCAAGAAAGTAGTCCATATTATCTGCAGAGTTACCATGAGGTGGTGAAGAACTCATGGGTGAACCTGCCGCTGCTGCTGCTGTGGTGGGTGAAGCTTCGAATCGTTGGCGTTCTTGCAGCATCTAAAAAAGGTAACGTTTATATAATGTAATAATGCCTCAAATGAAGTAATGAAATACTCCTCACAGTACATCAAAATTGCAATTAAATAACGTGTTCAAAGGCTTGTCATATATATGGATAGTATATACAGGGCGTCAATAAAGAACCAATTTTTAAGTATAGAACTGTAATAACTGCATAACCGCCTCTCTTTCTCTCTTCCGCAATATTTGACCAGCAATATGCATTAAAGTTCTCCACTTATACTTAGTTTTGTATTGAGCGGCCTTGTATGTGTGTGTGTTCATGTGGGCATGTTTTTCAGAACAAGTATAATGCTCGCAATCACAAGAGCTACATAATGCACTTGTACATGGTGCACAAAAGATAATTAAAGCTAACGGGAGAGAGATGTTTTGGTGGTTAAATAACTGTCATGTGTGCAATGTGCCACATTCAAAGCAATAGATGCTTGTACATAGGTTGTTTTGTGGTTTCCAACATATTATTGGTTTTGAAATGAACGCCCCAACGTAAAACCGTGAAAATCGTATAAACACTCATACATATTGTAACACCCTAGGCAAATCTCACATCGGCCGTGGACAGGAGAGATCCTTGGTTCATAAGTAAATGCCCCGCTTCTTAAATCACCAACGCGTTTTGGGCTTAATGGTAGTGGACGAGAGAAGAGCTCCACAGTTAAGCGTGCTCATGTGGGAGTAGTAGCAGAATGGGCGACCTCCTAGGAAGTCTCCACATGGGCAACCAAAAACAAATCCATGAGCTCTTCGTGGGCAAAGCGGACAATATTGGTGGTGTGAGGGGCCGGATGCTACACGTAATTGTATTATAAGTGAGTCATGTGACACAACGACTTTTAAAGCGCCTCTCTTTGTCTCTCCCACAACATCTAATTGCCTTCCATGTGCTATGTATAAGTGCCTCTATGTATGTGTGTACAGGGTCGTCTGTTTGTGGGTGGGTTGATACCGTTTAATGATAATAATTTAAGACTTTTGTGGACCCAAATCAATAGGGAGTCAGGGACTATAAAAAGAGAAGTGCTACTATTTTAATTGGCACAAAGAAAATTCATAAAGAACCAGCATAGCAATTTTAACCCTTTTTATTTATAAATGGGTCAAATCGGGTTACAAGGCCAATGGGTCAATTCAGTTACAAGGCAATAAAAGATAGCCAAAAAGGAAACCACAAAGAAGTGTATTTTTAGCACATAGCTATAGCCTCCTTAATCATGCTATTAACAAAATAGATTAATACTGAAATAATACAATTCTTCTTATCAGCTTGAGTTGCTACTTGTTTATTAAAATATCGGACCAAGTATTTTGGGTCAACCCAACCAAACAATTGCCCTTACCACCCAATCTGCTAAGTTCGGGACCTCTAATAACTATCATGTTCTTCCTTTTACATACTAGAAATGAGTGCCAAGTGTAACTAACACATACCTCGCCCTCAAGTCGATCAAGTATATGCACAACTTTCTGATAATGATTTTTCTCTGCTTCAACCTTCAATTCAAGATTAAATAATAGCATTTCAATTTATTACATCAAAAAAAACTTCACAGAAACAAAACATCAACTGGCATATATAGTTTACCATGGTTATAAGGCGTTGAAGTGTTAACCTCTGTTGTTGAGCTTCCACAGCTGACATGATGGCAATAGCTTCTTTACCCAATATACTCATATTTGACTTTAGCTCCTGAAGTCTAGCTTGTGCAGCTTCAAACTTTGACAAATTTTCGGGATTCTCGTCAGATTCCTTCACTTTTGCTTGCCTTCTTGCAACTTCAATAACCTGTTAAGCTCCATAAGAACTATGGTTTAAGAATAGAGGTTACCGATCATAGCTGGTTGAATTCAAAGCGAGGTTATATTCAGTATAACACTTTACGTCTAAAATCACACACACATACACACACACACACACACACATATATATACATACATATATAAGTTATGTTAACCTGAGATTCAGCTTCTTGTCTGACTCTGTCATATCTTTGAGCATGACGTCGAGCATCCTCCAAAGGAGCTCCAACAACCATAGCTCTTAACGGCTCTGCAACCTATAGTTGAAAAGGTTTATTATACAACTTTGTGATTATATAAGATGATGAATGGAGGCATATGGATGATTAGGTAATTTAACATTCAACATTTTCATTTGTCATATATGGTGCAAGAAGCATGAAAATGTGATTGCGGGAGGATAACTAACATTGGATCCAAAATGGGAAAATTAAAACTTGTGGGTCCCACCAAAGGGCCTTTGGCTTAGCAATTCAAGGAGTTGGATAAGGCTTTGCCTTTCCAAGGGGTGAGGGTTCAGTCTGAGGGTTCAGCCATATGGTCGTAAAAAAATGTAAGTTAGGGGCGGAGTAGAGAGTGTGTTTAGTTTCTGTTCCAAAAAAAAAAGAACTTGTGGGTCCCATTTATGTGATAGAAATATGGAGAACTAATATGGCACCCACAAAATGAAACCAGTGGAATACTTCTGATACGGTCCCAAATCTTGGTCAAATCAGTTATTAACGCTCTGTTCCCGAGTTCAATTAAATAAGAGAAAAGAAAAGAAAGGAAAAAATTTTCTTTTATTTTATTTCCCTTTTACCTTTCCTTTCTTTCTTTCCATTTTTTCCAAATTGGAAACAAAACAATTCTTTATTTCTCCTTATTTTCTCTCATCTCCTTTCTTTTCCTTCTTTAAAAAAAAAAACCTCTTGAACACAATAATTTTTTTCTTTCCCCCCCATTTCATTTCTTTTTCCATCAATAAATTAACTCGGGAACATAGTGTAAAAGAGGGGATAGGGAGTTAATGAGTAGCTGAAATTTAGGACCAGTTATTATTCTATTAATAAAGGGTAGCTAAAGTTTAGGGCAAGTTATTATTCTACTAGAGCTTATTTATATCTTTTGTTCTAGTGAAGAGAGGGGGGGGGGGGAATGTTTATTATTATCTAAGTATTAGGTTTTTTTTAACCTTGTATCGGAGACTTCCCATCTCGAATCGGGTTATTATGTTCCAGTAATTGTATCTTTTGTTTGAGTCCAGATTCTAGACTCTATCAACTTCATTCTTTAATTATAGGTTCAACAAAATGGATATGAAGTGCATTTTATGATCTATTTATCATTTTCTGTGTCACATGGCCTATTCGTGTCAATTAGAACCCAAAAGAACATTTTTTTATCTATCAAAATAATACAGAAAGAAATTCTTCATTCCTAACGTTAATCTCCAGAAATTATAAGAAACCACATTCAGTGAATAGGAACAGAGGAAATAGAAAATCAGGCTGATTGATACTCTTTCAACTGCAAATACTAAGAGAAGATTCAAAGGAAAAAAAGCCCAATACAAATTGATCAAGTAGGCCAATTAAAGATTTTAAAATAAATCTCAACAATTAACATGAGTCAATCATTGCTAAATTTATGCAACTTGAAAAAAATTTATGATCTATACTTTGCATTGAAATAAATTTTATTATAAGGCGGTCACCTGTGTGCCAAGGGCTTTCAGTAGAAGTTCTCTTTCCCTTTCGATATCCGTACGAGCACTACTGTAACTCATTGCTGCTTTGGATAAAGCATTACCACTAGTGCAAGTGTTTTCTGCACCATATTTCCTGCTGTCTTCAGAGAGTTTAGTACCTGTGAGCAAAAGGCACACACAAATGATGAGCGGTTGCAAGATGAGCATGCTATGAATAAAACAAACTCAGAGGTATGGGTGAGGTATTAACCCAATTGAGATTAAACAGAAACAATTATTGATACTAGAATAAATTATCATGGTGGTTAGCTTACCGATTTCAACTTGTTTTGTTCCAACTACAATAAAGCCCTAAAATTTGAATTAGTAATTTTCAGATGCAGTGAAAACCTGGTGGTGGATTTAGAAGAATACCTAACCTGCTGTTGTCTAGCGACCTATTCTCTTAGCTTTTGAGCTTGTTTTCGTATTGCGTCCATGGTATGGTGTACGTTACACACCAATTTGATTTGATTTGATTTGATTTGATTTGGGGACTCGGCTTTTTCAAATGTTTCTTTCTTTTCTTCTCACCACCACGTCTTGTATCCTCTTGTTTTAGTAGGGAATATATCCCGTGAATATTTAAAAAGCAAAATTCTCAACAAGTTTCAAGTTTTAACTATAATTTCTAAATAATTCTAAAAATAACTTGATTTTAACAAAACTAGTCGCGACGACTATTTTTGACAAAGAAATTTCAGGGACGAGTTTTTTGATGTCCTAAACTTTCGGGACGACTAGTTTAAAAAAATAGTCTGGGCGAGATTTTATGAATTTTTTTGTACTTTTCTCCATGTTATATTATTATATTTAATTTTACTCATAATTAGTTTTCTTTTATAACTTTTAAAATATAAGTTTTACTAAAATCCAAATAATGAGACGCGTTTTTTTATCTACGTGTCGACATAAGATTTATTGAAAACCGAGCGGGTAAAAAAACCACGATATAAATTTGACCTACTCGGTTTTGAATAAATATTATGTCCGCACGTAGCTAAAGAAAGACACATCTCAATGGTATATTTGGATTTTAGTAAAACTTTATATTTCAAAAGTTATGAAAGAAAAACTAATTATGAGTAAATTTAAATATAATAATATAATATTAAAAAAGTACAAAAAAATTCATAAAACTCGTTCAGGCTATTTTTTACCTAAATTAGTCGTCCCGACAAGTTTAGGGCGTCAAACTACTCGTCCCTGAAGTTTCTTAGCCTAAAATAGTCGTCGCGACTATTTTGTAAACTACTCGTTGACACCAAGAATGTAGTCGTCACGACTAGTTTAAAATACATATTTTTGGAATTCTTTACAAATAATACCTAAAACTTGAAACTTGCTTTTAAAAATACCTATTTTGAGAATTTTCCCATATTTTAAAACGTTATATATATATATGGGATGGTTCAGGCGAGAAGTGATTTTATTGCGAGAAATAAATCCAAGCCGTTGATTAGATGTAATAAATGGTACACAATAAAAATGGCACCATTGTAATTACTTAGAGATTATTATAAAGTGTTTTTCTCTAAAATGGTAGAATTGTCTTATTTGTGTAGCCATAAATGAAGAAAACGTAAAGATGTAAATCAAATACCACTTTTTTCGCCACAACAATCTCTTAGTTTCTTAACTTCCTAATTCGTGTTCTTGTGAAGACAATCTGGTTTTTTTTTTCTAGGTCACTGTTACATAAGCTTCAAACAAAAAGGTTAGTCAATAATTTGTAATATTGTTTAAATGAAACTCTCAAATAATGTATAGCATTATATCCACATTCTTACATCTTTTTTTTTATAGTGTTGAACATAAAGGAATATAATAGGTTTCGACAAAAGTTAGGGTTTTTTTTTCTAGTTCTATCCACTATATTGTTTTATAATGTATTATTAGGCTAATTGTGTTGTTGACAAATTACAATTTAGGCTAATTGTGTGTTAGTATTTTTTTTAATATTGATGATAAATTATTCAAAGCATTGATCTTCTGTAGGGTACTGCTGTTGTGATGGTTTTTGATATGTAGGATGTCATGTTTTAAATTTATACAAATATGTATATCTTTGATAATAATATTGATTGTTAATTATGCAAATTTATGTGTATGATGTAAATTGTATGCTATGTATGTTGTTTATTAATGAAACATAAACTGAACATACAAATTCTACACATAATAAAATAGGAATAAAATTTATTATTGAATATAGTTGTCCATGTAAGGCATAAACATAATACTAACGTACACATACATGGTTGATTAAACCCTACGTTTGGTTAAGTGTAGGTTAATTGTGATTAGTTATGCTTTACTTATTTGCTTAGTGTAGGTTACTATGAAATTTTTATAGTGTAGGATGGTGTGAAATTGTTATAGTGTAGACTATTGTGATGCTATGTATGTTAATGTGAAGATAGGTTACAATGTAGGCTGCTGTGAAATGGTTGTATGTTGTGTATGATCCCATTTAATGATCTATTTATATATATTTATTTGTGTAGGGATAAATCACATGTAGGTGTTTATGTATTATAAGATAGTCTATGTTGGTTGTGTATGATGCTCCGTGTGGCGTGTAGGTGTTGTATATATGTGTAGAGATAAGCAAAATGCATAATTTTAGTTTAATGATATGTTTGTATATATATGTGTAGGGATAAACCACCATGGCAGGTGTTTATGTAGTATGCTGCTAGTATATTGGTTGTGTATGATGCTCCATGTTGTATGTATATGTAGGAATAAGTTGAGTGTGTAGCTTTCATATGATCACCTGTTTGTATATATGTGTGTAGGAATAAGTTTAATGTGTAGCTTTAGTATGATCATTTGTGTCGGTATATATATATATATATATATATATATATGTATGTATGTATGTATATGTATGTATGGATAAACTAATATTAAACTTTTTTTATATGCATTAATGTTTTGTGTAGGTGGTGGACTTTGTGAGGAGTAGAATGAGTTTGTATTTAATAAAAAAAAATGGTCAGACATTAAGTTAGAGTGGACATTAAGCTCCTATCCTTCAATTGGATTCGGGTTCGGTCAAAATGATGTATCTTAAACAGGAAATTGTGGAGGGATAACCACTTGGGTAGTTTCTAAGGTTGCAGTCCACAATAATGATATGTTTGTTTATATTATGATATTAAAATTAATCATCGAAAATGGATGAAAATTAAAAAGATATAATCATCAAAATCGAATCATTCCTTGATCGTATGATATTGATTTTGCAAAGGTCATTTATAACCTAGAACACAAATATCACGATAATGAAGAAAACGATTTTAATAAAATATATAGAAAACAAGAAATAGATGTAGTTTTAAATTTTAATTGGAATAGCGCGAATCAGTTTGTAAACATGAACATAAACCAACGAGAAAGTTTGTAATGTGCTACACCCCAAAACGTAAAAATTAAAAAGGGGTTATGAAAACTCAACCCAATTAGAGAATGTGTTAATTGGATTCGACTGACTAGATCAATCATAACAATGAAGCCCTAAATAAAAGTTTACAAAGGTGTTTTATGCTAAGATAGTGATAACTTGAATCAATTGGAAAAATAAATAGCATGAAACAAGGAAAAAGATTGAAAAGGAAGATGGAATATCAAAATTAGTTTTGGACAACAGACTATTATTGTTTTGTTTTAGTCTTTGAAAATATCATAAAAAGATTTATAAAATACAAGACTTTCCAGTCTACTAATTTAAGATGCTTTAAACAAATTTCATTAAAAAAATGTTTTTCAAATTCGACCCTAAACAGGCCAAAACAACCGTTTAAATAAGAGGGTATGAATATGTGCTCTATTTTTAAAACGTTAATTGTAAAGTCAAACAAATGAATTAAAATGCGTATAAATAATGGTTAGAACTGTATTTCAATGAAGTTTGTGATAAAATATAGCCTTTGCACTTTTTTCAGTTTGTTATGAACAATATATGGCTCATTCTTTGATGTCAAAACTGAAACATTTCCATAAGCAGTGTTTTAACGATTTTGAAAAGGATTTTGATGAAATAAAATTATGGAATTTTTAAGATAAAATTATTTATGAGCATATATCTTCAATAATCCTTGGGTCCTTTGACTAAAATATAATGATTCAAAACAGGATAATAAAGATGTAAGAGCGTTTCAAGTGTGACATTCGTGTAATCGATCATCTTCTTGTGTTCTTTGTGTCATCTACCCTATACACCAATCACCATGATGCATGGATTGGAATCCTAGACATGATTTTGTGACCATTTGATTAGCTAATAAGAACAAGAATAAAAAAGAAGTAGAAATAAGATGAAGAAGACTTGAATAGTTAAAATCCTATCTTGGAAGATGAATTGGAAGGAAGAATTTTCTTGAACTTCCCAAAAGGTGGTGTAAAAATGAATGGAGGAGCAAACTCATATTTATACTAAAAGGAGGAGAATGATTTTATTGATAAAATTGATTACGGGAGCGATTTGGGGGAGGGGGTTGGCCCTTTTAAAAGAGTTTAAAATATTTACACAAAAAAAATGGTAAGAAAAAGATGTTATAGTATTAACTAGGTTATTGACCCGTGTACGATACGGGCGGAAACATAGAAATCGTCAAGTACATACATATACAACTTTAAACAACAAGATATTTTTTAATGTGTTTTTGAGACGACAACATGATTTATAATTGCAATTCTTATTCGTACGTGAATAAAGGACTAAAAGACATAAACTTACAATAAATGAAGTTACATAGTATAATGTTTACAAACAAATTTATAACTTTAAAACAAAATCTTCATAAACTACTTAATATTTCCTTATAAACCATATTTGCTATTTTGTTTATAAATTTACCTTGATTATCTAAAATAAGCATTTTAATCCATCTCTACTCATCACTCTTGATAAAGCTCCATAAGGTTGACCATGTGTAAAAACCGGGCCCTTCAAGTATAAGCCAACTCTTGTTACTGACTGGTCTTGATTTTTGTTGATGATCTTTGTAAAACTGCGGGAAATCGTCTTCTCTTGAACTTAAAATAGATGTTTCTTATCTGAAGACATTAGACTACTACGAGTAATAGTGTGATAACCAATTATAGTACCTAAAACTACTTTTACTTCGATAACGCGTCTACTCAAATTAATTACTTGAAGTCTACACTCCATTGTATAATCCGTTCTTCTAGTCATTATTCCTTAGTAACATTATTGGCACATTAACTTTAAGAACCAATTTGTGGTTTGGCACCCCAGACTGATCTCTACTATCAGAATTTAGGTATACACATCTCGTTGCTCATTCGTAATGAAAGAAAAAGACGTTGAAATTCGTTTGTCATAATCTCCGTATCATAAGATAGCTCCTCAAACTTGAACCGATTGGTTGATGCTGATATATACTCCTCATTAGGGAAAGGCATGATAGGAAAACTATGAAGAGTTAAATTATTTCGAAGAGCAAATTTTGTATTTCAAGTAATGCTAGGTTCGTTAGTTGTGTCTTAGAAAGTAACAAGTTTGTAGCCCATAAGAACATGTTTAAAATACTTTATACAGAAAGTATTAAAGTTAGTTTTATTTATATAAATTTACTTAAAAAAATAAATTAATACCTATGTAAAAATCAAGACAATAGAATAAATTCATACCTTTATCTTTTTGATCTTTTTGTTGTTTGTAAACAATGTCGTCAACTAAATTCTCCCAGGTCTTTTCCCATACATCTCTTGGTCTAGACAAACTATACGTGAACATGGTGGCAAATAAACTTCGTAGGTAATAACCACTTGTTGTATGACTTGCTTCTTGAATAGCCTCTATATGCTCATTGTCATCATCTAAGAGAAGATACCTCTTTTATAACATGCATCTTGAAACGTGACACAAACATCACCATCAACAGTACGAATATTTTCAAAGCATATATTGTATTTCACCTAGTTTAAAAGAAATTTTATACGGTATGCTTCATTGAAAGAATGAGGAACAACATGAACTCTTGCAATAATAATAGAAATCAAATGTCCATTTAAGATATATATGTTGTATATTTGATGAAAATCTAAATTATGTATTGATATTAATGGGTGAAAGGAAGAACTACATGTTAAGAATTTTAATAAATTATAGAAACTTAGAAGAAGAATAATATTAATGATTTAACATTTTTAACTTACCTTTTTAATATAACTAAGGAGTTGTATAAATTTATAATCTATATATCAACTATACTATTAAAGCAATAAAGTTTTTGGACACATGACTTCTTCTTATTAGTCCAACTCTATTGCTTCCATATATAACAAGCACTTCTCTGATTTTCGTTAGTCATATATGCATTTGTGAAAACAAAATTTAATAGCATGTCACCTAAAGATTTTCACACTCCAGTTGGTGATTCTGCAGATGGTTTTCGTTTCGGGTTTTTATTGTTGTGTTTCAGTTGGTTCATGGTTTTATTTCGGTTTCAGTTATATTTGTGAAAAAAAAAATTTAATAGCATGTCACCTAATGATTTTCACACTCCAGTTGGTGATTCTGCAGATGGCTTTCGTTTCGGGTTTTTATTGTTGTGTTTCAGTTGGTTCATGGTTTTGTTTCAGTTTCAGTTTTTCGGGCTTTAGGATTCTGATTGTAAGTTACGTTTCAGTTTATTATTTAACTTTCAGGTTGGTTCCAGTCCTTTGGTTTCATTTCGGTTCAGTTTGTGCATTCATTTGTTTCACACCGGTTGTATTAGTTTTGTTAATTTTGGATGCAGGTGTTGTAGGAAACCGTTCGCGTATAAAAATAAAACACTTTTAATAAAATGATTACAATACAAGGAATCAATCCTATCTAGGAAAGCAAGTAAATTACAATATGAATTGCACCGGAAAAAATCAAAATTACAATACAATTGAAATAAGATAATGCAAGAAAGGTGTAGAAGAAGAATGGTGTCGTAGTCTTTGTGGCCGAGGATCATGTTTTACACGGGGCCCTTAAAACAAATTCCAGGTCTCTCCCCGTTTTGTTTCGCAGGGTACAACGGCCTAAGCAATATGTACTGCCGGGGAGGGCTCTAGCACCCGAATAGTACCTTAAAGAAAATGATGAAGATGATCAAGAATGTTGGAATTCTTTAGGGAGAAAGTTGGAGAAAACACAAGGGAGAATGTGTTATTTTTTTGTGTCATTCAACCAAGGAATACCTTAGTATTTATAGTTGAAAAACCAACTCATTCACCATAACGACATGAGTTGAAACTTCAATCACCATTAACCAAAACTTTAATTTTTTGACCAAATTAAAGGAGATTTTAATGGCTTTGACTAATTGACTAACAACCTTGAATAAAATAATTCAAAGTTTTTTTTTTCACAAAACTTTTCCAACAATCCCCCACATGTGAAAACAAAACTCATTCATTTCCATATATTTTCCAACAATCCCCCACATGTGAAAACAAAACTCATTCATTTTCACATTGAGATCAATCCATACATGCAAGTTTCTTAGATTCAATTCAACGGTTGAGCATTGCAAGATAGATAGGTGTTACCCTTTGAACATTCCTTTGTGAAGCATACTTAGTCTCCTAGCGGTGTGTAGAGATGATGTATTTGAACATACCCCCATTTATGTAGACGACAATACACTTCACACAACACTCTCCCTGGTCTGGCCAACCCTTCACTGTTGTGTCCTATTATGGTCCTAGAACACTAGCCTGGTTCTGCAAGAGCTCTAGATTTTTGCCCCAAAATCCATTCGAACCGACCCTAGTTATCTCTCACATAGGTGATTCTCGCTCGAATCATTAAAAGCAATAGGTTTGTTGATTTCCACAAATCATTAACCTTTATTATGCTTATCCTTACAACATGTGTCACTGATTGGAATGGACTAGGACGCGTGCGCACGCAACACCCTTTAATTTGGTTTGGGGTACTCCCCCACAGCGACCACCCTTGGTTTCATGATTAAGTTGTCCTATTGAACCTAAATCTTGGGATCTCTAGTCAACTAGGTTAGGTTTCCCTCATATCCCCTTTTCCCATGGGCTTTAGTCTCATTCCTTTTGACGACTTGTTAACTAACTCTTTGCTTAAGCCTTTTGTTAACGGGTCTGCAATGTTATCTTTTGACTTCACATAGTCAATCGTGATAACACCCGTTGTGAGTAGTTGTCGTACCGTGTTATGTCTACGTCGAATATGCCTTGATTTGCCATTGTACATCACTCTATGGGCTCTACCAATCGCTGATTGACTGTCACAATGTATGCAAATAGCCGACAAAGGCTTTGGCCATATTAGAATATCTTCCACACATTGACGTAGCCATTCCGCCTCTTCACCACGCGATAAACTCCGATTCCATCGTGGATCTAGCTATAACCGTTTGCTTAGAAGACTTCCAAGCAATAGCTGCACCACCAAGTGTGAATACATATCCACTTGTTGATTTAGAATCTTTTATATCCGAAATCCAATTTGCATCACTGTATCCTTCGATCACAACTGGATCACGGTTATAATGGAGTCCATACTCTCTCGTGTATCTCAAGTATCTTAGCACTCGCATGATACTTTTCCAACGTTCCATGCTCGGATTACTATTATATCTACTTAGCCGACTCACGACATAAGATAGATCGAGTCTAGTACATGTCATAAGATACATTGAACTCCCAATGATTCTTGAGTATTCTAATTGAGCAACACCCTTGCCTCTATTTTTAGATAGATGGTGTGTGGCATCAATTGGAGTTGACGCGCACCGCATGTCATCCTTATTGAATTTCTCAATAATCTTGTCCACATAGCGAGATTGACTTAAGACAAGACCATTTTGGGTTCTAGTGATTTGAACCCCAAGAATCACGTCCGCGAGACCCAAGTCTTTCATGTCAAACCTCGCTTTCAACATATCTTTTGTAGATTTAATCATAGTATCATTACTCCCAATGATAAGCATATCATCTACATAAAGACATAAAATCACATAACCTCCCGGCATGTCCTTCACATAGACACATTTGTCACACTCGTTTATTTTGAAACCATTGTCAAGCATGACATGATCAAACTTTAAGTGCCATTGTTTTGGAACTTGCTTCAAACCATACAATGATTTGACTGGTTTACATACTTTGCCCTCTTTCCCTGGGGCGGAGAAACCCTCGGGTTGCTCCATGTAAATATCTTCATCTAAATCGCCATTTAGAAATGCAGTTTTTACATCCATTTGGTGAATTTCCAAATTTCGTAAAGCCGCGATTGCAAGAACCAACCTTATTGAGGTTATTCGCGTGACCGGCGAGTAAGTATCAAAATAGTCTAGACCTTCTTTTTGCCTATACCCTTTGATCACTAACCTTGCCTTGTATTTATCAATACTTACATCAGCTTTCATCTTCCTTTTGAATATCCAACGATATCCAAGGGGTTTACAACCCGACGGAAGATCTACTAACTCCCAAGTATGATTTTGCAATATAGAATCTATCTCGTTCTTAATTGATTCTTTCCATTGAGATGATTCTGCGGAGGTAACCGCCTCGCGGTAGGTATTGGGCTCACCCTCAACCATGTAGCTCAAGAAATCGGGACCAAAATATTTTTCAATCCTTGGTCTTTTGCTTCGTCTAAACTCACTTTCCTCAATTTCGGGTCGTTCATATCTCTCATCATGAACCGTGTCATCAATCGCTCTTGATGTACTTGCTTCATCAACCGCTCTTGATGAACTCGCATGTGTTTTCCTTAAACAGGGAAACATATTTTCGAAAAAATCGTTGGTCCTCCACTCAAGCAAATAGTGCCTTCATGTACATTGGGATTCTTGGACTCATGTACAAGAAACCTATGCACATTACTATGGTGTGCATATCCAATGAATATACAATCCACAGTTTTAGGTCATATCGTTAGTTGTAACATTCGTTACTTTTCAAATCCGAAAACCCGACACATTTCGAATTTTCGATTATATTTTTATTTTATTATATATATATATGCACCCACATATATTATATTTGCAAGTTCGTTGTACGTATTCGTCATTGGTATTTGTAATTGGATTGTATTCGCATTCGTTAAATCGACCCGTTTCGTTGTTTCAGCGTATTCGTTTGAAGTTCATCGTTCGTTCATTTTCTTATTATTCTCGTTTAGTCAATGAAACCTTGGGATTTTAATACTTTTACATATAAATAATTCGTGAATGTTTCCACACGAAAGACATAAAAGTTTACTTACGCATTTATATACACTTCATAGTCCAAGGTTCAAGTTGTAAATTATATTCTAATTCAAATCTAAAAAGCACTTGATAGTTTAGGGGGTAATTATGTAAATTAAATTAAAATAATATATTTATATTAAACCAGCCCTCATCCCCCCTTACCCACGTTTTTCCGACTGTGTGGGTCGCCGGCGATGGCCAACGTAGTTCTCGCCACAATCAACGTCCTTTGATCCGATTAATTAGCATAATAATCTTAGAATTCATTATATAACCGTAATCAATAAACTAATTGCATCATAACAGTGTCAAATCGTTGATTGACTCCCGTGACCATCGTGTTATTCGCTGGAATTTCGCCAGGATATTAGCCACCCATTAACGCGTATGCACTGCAATAACAAGTGTAAATAGGACCGTAACATCGATCTAAATGCACTGCAAACATCAATATACACTTAATCAAACCCCGTAATCGCCCATCCAAGTTCTAACTCCGGCCACCTTGTTTCGCTGCCAATCTGAGACAGCTAAAGGTAATCTTAATATGTTTTTGATTCGATTTTCATCAATTAATTAAAACCCTAACTCAATTTTTAACAAACCTGGACCAGAATCAAAGCATTGAAATTTAGGGTTTGAGAGTGATGATGAACATGCCTTACTAATTAAATATATTGGTTTTCTGTCATAACCTAAATATGTTAGCTAGTCCAGATGGTTAAACTCTTTGTTAGTCATAAAGACTCGGGTTTGAACCCCGGGTCACACCCTTTTAAACTTGAATTTTTTGTTTGTTTTTTCTAAAATAATTTTTCTTTTATTATATAAACCAAATGAATATTTAAAATGATTTTAAATCAAATAAAATTGTTTTAAACTAAATTAATTATAAATTATATCCTATCATTTTCCATCTAAAAACCAAGTTGTTTGTTTGTCAAGTTTGTAAAACCCGATTTAAAACTTTATTAATCATTTGCTACGCTAACTTTATAATTTCCTCCGATAACTTTAAAATACACTAAAATAGTTGTTTTCGGGAATAAAATTAGAACGTTAAAACCAGCGCTTCCTCGATAAAATAAAATAATAATTCTCATAGTAATGATAAATTTTTAACTGAAATAATATTTAAATATTATAAACGTCAGCATATATTTCATTAATCGTTAATCCGTTATATTAATTAGTTGGTTAGCATTAATTCGTTAACCTTAATTCTTTGGAGTTAAAATCCGTTAGTTTTAATTTGGTAATATAATTAGTCTTCGAGATATAATTCCCATTTAAAACATGCATTATAATATCGTAACCCTCATATTAGTGTTAAAATTATAACTTAAATAATAAACATCGTTGAAATTTCGCTAAACCTAAATTCATTAAATATTAATTCGTTAGATTATAATTCATTTAATCGTTAAAGATAAATAGCTTTTAAATCCTTTAACTTTAATTCGAGTTATGATTGCTATTTAAAAATCCGTAAAGCTTGAAAATAATATAATATAATAATGCCATAAAATGCTAATAAAATGCAATAACCCGTTAACCAAATTTATAACGTTTATAATCCTGTTAGTTAGATTTTTCCTTTGTTTTAATTATAGCTCAAGAAGTTCGATCGTTTTGAGTTCTTTAACGCACTGCGGTTGCCTTGGTTTCATTATCATGTTTTCGGCTTATATTACAAGTTAGCTTCAATTTCAATGTGAGTTTTCTCACACCCTCTTTTTAAACGTTTTCATATTTTGGGGGTAGCATATGTATCCTACAAAACTTCAAGTATTTACGATATTGCTTACAAACTACAATTCATTACATGGACTTGTGTGTTTACTTGATTACTTGCTCAGCGGTTGCCTTAATAAGTATGATCATACGCCCCCTTTGCACTCAGGTTCATTTGTATCGAGTGGAAATAGACCCCATATCCGAGTACGTTGGTAGCCCCAACTGAAAAGGACCTTTGTTTGTTCTTTACACTCAGGTTCATTGCATCGAGTGTAAAGAACCCTTATGTGCTCATTTCATAAGTTTCATGGAATTTTATGATTTTTACGTATTATATAAACTGTGGGAATCTCACCAGCTATGTTCATAGCTGACTTTATTTTATACATTGTTACAGGTGTAAAGATACGAGGATGAAAGTTAGAAGACACATAGCATGCCTATAGGATATTCAAAGAACAACTTATCTTTTGTTTATTTATTTGTTACAACTTGTATTATTTGATAAACTTGTGTTACATGAAGATTTAAATGAAATAATGTTATTATGGTCATCTAATAGTGTCACGTGTGTTTGAGCAATCTGTACATCACACTCAGGCGTTTCCGCTTTAGCCGGGGTGTTACATTAGTGCTTTTGGTGGCGGAACTTGCAAAGTTCCGAATCCTGGGAGCCCCACAGTTGGTATTCATTCAAAATACTTAATGAAATAGTTGAACTTGAAAACCGTTTCTTCCATTAAAACAAACATATCAGAGTATCAATTTAGCGGAAAACATGAAAAATGAAATAAGTTCCCGAAACCCGGAAATTTTGCCCAAAACCAAATTAAGTATAACCTTTATAAGTCTTTTGAAATAAAATGTTCATAAACAATTCTTCATTCCAGTATGCCCTTCACCGTCCAAGTAGCTCCGGGCACGTCCAAGCGATAAGGCATCCTCTTCCTAACCTGAAACTCACACTAACATGCACACAAAGTCAGCTTGAGCTGAGTGAGTTCAAGTTTTAAATAAATATTATCAGTAATGGAAATTATGATAATCATACCAAAAGTTTAAAAAAAATAAAAGAGTACATTCATTAAGTCATAATTACCGAAGACTAGACATTCTCATACATATGTAAACATCCTTTAAATACATCCATATATATATAACAACATATATATATATATATATATAACATTCATGTATAACATTCAGGGTCGAGCAAACGTACAACCCAAACACGTAACATTCAGTGCATGCAAACACAAAGTAGGCATGCACAACATTCAGTAGTCGAAACGACTACAACATTCGCCAAATAGAGGCCAAACAATAATATATATATATATACATACTATAACATCCCATGGTCTACCATATACTAGCAAGCCTATATAAAGCTGTTTAAAACATTTCATCCAGTAAGAAAACACATAGGTGTGCATGCTAGCCCAAAAGTTAAAAGAGTAAAAAGGGTATCATGAACACACCTAAAATCATTCGAACACCTGCAACGAGCTAGGAAATCCCTAACTGCACAATCACAAGCAAGGGCCTGTAAATTATACACAACGTGTTACTAAACTAGACCGTAAGAACACTCTTGCCTAATGGGCCGTTTAAGCCCAACACTTTGGCCCGAGGCCCAACAACTTGGCCCGAGGCCCAACCCAAACCCAATTACTTTACCTCAGCCCCTAAAACCTTTCAATTAACCAAATCCACCCTTCGATCCTGGTCGGGGCTAACCATGATGCACAACTCACCCGCCGGTAATCGAATCGAGTGGAATACGCGCGAAATAAAATTTTAAAATCAATTGTCAAACAAATCAGCCCCAAATGGACCAAATTCCCAACTTAACCATTTCATACTTCATAATTTAGTCACCCGAGTTGATAGGGTTGACGGTTCCTTTTTACAACTCCCAATTTAACTTTTGAACGACAATTCGCGCACCGCCGACTCGCTTGACCAATCACCAACCAAATCAGCCCTGAGTATCAAAAAAACTAATTTTCTCACAGCCCTTAAACCACCCTAGAGCCATGCAAACTGATTCGGTTGGTCATTCGATCGATTAACGCACCAAACTCAACAATAGACAATTCTACACCCGATAAACCCTAGTTTTCAAACTAAAATCAATTGACCGACCTAAACACCTCCAATCGCCATGAAATTATAATATGATGTACATGCCATACCTAGTGGGATTTTGATGCGAAAACCTCACTCAAAAAAGTCCCGGAAAAGCTCAATTGGAAAGCCACCCGGTTAGCCTACAACAAGACGTTTTTCGATCAATACGCGCAATATAAGGATCAATTAACGTGTAAAAGGCATGGGGAATCATAAAACCGACCTCGAATTGGAGTTTTCACGGCTGAAACTTGGCTGGGCAGAAGAAAAACGAGCAGGGGGGTCTTAGCTGCGATCGGCCGCTAGGAATGAAGTTAGGGTTAGGGTAATTGTTTTATGATATAAAATAACAAGTTACATCCAAGTCCCTCCAAATTGAAACATAAGGCATTATGAAAAAAAAGTTAAATGGCTTAACGTACCGAGATGACGTAAAGGCTTCCGAGAAACGCCGAATAAATCCCGAGAATTATACATACTCTGCAAGCTTTAATTCTTGAAACCGGAATTAACGGGCGTTAAAGAACCGTCACCTTGGCAAGGCACCCCCACACTCAAATGTATCTGTATGAAGGTTTTTTTACCCTTCCATAACTCATACGGAGTCACGTCCGTTTTTTTGCGGGGTATCTCATTCAAGATATAATTGACCGAGAGAATAGCCCCCCCTACAAGTCATAGCTCACGCCCGAGCTAATCAACATGGCATTCATCATCTCTTTTAATGTACGGTTCTTTCGTTCAGTAATGTCATTTGATTGTGGAGAATAACGTGGGGTACACTCATGTATTATGCCGCTTTTGCGCATATTTCCGCAAATGGTGAAACATATTCACCACCCCTATCACTTTGCAAAGTTTTTATTCTCCGTTTTTATTGATTTTCAACCTCATCTATATACAAGATAAACTTGTCTATTGCTTCATCCTTACTTTCAAGTAAGTATATGACGTGTGCGAATATATATATATATAAAATTTGAAAAATTTTCACACAAATCGCGTTTTAAAAATGGTTTCCACCACAACCAAACCACACACGAAAGGCAAGTGTACCTATCGTTTGTAGCGAAGTATCGGCAAGAACCGAGTGTCAATCCATGGACACGGCTAACTTTTGATACGAAATATTTGTAATTAATTTAACCAAACACACAATCCAAGTAATTTTTTCAAGTAACTAAACTAGCATAAAACAATGATAAAGTAAATAAAATACAACTGATAATCAATCCAAACAAAGCTACTTAGACTATGCATCCACTTAAACTTAGTGATAAAATGACAATGATGACGGCAAACATCATGAATTAAGCATTAACATCAAATTCCAATCAAGGCAACCTAATACTAACAACAAGCATCATGATGGGTGTTTTTCAAGATAATAACCATAGATTAGTAAGCTTGTCAAAACTACCTAATCTCATAATTAAAGGAAAGCTAGCATGAAAACAACAAACTAACCACCTAAAATCATGTAAAATAGACAAGCTCAAGAACACTAGTTAAACACATGAATCTTTTAAATTAGCAAAATATAAACTAAGGATTATGGCCTTAATCTCTAGCAAACATCAACCAACTCAAAGAATCATGTTATCACCATACAATTTTCCAATATCAAGTGATAGGTTTCATGCTTGTTAAAATTCATAACCAAATTAATTTCCACTAGTCATTCCTAACTTAGTGATATGAACAAAGTATGCCAATACAAGCTAAGTTCATAAACAAACACTTAACTTATAGTTTTCCAACATATTATGGTTAAGCATCTATCAAACTAACAAGACTAGGAATTAAAACAAGCATTCAACCATTAAACTCTATTCCAGAACATATCATAAACTTGAAGAACACCAACTTGCCAAAATCATGCATAAATAAATATCACATAAGTAAAAGCTTCAACATAATCTAAGTAACAAAAGTATTAGCCCATAAGGCTTGATACAACAAACAAAATCAAAGTAGTCTTACAAAGCATTGTTAAGAACAAGAAATTGCAAACGAAGATGAATGATGATTGCTACTTGCAAGGATGATCACGCAAGATGGAAGCCTTGAATCCTCTCTAGCAAACACACAATAAATTTCCAGCAAATTCAGAGAATTCCCCTAAGGCTCCACCCCTGAAATGGGAGTAGTGGAGGTGTATTTAATCTTTCTGGATGTCTAGCACGGACCCATGCACGGGCAAGCACGGTCGTGCATATAAGTGGAAAGTCAACACCCTGCTTTAGTCTGACCAAAAGCTCAATTGGACAGCCACCCGGTTTGCCTACAACAAGATGTTTTTCGATCAATATGCACAATATAAGGATCAATTAACGTGTAAAAGGCATGGGGAATCATAAAACCGACCTGGAATTGGAGTTTTCACGGCTGAAACTTGGCTGGGCAGAAGAAAAACGAGCAGGGGGGTCTTAGCTGCGATCGGCCGCTAGGAATGAAGTTAGGGTTAAGGTAATTGTTTTATGATATAAAATAACAAGTTTCATCCGAGTCCCTCCAAATTGAAACATAAGGCATTATGGAAGAAAAGTTAAATGGCTTAACGTACCGAGATGACGTAAAGGCTTCCAAGAAACGCCGAATAAATCCCGAGAATTATACATACTCTACAAGCTTTAATTCTTGAAACCAGAATTAACGGGCGTTAAAAGTCCACCCCCCTTACAATGGGATTCGTCCCCGAATCCCGATGCGACAGGAACAACCGCGGATAGTGCTTCATCATCTCGTCTTCGGACTCCCAAGTAGCCTCGGAACCCCTACGGTGTCTCCACTGCACCTTCACCTGCCTAACCGCCTTATTCCTCATACGCCTCTCTTGACGGTCAAGAATAGCAATCGGTTGCTCGACATAGTTCAGCTTACTATCGAGCTCAATATCATCAAGAGGCACATGGGCCTCTTCATCCGCTAAGCATTTTCTCAGATGGGACACGTGAAAAGTAGGATGAATTCCCGCGAGCTCATCGGGTAAATCCAGCCTATAAGCTACCTCACCAACTCGGGCCAAAATATGGAACGGACTAATAAACCTCGGACTTAGCTTCCCCATCTTACGAAAACGAATAATGCCTTTCCATGGAGAAACTTTCAACATAACCCGGTCCCCGGCCTCAAACACAATAAGCCTTCGCCTTTTATCCGCATAAGACTTCTGACGATCCTGCGCGGCTTTCATAAAAGCCTTAATCTTATCGAGCTTCTCAGTCATGGCCTCGACCACCTCCAAACTGCCAAATTGCTTCTGACCTATGGAACCCCAACAGACCGGAGTCCTACACCTCCTACCATACATCATCTCAAACGGTGGCATCCCAATCGTGGCGTGATAACTATTATTATACGAGAACTCTACCAACGGTAAGTGACGGTCCCAACTACCACCAAAGTCAATAACACAAGCCCGCAACATATCCTCGAGAGTCTGAATGGTCCTCTCGGACTGACCATCCGTCTGCAGGTGATAAGCAGTACTGATGAGGAGTTTGGTGCCCATCTCCTCGTGAAACCTTTTCCAAAACCTAAAGGTGAAACGCGTATCCCTATCCGAAACAATAGATACCGGAACCCCGTGCCTAGAGACGATCTCACGAATAAACACATCGGCCAGCTTCTCAGATTTAAAAGTCTCTCGAATCAGCAAGAAGTGAGCGCTCTTGGTCAGTCTATCCACGATTACCCAAATGGTGTCATAATTACCCCTAAGAGTACGAGGCAGTTTAGTCACGAAATCCATAGTAAGATGCTCCCATTTCCACTTAGGTATTTCCAATGGCTGAAGTTTCCTAAACGGCTTCTGATGCTCGACCTTAACTTGAAGACATGTCAAACACTTACTTACATACTGAGCCACCTCAAACTTCATCGCAGGCCACCAATAATTCTTTTTCAAGTCTTGGTACATCTTGGTCATGCCCGGATGAATGGAATAGCGCGACTTGTGCGCCTCATCTAAAATTTTACCCTCTGAAACCTCCATACCTCGGTACCCATAAACGCCCATCCTTATACTTCACCCCATCACCGACGTCTTCCAACAACTTTTCCTGACCCCAAATACGCTCTGACATAATCCATTCCACCTGCAACGCTTCATTCTGGACGTTGGCTATTTGTTTCAAAATGTCGGGTTTGAGAATAAGCTGGTAGGATTTCACACGAATAGGTGTTGGTCTCTCCTTCCGGTTTAACGCGTCGGCCACCACGTTAGCCTTACCCAGATGGTACATGATCTCCAGATCGTAGTCCTTAATCAACTCTAACCATCGACGCTGTCGCATATTTAGTTCCTTTTGCTCGAAGAAATACTTTAAGCTCTTATGATCGGTATAAATAACGCAAGGAACACCGTACAAATAATGCCTCCACAACTTAAGTGCAAACACAACCGCCGCCAGCTCTAAATCGTGTGTAGGATAATTTTCCTGATAAGAAGCATCAGAATAAACCACCAGATCGTCAGTGCCATCAGGTAGAGCTAAAATCGGGGCATGCGTCAACCTGTTCTTCAACTCGAGAAAAGCCTCCTCCTGCTCAGTAACCTAAACGAACTTAACACTCTTCTTAGTCAACCTGGTCAGTGAAGAAGCAATTTTTAAAAAATCGGGAATAAAGCGGCGGTAATACCCCGCCAAACCCAGAAAGCTACGGATTTCAGATGGAGACTTAGGAGACTCCCATTCATTCGCGGCTTCCACCTTTGTAGGATCAACCAAAATACCACTCGGGTTAATAACGTGCCCCAAGAACTGAACCTCGCGTAACCAAAAAGAACACTTAGAAAACTTCGCATACAACTTGTTCTGTCACAGAGCTTCCAAAACTTCCATGAGATGACCGGTGTGATCGGATTAATTTTTGGAATATACCAGAATGTCATCGATGAATACAATAACTGAACAGTCGAGCATCGGCCTGCACACCCGGTTCATAAGATCCATGAACGCGGCCGGTGCGTTGGTCAAACCGAAAGACATCACGAGGAACTCGTAATGTCCATAACGCGTGCGGAAAGCGGTCTTAGGAATATCTTCCTCCCGAATTTTCAACTGATGATACCCGGACCTAAGGTCGATCTTCGAGAACCAACTAGCTCCTTGGAGCTGATCAAATAAGTCGTCGATCCTCGGGAGCGGGTACCGATTTTTAACGGTGAGCTTATTCAACTCACGGTAGTCAATGCACATCCGCACGCTACGGTCCTTCTTCTTAACGAACAAGACTGGGGCACCCCAAGGCGAGATGCTCGGTCGAATGAAGCCCTTGTCGAGCAAGTCTTCCAACTGGGCCATAAGTTCTTTCATCTCATTCGGTGCTAGACGATAAGGGGCTCGACCAACGGGTTTTGCGCCCGGCACAAGGTCTATCTGGAACTCGACCTCGCGGTCCGGCGGCACATCTGACAAATCGTCTGGAAATACAACCGGGAAATCCCGAACAATAAGAACATCACCGACGGTAGCCACCTTGGTTTTCATATTTATAGCATACGCCAGATACGCCCCGCAACCCCGCCGCATCAACCTCTCCGCTTTAAGCATAAATATGATGTGTGGCGTCGCACCATTCCGATCACCGAAGACAGTGATTTGGGTCCCATCCGGGGCCCTCAAATGAATAAGCTTCTGACCACAAATGATTTGAGCGTCAACACAGGCGAGCCAATCTATCCCGAGCACCACATTGAAACAACCAAGCGTCATCAAATACAACCGCACCGGAAACCTATACCCAGACAACTCGATGGAACAACCCTGAATAGCCCTAGACACATACACGGATTTTCCTACGACGACCTCAACCTCAAACACATCGACCACACGCTCGGGTGATTTGTTCAACGAGGAACAGAAAGCGGTAGACACAAAACTCCTACTGGCGCCCGAATCAAATAAAACTGACGCCTGTAATTCATCAAGTAGAAAGGTACCTGGGACAATATTATACTACTGCTTAGCTACACGGTCAGCACATACGATTTCAAGGAATAAGAATTTATAACGATGGAATGAAAACTAAATGAGGGAAAGTACTTGAAACGACATCCGCATCCTCTTTCGCTTCCTTCTTGGAGATGTTGAAGGCCCTCGCCCTGGCCTTCGGCATCTCATCCATCTTCACCCTCGAGAAAGTCCCCTGACCGGACCCCCCGCCTTACTTGAAGGAAAGTTTGATGCCAAGTGTCCCGAACTCTTACAGCGGAAACAAGTCAATGTCGGACACTCGAAATGAGGGTGTCCAACCTCATTACAACGAAAACAGGTGCCAGACCCACTCTTACATTCCCCCCTGTGCTGTTTCCCGCACTTCTTGCAATTAACGAACGCCGCATCCCTCTTAAATTCAGAAGTCTCAGTCTTTACCCTTTTCTCAGATGAATTAAAATTGTTTCCCCCGGGCCACTTACTGTACGAATTTGAGTTCCATGTCTTCCTAGTCTCGGTCGGCGGTAACTTCTCCCTCTGGTCATACAACGTACCTGCTAAAGTAACCACCGAGTGAAAAAAGTTCATATCGGTAGTCAACACACCCCTACAAATATCCACCGGAAGCCCCTTCACACACTTCTTAATCCTCTTGGCTTCGGGACATAAACGAGCCATCTTGTTAAACTTGGTGGTATACTCCCGATGCGACATAGAACACCCGCCTCCAAGTTCAAGAATTCCTGTTCCATCTTATCCAATTCATGCGGAGGACAAAACTGATCGAGAACCAATTTGTTCAACTCATCCCACGTCATCCTCCTAACCGAATGATCACCCATAGCCTGCACCAAGTTATCCCACCAACACAGTGCCTCGGAATGAAACGAGGCAGTAGCATAAGTCACCATGTCATCCCCCTTGCACTTACTAACCCTTAGAATGGCCTCCATCTCTCTCACCCACTGATGTGCTGCCAATGCGTCTTTAGTACCATCGAAAGAAGGAGGGTCACACATTTTGAAGTCCCCATACGAACAACCCCGAGTAGATACACTAATAGTTCGAACCTCGTCCTCCTCCCCACTCGGTACATACACCTCTTCCTCTTCCTCGACCTGCGTTTCCTTAACCTTCTTCCCTTTATCCGAACTTTTACCAACCAGTGACTCTTCCATGGCCCTAACGACCTCATCAACGATCTCAGGAATGGCGCTATGGAGCACCTGGTAAACCTCTTCGGTGATAGCCGCGCGTATAGCAGGATCTAAGATGGGGTTATCCCCCTCCTCACGAATCGGGGCTTCCTGCTGGGAAGTAGGAATCTCATTGTCGGCTTCGGCACGTGGCCTACGACCACGACCACTAGAACCACCTCTCTTAGCTGTTCGAGTATTAACCATGACTTATCCCTACAAAGGCAGAATTTTAATATGATTAAGTACAAGTGGTATTTTGAACATGTAAGGTAAGGGTAAACTGCCAATGACGTTGATCAAGTGTAATTAGTCGTTCACTTTACCCGCCCGTCCTAATCACCCCCGGCCCCTAACCATATTAGCACTCTATCTAACATTTAACAATTAATCACATACAGGGAATCATAAATGCAAAGAAATGACTAAATAATTTAAAGTTACCTCTTGGCGTGCAGCTACTCGCGGTGGGCATACTGGTCTCTTTTGTTACAGTTCGAGTCCAAGCATTCGGGGACGCTCGGATCCCTCGAACCATGGCTCTGATACCAACTTGTAAAGCCCTGAATCCCGGGAGCCCCACAGTTGGTATTCATTCAAAATACTTAATGAAATAGTTGAACTTGAAAACCGTTTCTTCCATTAAAACAAACATATCAGAGTATCAATTTAGCGGAAAACATGAAATATGAAATAAGTTCCCGAAACCCGGAAATTTTGCCCAAAACCAAATTAAGTATAACCTTTATAAGTCTTTTGAAATAAAATGTTCATAAACAATTCTTCATTCCAGTATGCCCTTCACCGTCCAAGTAGCTCCGGGAACGTCCAAGCGATAAGGCATCCTCTTCCTAACCTGAAAATCACACTAACATGCACACAAAGTCAGCTTGAGCTGAGTGAGTTCAAGTTTTAAATAAATATTATCAGTAATGGAAATTATGATAATCATACCAAAAGTTTAAAAAAAATAAAAGAGTACATTCATTAAGTCATCATTACCGAAGACTAGACATTCTCATACATATGTAAACATCCTTTAAATACATCCATATATATATATATATATAACATTCATGTATAACATTCAGGGTCGAGCAAACGTACAACCCAAACACGTAACATTCAGTGCATGCAAACACAAAGTAGGCATGCACAACATTCAATAGTCGAAACGACTACAACATTCGCCAAATAAAGGCCAAACGATAATATATATATATATATACATACTATAACATCCCATGGCCTACCATATACTAGCAAGCCTATATAAAGCTGTTTAAAACATTTCATCCAGTAAGAAAACACTTAGGTGTGCATGCTAGCCCAAATGTTAAAAGAGTAAAAAGGGCATCATGAACTCACCTAAAATCAATCGAACACCTGCAACGAGCTAGGAAATCCCTAAGTGCACAATCACAAGCAAGTGCCTGTAAATTATACACAACGTGTTACTAAGCTAGACCGTAAGAACACTCTTGCCTAATGGGCCGTTCAAGCCCAACACTTTGGCCCGAGGCCCAACAACTTGTCCCGAGGCCCAACCCAAACCCAATTACTTTACCTCAGCCCCTAAAACCTTTCAATTAACCAAATCCACCCTTCGATCCTGGTCGGGGCTAACCATGATGCACAACTCACCCGCCGGTAATCGAATCGAGTGGAATACGCGCGAAATAAAATTTTAAAATCAATTGTCAAACAAATCATCCCCAAATGGACCAAATTCCCAACTTAACCATTTCATACTTCATAATTTAGTCACCCGAGTTGATAGGGTTGACGGTTCCATTTTACAACTCCCAATTTAACTTTTGAACGATAATTCGCGCACCGCCGACTCGCTTGACCAATCACCAACCAAATCAGCCCTGAGTATCAAAAAAACTAATTTTCTCACAGCCCTTAAACCACCCTAGAGCCATGCAAACTGATTCGGTTGGTCATTCGATCGATTAACGCACCAAACTCAACAATAGACAATTCTACACCCGATAAACCCTAGTTTTCAAACTAAAATCAGTTGATCGACCTAAACACCTCCAATGGCCATGAAATTATAATATGATGTACATGTCATACCTAGTGGGATTTTGATGTGAAAACCTCACTCAAAAAAGTCCCGGAAAAGCTCAATTGGACAGCCACCCGGTTAGCCTACAACAAGACGTTTTTCGATCAATACGCTAAATATAAGGATCAATTAACGTGTAAAAGGCATGGGGATCATAAAACCAACCTGGAATTGGAGTTTTCATGGCTGAAACTTGGCTGGGCAGAAGAAAAACGAGCAGGGGGGTCTTAGCTGCGATCGGCCGCTAGGAATGAAATTAGGGTTAGGGTAATTGTTTTATGATATAAAATAACAAGTTACATCCAAGTCCCTCCAAATTGAAACATAAGGCATTATGAAAGAAAAGTTAAATGGCTTAACGTACCGAGATGACGTAAAGGCTTCCGAGAAACGCCGAATAAATCCCGAGAATTATACATACTCTACAAGCTTTAATTCTTGAAACCGGAATTAACGGGCGTTAAAGAACCGTCACCTTGGCAAGGCACCCCCACACTCGAATGTATCTGTATGAAGGTTTTTTACCCTTCCATAACTCATACGGAGTCACGTCCGTTTTCTTGCGGGGTATCTTATTCAAGATATAATTGACCGAGAGAATAGCCCCCCCCCCTACAAGTCATTGCTCACGCCCGAGCTAATCAACATGGCATTCATCATCTCTTTTAATGTACGGTTCTTTCGTTCCGTAATGTCATTTGATTGTGGAGAATAACGTGGGGTACACTCATGTATTATGCCGCTTTTGCGCATATTTCCGCAAATGGTGAAACATATTCACCACCCCTATCACTTTGCAAAGTTTTTATTCTCCGTTTTTATTGATTTTCAACCTCATCTATATACAAGATAAACTTGTCTATTGCTTCATCCTTACTTTCAAGTAAGTATATGACGTGTGCTAATATATATATATATAAAATTTGAAAAAGTTTCACACAAATCGCGTTTTAAAAATGGTTTTCACCACAACCAAACCACACACGAAAGGCAAGTGTACCTATCGTTTGTAGCGAAGTATCGGCAAGAACCGAGTGTCAATCCATGAAACTAGGGTTAGAGATGTTGCTTGCCCTCTGGAAAGCATCACAAGACTGCACCATGTCATGAGCATCACGGAAGATGGTTGGCCAGAAGAAACCGGCATCAAAGACCTTCTTCGCCGTGGACGTGGCTCCATGGTGTCCTTCGGTCGGGACCTCGTGGCAGTGTTTCAAGATCTTTTGAGCCTCGTCACCATACACACACCTACGCACGAGCTGATCGGCACCAACACGAAACAAGTAAGGATCCTCCCTAAAATAATGCTTCACATCAGAAAAGAATTTCTTCTTTTTCTGGTGAGTCAGACCCTTAAGCACGATCCCACTAGCAAGAAAATTCGCAATGTCAACGAACCAAGGGTGATCCTCATCCCGTGTCTCGATATGCATGAGGAACTCGTAGGGGAAATTGTCGTTTATATGAACCCCCACTTGTTCCGATGAAGATGAGCACTCAAGATGGGAGAGGTGGTCAGCCGCGACATTTTCAGCACCCTTTTTGTCACGAATCTCAATGTCAAACTCCTGCAGCAACAAAATACATTGAATAAGTCTCGGATTCGCATCTTGTTTGCTGAACAGATAGCGAAGGGCTGCATGATCCGTGAACACAATGGTCTTAGAAAGGACAAGATAAGACCGGATTTAACGAATGCGAAGACAACAGCAATGAGCTCCTTTTCAGTGGTCGTGTAATGCTCCTGTGCATCGTTCAGTGTCTTACTCGCATAATAAATCGGGTGAAAGTGCTTATCCCGCCTTTGACCTAAGACCGCCCCGACTAAAAAGTCACTAGCATCACACATCAACTCAAAAGGTAAGGACCAGTCGGGGGTAACCATGATAGGGGCATTCACCAATTTCTCCTTCAACAGCTCGAACGCTCGAAGACATTCGGAGGAGAAAACGAACGGGGCATCTTTCTCGAGGAGTTTCGTCATCGGGCGGGCAATTTGGGAAAAGTCCTTTATGAATCGCCGATTAAATCCCGCGTGACCGAGAAAACTCCTAATAGACTTCACCGAATTCGGTGGCGGAAGCATTGAAATGGTATCAATTTTGGCTCGATCAACCTCAAGCCCCGCCTGTGAAATCTTATGCCCTAGCACAATGCCTCCTTCACCATGAAGTGGCATTTCTCCCAATTAAGAACAAGGTTGGCCTCCTCAAAACGGGCCACCATTCTCTCCAAGTTTTTCAAACAATGATCAAAAGAACTCCCGAACACAGAAAAATCGTCCATGAAAACCTCCATGGAGTCCTCGATCATGTCATGAAAAATCGCCACCATGCATCTCTGAAACGTGGCTGGGGCATTACACAGTCCAAAGGGCATCTGCCGGTAGGCGAATATGCCATAGGGACATGTGAATGTCGTCTTCTCCTGATCCTCTAGAGAGATGAGTATCTGAAAGTATCCCGAGAAACCGTCAAGAAAGCAATAGTACATCTTTCCCGACAGTCGCTCCAACATCTGGTCAATGAAGGGGAGTGGAAAATGGTCTTTCCTCGTGGTATTGTTGAGTCTGCGGTAGTCAATGCAAACTCTCCATCCCGTGACGGTACGCGTAGGAATCAACTCATTCTTCTCATTCACAACAACCGTCATACCGCCCTTTTTCGGGATGACCTGCACCGGGCTCACCCATGGGGAATCAGAGATCAGATAAATCAATCCAGCATCGAGAAGCTTGATGACCTCTTTCTTCACAACGTCTTGCATATTAGGGTTAAGACACCGTTGGTGCTACACCACGGGTTTGTACTCCTCCTCCATCAAGATCTTATGGGTACAAAAAGATGGACTGATCCCTTTTATTTCCATGATCTTCCAGGCGATCGCGTGCTTATGCCTCTTCAGAACCGCGAGCAACTTCATCTTCTCCTCGCTCGACAAACTAGCAGAAATGATAACAGGAAGGTGGGACCCATACTCTAAGAAGGCATACTCCAAATGGGACGAGAGCTCCTTAATCTCAATAGATGGTGGGTCCACAACAGAAGGTTTTGCCTTAGGCTCGGCAACGCGATCAACATCCTCAATCCTCTCTAAACACTCAGGAGGCTCGTGATCCACACCACAGAACAACTGCTCAACTAGAGGTCCACTGAGCAAGTCAGAAATCCCTCCAACACACAACTGAGTATCCAAAGAGTACTCCTCACACATGTCCTGTATATGCTCACAAACGCAAGAATCGACAGTATCAATGTAGAGCACGTCATCATGATCATGTGGGTGGCGCATGGATCTCCCAACATCAAAGGTCACATCCCCGTCTCCAACTCTAAGAGTGAGTCTGCCGGTGCAGACATCAATGAGAGCTCTAGCAGTGGCTAAGAAAGGTCGACCTAGGATGAGTGGTACATTTTTATCCTCATCCATGTCCAAGATCACAAAGTCAACGTGAAAAACAAATTTGTCGATTTTCACAAGCGTATTCTCAACTATACGCCTCGGGTATTTCACCGAGCAGTCGGCAAGCTGAATGCTCACGCGAGTAGGCTTAGGCTCACCTAGGTCTAGCTTTGCAAAAATAGAATAAGGCATCAAGTTTATACTAGCACCTAGGTCGGCTAAAGCGTTACTAACCGACAAACTACCGATCAAACATGGAATGGTAAAACTGCCCGGATCGGTCATTTTTTAGGGCAGTTTATTCTGAAGGACCGCTGAACACTCCTCGTTCAAAGTCACACAAGAAAGCTCCTCTAATTTCTTCTTATTCGAGAGGACCTCTTTCAGAAACTTAGCATACTTAGGCATTTCTTTTAACGCATCGAGAAACGGAAGATTAATGTGAAGCTGCTTAAAAAGTTTTTAGAATTTCCCGTACTGCTCTTCCATCTTCTGCTTCTTCAAACGGCCTGGGTATAGAATGGGAGGAACATAAGTCCTGACTGGCTCACTGGTTTGTGCGGTACTTTCTGGGATTAACCTCGGTTGCACCTCACCAGGAGTCTCAGTCTCGATCTCATCGGTAATCGGTTTTGGTGTGGAAACCGATGCATCAACAGGAATGGTGGATCTACCACTCCTCAGGGTAATCGCCTTAGCCTCGGCATTTGGATTAATCTCAGTGTTACTCGGAAGGCTACTCTGGGGTCTCGCAGAAAGGAGCTGAGCAATCTGTCCAACCTGATTCTCAATGGTCTGAATGGACGCTTTATGATTCCTCAACTCGAGATCGTGTCTCTGGAGAGTCTCATCAATCTTTAGGTTCCTCTGTTCAGCCAGTTTGTTTGAGGTCTCGGTTTTAGCCAAAAGCTGAGTCAAAAGATTTTCAACACTAGACCCACCACTAGACTGACCACTACTGCTGGAACCCTGAAACTTAGGCTTTTGCAGGTAAGATTGGTTATGGGTTGATTCTGGTAATTTGGATTTCGGTCAAACCCCGGTGGCTTTTGATTTTGACTCTGATTTTTAGAGCCACCATTATCTTTCCAGCTGAAATTTGGGTGGTTTCTCCATCCCGGGTTATAGGGGTTGCTGTAGGCATTGTTTTGGCGGCCCATAAAGTCAACATCCTCCACCACCATGGCCTGCTGGCACTGACTGGTCTGGTGTTTCCCGTCACACACCCCACAATGAGAGCTAGACTTAGCCAGATCGGATTGCATTTGGTCAAATCTTTTCGTCAAGGCTTCTAACTGAGCGGAAACAAGGGTATTAGAATCGACATGAAGAACGCCCTTAGTGGAAGGAATACTACGAGGCGGATTATATGCAAAACTCTTCTTAGCAGCGCACTCCAAGACATCCAACGCCTCGTTGGGAGTACACCTACCGAAATCTCCTCCCGCAACCTGATCAACGGCCTGCTTCTGTGCTCCGGATAAAGAATCAAAGAACGTACGACACTGAAGACCGCAACTCAAACCGTGATGAGGGCATTTTCTCAAAAAGCCCTTGAACCTCTCCCATGCAGCATGAGTGACTCATCATCATCAACACGAAAACCAGTGATTTTCGCCCGATATCTTGCAGTTTTATCGGGTGGGAAGTACTGACGAAGAAACTGCTCAACCAATTGGTTCCAAGTGGTGATGGAACCGGAAGGGAGTGCCTCTAACCACTCCAAGAAAGCCCCGCGAAGAGAGAACGGAAAAAGTTGGAGTCTCACGGCATCGTCCGTACACCCCTGGATCTTGAATGTCGCACATAATCAAAGGAAATGCGCAACATGATAGTGAGGGTCCTTGTTCGAGAGGCCATGGAAAGAAACGGAATTTTCGACCATATGAATAATACTCGACTTGATCTCAAAACTCACGGTAATCTTGGGCTCCGTGACACCGCTGCCATAGCCATCGAGGGACGGCGTGGCGAAGTCATCCATGCGACCTTGATTGTTCGGATCCGCCATTTCTTCAACCTCGGGATCCACGTCCTCCTCCACAACTTCATTTTCAATTACCTCGGAAATTTCTTGTGCTCTCCTCCTCAAACCTTCTCGAAGATGTCGCTCGGGTTCAGAAAAGGGGGAAACAAGATCAGGACCGGGTGTGGTGGACATGCATCACCCGAAAGAAGCGCGGAATGGAAAAAAACAAGCACGGAAACTACCTAAAAATATAACTAATAAAATACAATAAAAACAAGATGAATAAAAATGAAATAGACTAAAATAACATAGAGCAAAAATATCAACAAGGCAAATCAATTACTCGTATCGTTTTCAAAAGTAAAACATCGTGTCCCCGGGACGGCACCAAAAACTTGACGTGTGCGAATATATATATAAAATTTGAATAAAAGTTTCACACAAATCAGGTTTTAAAAATGGTTTTCACCACAACCAAACCACACACGAAAGGCAAGTGTACCTATCGTTTGTAACGAAGTATCGGCAAGAACCGAGTGTCAATCCATGGGCACGGCTAACTTTTGATACGAAATATTTGTAATTAATTTAACCAAACAAACAATCCAAGTAACTTTTTCAAGTAACTAAACTAGCATACAACAATGATAAAGCAAATAAAATACAATTAATAATCAATCCAAACAAAGCTACTTAGACTATGCATCCACTTAAACTTAGTGATAAAATGACAATGATTATGGCAAACATCATGAATTAAGCATTAACATCAAATTCCAATCAAGGCAACCTAATACTAACAACAAGCATCATGATGGGTGTTTTTCAAGATAATAACCATAGATTAGTAAGTTTGTCAAAACTACCTAATCTCATAATTAAAGGAAAGCTAGCATGAAAACAACAAACTAACCACCTAAAATCATGTAAAATAGACAAGCTCAAGAACACTAGTTAAACACATGAATCTTTTAAAGTAGCAAAATATAAACTAAGGATTATGGCCTTAATCTCTAGCAAACATCAACCAACTCAAAGAATCATGTTATCACCATACAATTTTCCAATATCAAGTGATAGGTTTCATGCTTGTTAAAATTCATAACCAAATTAATTTCCACTAGTCATTCCTAACTTAGTGATATGAACAAAGTTTGCATATACCAGCTAAGTTCATAAACAAATACTTAACACATAGTTTTCCAACATATTATGGTCAAGCATCTATCAAACTAACAAGACTAGGAATTAAAACAAGCATTCAACCATTAAACTCTATTTCAGAACATATCATAAACTTGAAGAACACCAACTTGCCAAAATCATGCATAAATAAATATCACATAAGTAAAAGCTTCAACATAATCTAAGTAACAAAAGTATTAGCCCATAAGGCTTGATACAACAAACAAAATCAAAGTAGTCTTACAAAGCATTGTTAAGAACAAGAAATTGCAAACGAAGATGAATGATGATTGCTACTTGCAAGGATGATCAATCAAGATGGAAGCCTTGAATCCTCTCTAGCAAACACACAACAAATTTCCAGCAAATTCAGAGAATTCCCCTAAGGCTCCACCCCTGAAATGGGAGTAGTGGAGGTGTATTTAAGCTTTCTGGACATCTAGCACGGACCCATGCACGGGCAAGCACGGTCGTGCATATAAGTGGAAAGTCAACACCCTGCTTTATTCTGACCAAAAGGTCAGACTTCTCTGTTCTGGCACGGTCATCGGCACAGGCATCCACACGACCAAGCACGGTCGTGCACTTTTGAGTTCTTGCGGCACTGGCTTGCATTGGTAAGATCTCCGGGAAGCACGGTCATGCAAGGTCTTGCACGGTCGTGCGGGGTCAGCAGATTGCTGATTTTGTCCTCCGAACGCCCTCTTTTCTTGTTTTCTTTGTCAGGCGGGCGCCCGGACCTGCAAATTCACAAATAACTCAAATAAGTACCAAAAACAATGAATTTGCATGGAGTTCGGCTAAAATATGAGGAAAATTTTGTGTAATAAGATGTACACTTTGTGTTACATCAGTATACATAGCAATACCGAGTACTGTCATCAATGAACGTGATGAAATGCTTATTTCCACCTCTTGTGGGATTCGCTTTTAAATCACACACATCGGTGCGGATTAAATCAAGGGGTTCGGTTATTTGTTGAACCGTTAGTTTGGATTCAACACATGTATTTTGAACGAGTCGTCCACTAACGCGTCATACGAGATAATTAATCAGAACCTAAAACTTTGTGATATGAAACTATAATTAAAAAAGAACTTAATGCTGCTGGAATTAATCCAAACGGATGAGTAGAACTCTAGTTATGTTGAATTAAACGTTTAAGCGAGCTGGTACTTACCAGAATCCGAACAGCGAGTCAGAAGTTGGGTTTTGGTCAGTAGGCTTAAAATTTCGTTACGAAATAAAAGTCTTCTGGACCGAACATTGAATCCGACCAGAAGTATGAGAAAACGTAAAGTCAAACTTGTTGACTGTTTTGCCCTTTAACCGATTTTAAGCGAATTGACCAGTCAACACCCTTCAATCACCGAAATTTATTGAAGGTTATTGACTAGGAATGTATATGAACGATTCCTATGTATTACAACTTACCCGGAAAGTGAAAAAGGATCGATGAGAAACGGAAGTCAAAGGTCCTAAAGCAAGCAAAATCAACGAACAAGTCTTGTATCTTCAACGAACATGCAAAAACCGACGGATTTGAGGATGATCAGAGGGTAGGACGGCTAAGAAGGCTCCTCTAGGGTTTGGGGTGAAGGTTTGTGGCAGAGATTATGAGTTGTTTATATAGAAATAGGAAGAACGAATTATATTTGGACATATAACTCGTTTAAGCAAGTAAATACGATTTAAAGGAAAGAATCATCGAATTATTCCTAAAGATCCTCTCTTGGTCAGTAAGAAACGAATTGGGAATGATATTTTAGTTGTATGATGTTTTCTTGGTCCTTACTTCTCTCAAACAAACCTAATATAATCGATTTTATACCATAAACGAGCTAATAACGAAATCGAACCAAGGATTCTGCCCAGACTTCCCAGAGCGTCGCGTGGCCAGCCCCTAGGGGTGCCACCGCGCAGCGCTCCGGAGTTCCATGGGTTAGAGTTTGAAGTTTAACACATATGGCCCTTGTAGTTTCTAAATTGGTCAAATATTGAACATTTTTTGATTAAAACAAGAAATGAACTACATATGAAACCTAAAGGGTATAAAATGAATATTAAAAACTAAATTACTTTTAAATATTTGATTTTGATTAATATTAAAGATCTAAAAATATTTCGTTCGTAAACGAATACGGGTTTGGAAAATCCGAAATGTTACATAAACATCAAGTCTTTTAAGGGTTCGATCAGAAGCAACGGTTGCAGGGACATATTTTGTTCGGCAAAGATATATTCGGTGTGTTCCTTTTCATGTAACTTGTAGTAGCTTATACTACAGGGCCTGTTAGAAGAATATGCTGATGTCATCTTCTCACTCAAACTCCTCGTATAATTGATCACCCGTGTAACACAGTTCAAGCACACTTGTTGGCTAACTTCAGGTACACAAAGTGCAGTAGCATGAACTGTGTTTTTTCGACCGTTTTCGAACAATGTCTAAAAGAAGCCATGACCGTTATCTATGCCTCGAAGTGCAATGGAACTCTGAGCAGATTATCTTTGTAAATGCTATTGGACGTGAAATTCGGTTCATAACACTTGGTATAAAACGGGTCTAGGTAATTATATTTTGCCTTCATGACTGACTGTAATGGCTTAATGTTGGCTTGAGTTTGAAGAATTAAATCTTTAGTTATAGGATTAAGATTGAGAAGCTTTGATTATACATTTCACTTGCATAAGTAGTGAGTGTTTTCTATTATATTAGTAACTAAGAATGAAAAATTTTAACTATATTAGATGGATTTTACAAGTGAAAGCGATTAAATATGGGGGTTTCATTTGAGAATAGAAATTCAATTGAATTGTTGCAAAGGATTTAAAGGGGCTTTAATTCGGGGTTACTGCAATTGAAAGTGGGGTTTAATTGGAGATTTGGGGGGTTACAGGCAGATGAAAGACGATGGAGACATATGGAAGGAAACCGACGATAAAGGGAATTAAATTTTAATGGCGTCTCACCGTATTTATTCAACGACATCTAATAATTTTCAAATTACCATTTCGTCCATCTTAAATCTTTTATATGTAATATAGATAATGAGATTTGATGAGATGAGATTTGATTTAATTTTATTTTGTATAAATAATATAATTAATTAGAAAAGGGGTACTTATTCAATAAGAAACCTTTTAAAAAGTTTTTTCATAAATAACATTAGTGTATTTAATAGGAAAAACATTATCTTCTATATTAACATTAAAAAAAGTATTAGAAACGACTATTGTTGTCATTTATGCAATATAGTATATAATAGGGAAAATTCCCAAAATAAACATTTACGAAAATAAATGTCAAGTTTTAGATAACATTTGCTAATTAAAGTTAAACAAGTAACTTTCATGTAAATGAGATACTGTTTACTTGTGGTGATGTCTAACTTTAGATCCATTAAAGAATATAAATCCAAAACTTCTATTAATTGCGTTCATCAATGGTAACTAATTACCATTAGCTTTTCAATCACAATTTAATCAATAAAAAATAAAATATAAACTAATATTACAACTCTACTTTAAAATGTATATAAAGTAACAAAAACCAAGTAATTACACTACAATATAACTATAATTACGCTACAAAATACAAGTTTATCAATTCTCTTCTGATATATTGCATAGTGGTTATGTTATTTTTGTTAATCATATAATAATTTACAGAAGTTTATTTGTTTTCATTTTTCTTAAAATTTTCAATTTTGTAAAATAGTGTGGTTTTCTTGCGTCATAAGCGTTGCACATTGCCATCGTCTTAAAATTGATCATCCTCATTTTTTTCTTATATGTTTGAAAACCAAATATTTTGTCTTATTTTCATTTTCTTCTATACTTCATTTATAATAATCTTTTGTATAAGTTTTATTATCTAATAATTATATTCGGGTCTCGGGTTAATCGGATACGAGTTAACCAGGTCAGATTAACCTAACAAGAAACAGAATTGCAAAACCGTTTGATAATTTCCCATTCTCATGTTATTGGAAACAAAATTAGCATACTCTTAAAATGCAAATCCCTAAAAATAAATCGACTACCTAAAAGTGAAAGCAATTGAATGTGGGGATTTCATTTGAGGATAGAAATTCAATGGAATAGTTGCAAAGAATTTAAAGGCGCTTTAATTAGTGGTTACTGCAATTGAAGGTGAGGTTTAATTGGAGATTTGGGGGTTACAAGCAGATGAAAGACGGTGGAGATACATTGAAGGACGCTGACGATGAAGGGAATTAAATTTTAACGGCGTCTCACCGTATTTATTCAACGGCATCTAATAATTCCCAAACTACCATTTTGTCCATCTTAAATTTTTTATATATAATATTGATATAGATAATGAGATTTGATGAGATGAGATTTGATTTAATTGTATTTTTTATAAATAATATAATTAATTAGAAAAAGGGTATTCGTTCAATAAGAAACCTTTTAAAAAGTTTTTTCATAAATAACATTTGTGTATTTAATAGAAAAAAACTATCTTCTATATTACCATTAAAAAAATATTAGAACGACTATTCTTGTCATTTATGCAATATAGTATATAATAGGGAAAATTACCAAAATAAACATTTATGAAAACAAATATCAAGTTTTAGATAACATTTGTTAATTAAATTTTAGCAGGTAACTTTAACGTAAATGAGATAGTGTTTTCTTGTTGTGATGTCTATCTTTATATCATGAAAGAGTATACATCCAAAACTTCTATTAATTGCGTTCATCAATGGTAACTAATTACCATTAACTTTTCAATCGCAATTTAATAACTGAAAAATAAAATATAAACAAATATTACAACTCTACTTTAAAATGTATATAAAGTAACCAAAACCAAGTAATTACACTACAATATAACTATAATTACGCTACAAAATACAAGTTTATCAATTCTCTTCTGATATATTGCATAGTGGTTATGTTATTTTTGTTAATCATATAATAATTTACAGAAGTTTATTTGTTTTCGTTTTTCTTAAAATTTTCAATTTTGTAAAATAGTGTGGTTTTCTTGCGTCATAAGCTTCGCACATTGCCATCGTGTTAAAATTGATCATCCTCATTTTTTTCTTATATGTTTGAAAACCAAATATTTTGTCTTATTATCATTTTTTTCTATACTTCATTTATAATAATCTTTTGTATAAGTTTTATTATCTAATATTTATTTTCGGGTATCGGGTTAATCGGGTACGAGTTAACCAGGTCGGATTAACCTAACAAGAAACAGAATTGCAGAACCTTTTGATAATTTTCCATTCTCATATTATGGGAAACAAAATTAGCATACTCTTTATATGCAAATCCCTAAAAATTAATCGACTACCTAAAAGTGAAAGCGATTGAATGTGGAGGTTTCATTTGAGGATAGAAATTCAATAGAATAGTTGCAAAGGATTTAAAGACGCTTTAATTAGGGGTTCCTGCAATTGAATGTGGGGTTTAATTATAGATTTGGGGGTTACAGGCAGATGAAAGATGGTGGAGATACATGGAAGGACGCCGACGATGAAGGGAATTAAATTTTAACGGCATCTCAGCGTATTTATTCAACGGCATATAATAATTCCCAAATTACCATTTTGTCCATCTTAAATCTTTTATATGTAATGTAGATATAGATAATGAGATTTGATGAGATGAGATTTGATTTAATTTTATTTTGTATAAATAATATAATTAATTAGAAAAAGGGTATTTGTTCAATAAGAAACCTTTTAAAAAGTTTTTCATAAATAACAATAGTGTATATAATAGAAAAAATTATCTTCTATTTTAACATTAAAAAAATATTAGAACGACTATTGTTGTCATTTATGCAATATAGTATATAATAGGGAAAATTCCCAAAATAAACATTTATGAAAACAAATATCAAGTTTTAGATAACATTTGCTAACTAAAGTTAAATAGGTAACTTTAACGTAAATGAGATAGTGTTTACTTGTTGTGATGTCTAACTTTAGATCATGAAAGCGTTTACATCCAAAACTTATATTAATTGCGTTCATCAATTGTAACTAATTACCATTAACTTTTCAATCACTATTCAATCACTAAAAAATAAAATATAAACAAATATTACTACTCTACTTGTAAAATGTATATAGAGTAATAAAAATCAAGTAATTACAATACAATATAACTATAATTATGTTATAAAAAACAAGTTTATCAATCCTCTACTGATATATTGTATAGTGGTTCTGTTATTTTTGTTAATAATATAGTAATTTACAGAAGTTTATTTGGTTTTATTTTTCTTTAAATTTTCGATGTTGTAAGATAGTGTGGTTTTTTTGCGTCATAAGCTCTGCACATTGCCATCGTCTTAAAATTGATCATCCTCATTTTTTTCTTTTATTTTTGAAAACCAACTATTTTGTCTATCATTCTCTTCTATACTTGATTTATAATAATCTTTTGTATAAGTTTTATTATCTAATAATTATTTTCAGGTATCGGGTTAATCGGATACTAGTTAACCAAGTCGGATTAACCTAATAAGAAACAGAATTGCAGAACTGTTTGATAATTTTCCATTCTCATATTATGGGAAACAAAATTAACATACTCTTTAAAGGCAAATCCCTAAAAATTAATCGACAACCTAAATGTGAAAGCGATTGAATGTGGGGGTTTAATTTGAGGATAGAAATTCAATAGAAGAGTAGCAAAGGATTTAAAGGCGCTTTAATTAGGGGTTACTGCAATTGAAGGTGGGTTTTAATTGTAGATTTGGGGGTTACAGGCAGATGATAGACGGTGGAGATACATGGAAGCACGCTAACGATGAAGGGAACTAAATTTTAACGGCGTCTCAACGTATTTATTCAACGTCAGCTAATAATTCCCAAATTATCATTTTGTCCATCTTAAATCTTTTATATGTAATATAGATAATGAGATTTGATGAGATGAGATTTGATTAATTTTATTTTGTTTAAATAAAATAATTAATTTGAAAAATGGTATTTATTCAATAAGAAACATTTTAAAAAGTTTTTTCATAAATAACATTAGTGTATTTAATAGAAAAAATTATCTTCTATATTAACATAAAAAAAAATATTAGAACGACTTTGTTGTCATTTATGTAATATAATATATAATAGGGAAAATTTCCAAAATAAACATTTATGAAAACAAATATCAAGTTTTAGATAACATTTGCTAATTAAAGTTAAACAGGTAACTTTCACGTAAATGAGATAGTGTTTACTTGTTGTGATATCTAACTTTAGATCATGAAAGAGTTTACATCCAAAACTTATATTAATTGCGTTCATCAATTGTAGCTAATTACAATTAACTTTTCAATCACAATTTAATCACTAAAAAATAAAATATAAACAAATATTACTACTCTACTTGTAAAATGTATATAGAGTAACAAAAATCAAGTAATTACAATACAATATAACTATAAGTACGTTATAAAAAACAAGTTTATCAATTTTCTACTGATATATTATATAGTGGTTCTGTTATTGTTAATAATATAATAATTTACAGAACTTTATTTGGTTTTATTTTTCTTAAAATTTTCGATTTTGTAAGATAGTGTGGCTTTTTTGCGTCATAAGATTGCATATTGCCATCGTCTTAAAATTGATCATCCTCATTTTTTTCTTATATGTTTGAGAACCAACTATTTTGTCTTATTATCATTTTCTTCTATACTTGATTTATAATAATCTTTTGTATAAGTTTTATTATCTAATAATTATTTTCGGGTCTCAGGTTAATCGAATACGAATTAACCAAGTCGGATTAACCTAATAAGAAACAGAATTGCAGAACCATTTGATAATTTTCCATTCTCATATTATGGGAAACAAAATTAACATACTCTATAAATGCAAATCCCTAAAAATTAATCGACAACCTAAATGTGAAAGCGATTGAATGTGGGGGTTTAATTTAATGATAGAAATTCAATGGAAGAGTTGTAAAGGATTTAAAGACGCTATAATTAGAGGTTACTGCAATTGAAGGTGGGGTTTAATTGTAGATTTGGGGATTACAGGCAGATGATAGACGGTGGAGATACATGGAAGCACGCTGACAATGAAGGGAACTAAATTTTAATGGCGTCTCAACGTATTTATTCAACGGCAGCTAATAATTCCCAAATTACCATTTTGTCCATCTTAAATCTTTTATATGTAATATAGATAATGAGATTTGATGAGATGAGATGAGATTTGATTAATTTTATTTTGTCCAAAAGACATTAATCAACTTTAAAATTAATTAGAAAAATGGTATTTATTCAATAAGAAACCTTTTAAAAAGTTTTTTCATAAATAACATTAGTGTATTTAATAGAAAAAATTATCTTCTATATTAACATAAAAAAAATATTAGAACGACTTTGTTGTCATTTATGTAATATAATATATAATAGGGAAAATTACCAAAATAAACATTTAGAAAAACAAATATCAAGTTTTAGATAACATTTGCTAATTAAAGTTAAACAGGTAACTTTCACGTAAATGAGATAGTGTTTACTTGTTGTCATGTCTAACTTTAGATCCATGAAAGAGTATACATCCAAAACTTCTATTAATTGCGTTCATCAACGGTAACTAATTAATATTAACTTTTCAATCACAATTTAATCACTAAAAAATAAAATATAAACAAATATTACTACTCTACTTGTAAAATGTATATAGAGTAACAAAAACCAAATAATTACACTAGAATATAACTATAATTACGCTACAAAATACAAGTTTATCAATTCTCTACTGATATATTATATAGTGGTTCTGTTATTTTTGTTAATCATATAATAATTTACAGAAGTTTATTTGATTTTATTTTTCTTAAAATTTTCGATTTTGTAAGATAGCGTTTTTTTTGCGTCATATGAGTTGCACATTGCCATCGTCTTAAAATTGATCTTCCTCATTTTTTTCTTATATGTTTGAGAACCAACTATTTTGTCTTATTATCATTTTCTTCTATACTTGATTTATAATAATCTTTTGTACAAGTTTTATTATCTTTTAATTATTTTTTTTTCTAGCGTTAATCGGATACGAGTTAACTAGGTCAGATTCACCTAACAAAAAACAAAATTGCAGAAACGTTTGATAGTTTTCCATTCTCATATTATGGGAAACAAAATTAGCGTACTTTTAAAATGTAAATTCCTAAAAATTAATCGACCACCTAAAAGTGAAAGCGATTGAATGTGGGGGTTTCGTTTGAGGATATATATTCAATGGAAAAGTTGCAAAGGATTTAAAGACGCTTTAATTAGGAGTTACTGCAATTGAAGGTGGGGTTTAATTGCAGATTTGGGGGTTACAGGCAGATGAAAGACGGTGGAGATACATGGAAGGACGCCGACGATGAAGGGAATTAAATTTTAACGGCGTCTCAACGTATTTATTCAACGGCATCTAATAATTTCCAAATTACCATTTTGTCCATCTTAAATCTTTTATATGTAATATAGATAATGAGATTTGATTTAATTTTATTTTGTATAAAGAATATAGTTAATTAGAAAAAGGGTATTTATTCAATAAGAAACCTTTTAAAAAGTTTTTTCATAAATAACATTAGTGTATTTAATAGAAAAAAATTATCTTCTACATTAACATTAAAAAAAATATTAGAACGACTATTGTTGTCATTTATGTAATATAGTATATAATAGGGAAAATTCCCCAAATAAACATTTATGAAAACAAATATCATGTTTTAGATAACATTTGCTAATTAAAGTTAAACAGGTAACTTTTGTAACATCTGCCCTGATCCGACCCGACCCAGGTACCCGTCTCTCTTACCCGATCTCTTTCTTTTATGATTTAATATCTATTTATACTTATATTTTACCTTTAATAATAATATATATTTTCCTTCCCGCCTCTTTCTCTCTCTTTCTTTCCGCCGTCCCGTCCCTCTCCTCTCTTTCCGCCTTCTTTTCCCTCTTGTCGCCGTCCCGCCCTTAAGCCTTGTTTCCCTCTTTTTCTTCTAACTCTTTGCTTGTCCTTTGTTCCTTCCCGCCTAAGGTTGTCTGCGCAGCTCCACGCGCCAGACCCCTTACAAGGAATCCTGCGTGAAGACCACCTGTTTCAGCGATACGCGAGACGAACTCTTCTCGCAGCGCGCTAAGAATTGTAATTCTTCTCGCAGCGCGCGAAGGACGGTAGTTCTTCCCGCGACGCGCTAAGGATTTGTAGTTCTTCTCGCAGCACGCTAAGAATCGTAGTTCATCCCTCGACGCGCGAAGAATTATAGTTCTTCCCGCGGCGCGCTAGGAATTTTAGTTCCTCCCGCGGCGCGCTAAGAAATGTGATTCTTCCCGCGGCGCGCTTAGAAATGTAGTTCTTTCCGCGACGCGTTAAGGTTAGTTCTGTCTGCCTTCGCGCTCGCGCTCTATTGACCTTCTGTGTCAGCCTTCTCGCGCTAAACCCTTTGAGTTTTCTTCTGTTTAATCTAGCCGTTTGCTTGTGTTGTCTTATCTTTTGAGCTGTTGACCTAATCTGCTTTATGTCTGAAAAGCCACTTTTGGCGCAGCATGCGCACCAACCCCATTGGTTGGCAGAAAAAGTGACTGACATTATCTTTGGAGATCTGCTTTTGCCATGCTTGACCTGTACCTTTATCTGAACCGCCCATGCCTGTTTACTGTTTCCTGTCAGCTTTTCCTTTGCCCCCTGCAGCTGCCATATCTTTTGATATCTTTTGCTTTTGGATTCTTATGCTTTTTGATATCTTTTGCTTGATCCTGTTAAGATCTTTTCCCCTTTTCTAGGGATTATGTCTCCTAGGGTTTTCCTATAAATAATAATAATATTTCAACACTACACACACAAAACACTTAATCTCTCCTGTTCTCTTGCTCCTTGCTCTCTCTGCCGTCTTCCTCTCTGCCTCCGTCTTCCTCCCTGTTCTGCCCTGCTTTTCCGGTAATATATATATATTATATATAATAATTTACTTATTAATTATGCTAACTTATAATCAAGACTTAAAACAAATCATTAAAACAATAATCTTATTTATAGGTTAACTTGTGCTTGTTTAAAGTTGGTTCTTGCTTTATCTTACACCGCATCGTTTATCAAGTGAGTAATCTCGTACCTAATCCCTTTTTATTTTTAATGTTTTGGGATGTTCATGTGTTCATACAAACTTAGAGTCTTAAACTGTTTATGAACTTTAGTCGCGCAGTATCCCATGTGTTGAGGACGTAGACTTGGCTGTTTATTTGTATGTGTGGATCATTAACCGTCTTGTCGGTCTATTCCGCAGTTTTCATGGTACCATTAGATGAACACGGGAGAACTATCGTTTATGATTTTCTCTTTTGTTTGCACATGCACAGTTTGTCTTGTTTGTGAGCTCAATTGTGAGCACTGGCAGTCTTATGAATCTTAGAGTTGGTCCCGATCAGATTACACCCTTGTTGAAAACCAGACATACACATGTTGCGCGCAGATTTATGGTTATCTATGTATTGTATTAAACTTGATTTCTCACCAACACGCAAGTGTTTGACGTTTTATTTTAACACATGTTCAGGTTTGCTGTAGCTACATTTGGAGCTTGTGGACACGTAGGACGTTTTTACTTTTGGACCTAGATTAAAATGTATCAAGACAAGTTATTGTTGTTCGAATATTTTGCCTTATAATATATTGAATTATGTTGCTTTATGTTATCTTATGTCTACTTTGCGCGTGCGCGAATGAATGTATTTATTAAATATTGACACCCAATAGTGTCACGAGTAATGAAACAATATGTGGCGCCCCGATGTATAATCCGCCTTTGGTCGGGGTGTTACAACTTTCACGTAAATGAGATAGTGTTAGTTGTTGTGATGTCTAACTTTAGATCGTGAAAGAGTTACATCCAAAACTTCTATTAATTGCGTTCATCAATTGTAAGTAATTAATATTAACTTTTCAATCACAATTTAATCAATAAAAAATAAAATATAAACAAATATTACTACTCTACTTGTAAAATGTATATAGAGTAACAAAAACCAAGTAATTACACTACAATATAACTATAATTACGCTACAAAATATAAGTTTATCAATTCTCTGCTGATATATTTTATAGTGGTTCTGTTATTTTTGTTAATCATATAATAATTTACAGAAGTTTATTTCGTTTTATTTTTCTTAAAATTTTCGATTTTGTAAGATAGTGTGGTTTTTTTGCGTCATAAGCGTTGCACATTGCCATCGTCTTAAAATTGATCATCCTCATTTTTTTCTTATATATTTTAGAACCGACTATTTTGTATTATTATCATTTTCTTCTATACTTGATTTATAATAATCTTTTGTATAAGTTTTATTCTCTAATAATTATTTTTGGGTCTCGGGTTAATCAGATACGAGTTAACCAGGTTGGATTAATCTGACAAGAAACATAATTGAAGAACCGTTTGATAATTTTCCATTCTCTTATTATGGGAAACAAAATTAGCATACTTTTAAATGAAAATCCCTAAAAATTAATCAACCACCTGAAAGTGAAAGCAATTGAATGTGTGCGGGGGTGTGGGGGGTTCATTTGAGGATAGAAATTCAATGGAAGAGTTGTAAAGGATTTAAAGACGCTTTAATTAGGGGTTACTGCAATTGAAGGTGGGGTTTAATTGTAGATTTGGGAGTTACAGGCAGATGAAAGACGGTGGAGATACATGGAAGGACGCCGACGATGAAGAGAATCAAATTTTAACGGCATCTCAACATATTATTTATTCAACGGCATGTAATAATTCCCAAATTACCATTTTATCCATCTTAAATCTTTTATATGTAATATAGATAATGAGATTTGATGAGATGAGATTTGAATTAATTTTATTTTGTATAAATAATATAGTTTATTAGAAAAAGGGTATTTATTCAATAAGAAACCTTTTAAAAAGTTTTTTCATAAATAACAATAGTGTATTTAATAGAAAAAAATTATCTTCTATATTAACATTAAAAAAAATATTAGAACGACTATTGTTGTCATTTATGTAATATAGTATATATAATAGGGAAAATTCCCAAAATAAACATTTATGAAAAGAAATATCATGTTTTAGATAACATTTGCTAATTAAAGTTAAACAGGTTGCTTACATGTAAATGAGATAGTGTTTACTTGTGATGTCTAACTTTAGATCCATGAATGAGTATACATCCAAAACTTCTATTAATTGAATTTATCAATGGTAACTAATTAATATTAACTTTTCAATCACAATTTAATCACTAAAAAATAAAATATAAACAAATATTACTACTCTACTTGTAAAATGTATATAGAGTAATAAAAACCAAGTAATTACACTACAATATAACTATTATTACGTTACAAAATACAAGTTTATCAATTCAGTGCTGATTTATTGTATAGTGGTTTTGTTATTTTTGTAAATCATATAATAATTTCTGAAGTTTATTTCGTTTTATTTTTCTTAAAATTTTCGATTTTGTAAGATAGTGTGGTTTTCATAAGCGTTGCACATGGTCATCGTCTTAAAATTGATCATCCTCATTTTTTTCTTATATGTTTGAGAACCAACTATTTTGTCTTATTATCATTTTCTTCTATACTTGATTTATAATAATCTTTTGTATAAGTTTTATTATCTAATAATTATTTTCGTGTCTCAGGTTAATCGGATACGAGTTAAACAGGTCGGATTAATCTAACAAGAAATAGAATTGCAGAACCGTTTTATAATTTTCCATTCTCATATTATGGGAAAAAATTAGCATATTCTTTAAATTAAAATCCCTAAAAATTAATCGACTACCTAAAAGTGAAAGAGATTGAATGTGGGGGTTTCATTTGAGGACAGAAATTCAATGAAAGAGTTGCAAAAGATTTAAAAACGCTTTAATTAGGGGTTACTGCAATTGAAGGTGGGTTTTAATTGCAGATTTGGGGGTTACAGGCAGATGAAAGACGATGGAGATACATGGAAGGACGCTGACGATGAAAGGAATTAAATTATAACGGCGTCTCAGCGTATTTATTCAACGGCAGATAATAATTCCCAAATTACCATTTTGTCCATCTTAAATCTTTTATATGTAATAAAGATATTGAGATTTGATGAGATGAGATTTGATTTAATTTTATTTTGTATAAAGAATATAGTTAATTAGAAATAGGGTATTTATTCAATAAGAAACCTTTTAAAAAGTTTTTTCATAAATAACATTAGTGTATGTAATAGAAAAAACTTATCTTCTATATTAACATTAAAAAAAATATTAGAACGACTATTTTTGTCATTTATGTAACATAGTATATAATAGGGAAAATTCCCAAAATAAACATTTATGAAAACAAATATCATGTTTTAGATAACATTTGACAATTAAAGTTAAACAGGTAACTTTCACGTAAATGAGATAGTGTTTACTTGTTGTAATGTCTAACTTTAGATTCATGAAAGAGTATACATCCAAAACTTCTATTAATTGCGTTCATCATCGGTAACTAATTAATATTAACTTTTCAATCACAATTTAATCACTAAAAAATAAAATATAAACAAATATTACTACTCTACTTGTAAAATGTATATAGAGTAACAAAAATCAAGTAATTACACTACAATATAACTATAATTACGCTACAAAATACAAGTTTATCAATTCTCTACTGATATATAATATAGTGGTTCTGTTATTTTTGTTAATCATATAATAATTTACAGAAGTTTATTTGATTTTATTTTTCTTAAAATTTTCGATTTTGTAAGAGTGTTTTTTTTTGCGTCATATGAGTTGCACATTGCCATCGTCTTAAAATTGATCATCCTCATTTTTTTCTTATATGTTTGAGAACCGACTATTTTGTCTTATTATCATTTTCTTCTATACTTGATTTATAATAATCTTTTGTATAAAATTTTATTATCTAATAACTATTTTCAGGTCTCGGGTTAATCGGATACGAGTTAACTAGGTCGGATTAACCTAACAAGAAATAGAATTGCAGAACCGTTTGATAATTTCCATTCTCATATTATGGGAAACAAAATTAGCATACTCTTTATATGCAAATCCCTAAAAATTAATCGACTACCTAAAAGTGAAAGCGATTGAATGTGGAGGTTTCATTTGAGGATAAAAATTCAATGGAATAGTTGCAAAGGATTTAAAGACGCTTTAATTAGGGGTTACTGCAATTGAAGGTGGGGTTTAATTGCAGATTTGGGGGGTTACAGGCAGATGAAAGACGGCGGAGATACATGGAAGGACGCCGACGATAAAGGGAATTAAATTTTAACGACGTCTCACCGTATTTATTCAACGGCATCTAATAATTCCCAAATTACCATTTTGTCCATCTTAAATCTTTTATATGTAATATAGATAATGAGATTTGATGAGATGAGATTTGATTTAATTTTATTTTGTATAAAGAATATAGTTACTTAGAAAAAGGGTATTTATTCAATAAGAAACCTTTTAAAAAGTTTTTTTTTTATAAATAACATTAGTGTATTTAATAGAAAAAAATTATCTTCTATATTAACATTAAAAAAAAATATTAGAACGACTATTGTTGTCATTTATGTAATATAGTATATAATAGGGAAAATTCCCCAAATAAACATTTATGAAAACAAATATCATGTTTTAGATAACATTTGCTAATTAAAGTTAAACATGTAACTTTCACGTAAGTGAGATAGTGTTTACTTGTTGTGATGTCTAACTTTAGATCCATGAAAGAGTATACATCCATAACTTCTATTAATTGTGTTCATCAATGGTAACTAATTACCATTAACTTTTCAATCACAATTTAATCACTAAAAAAATAAAATATAAACAAATATTACTACTCTACTTATAAAATGTATATAGAACAACAAAATCAAGTAATAACACTACAATATAACTATAATTAAGCTATAAAATACAAGTTTATCAATTCTCTGCTGATATATTGTATAGTGGTTCTGTTATTTTTGTTAATCATATAATAATTTACAGAAGTTTATTTGTTTTTATTTTTCTTAAAATGTTCGATTTTGTAAGATAGTGTGGTTTTTTTTGCGTCATAAGCGTTGCACATTGCCATCGTCTTAAAATTGATCATTCTCATTTTTATCTTATATGTTTGAGAACCAACTATTTTGTCTTATTATCAATTTCTTCTATACTTGATTTTATTATAATCTTTTGTATAAGTTTCTTCTATACTTGATTTTGTTCGGTAATGAGATATTCGGTGTGTTCCTTTTCATGTAACCTGTAGTATCTTACACTACAGGGCCCGTTATAAGAATATGCTGATGTTGTCTTCTCACACAAACTACTCGTATAATTGATCACCTGTGTAACACAGTTCAAGCACACTTGTTGGCTAACTTCAGGTACACAAAGTGTAGTAGCATGAACTATATTTTTTCTGCCGTTTCCGAACAGTGTCTTAAAGAAGCCATGACCATTATCTGTGCCTGGAAGTGAAAAGAGAACTCTGCGCAGATTATCTTTGTAAATGCTATTGGACTTGAAGTTCTATCCATAGCACTTGGTATAAAACGGGTCTAGGTAATTATATTTTGCCTTAGCAATATTGATGGATCCTAAGGAAAGGAAGATTAGGAAGAATATGAAAAACTTCATGGCTGATTGTAATGGCTTTGGTTTGAGTTCGAAGAATTAAATCTTCAGTTATATGATTAAGATTGAGAAGCTTTGATTATACATTTTACTTGCCTAAGTATTTTTCCATTATGGTAGTGAGAAAGAATGAAAAATTTTAACTATATTAGATGGATTTTACAAGTGAAAGCGATTGAATGTGGGGTTTCATTTGAGGATATAAATTCAATTGAATAGAGGCAAAGGATTTAAAGGTGCTTTAATTAGGGGTTACTGTAATTGAAGGTGGGGTTTAATTGGAGATTTGGGGGTTACAGGCAGAAGAAAGACGGTGGAGATAATGGAAGGACGCCGACGATGAAGTGAATTAAATTTTTACGGCATCTCACCGTATTTATTCAACGACATCTAATAATTCCCAAATTACCATTTTGTCCATCTTAAATCTTTTATATGTAATATAGATTTGATGGATGCGTATATTAGTCAAAAGTCTAGTGTAACATGTAATGTGTCATATTATCCATATTATCCATGAATGCATGTAATTGTTATAAAAATATTTCTTATAGTTAAAACTAGGGTTGTCGTTTATAATCGCAACCCGAAACCCGAGCCAAATATCTATTAACCCGAACTCAAAAGTATGCGTCCTCATGAAACCCGAACCCGAATCTAATGAGCCCGAGTACAACCCGAACTAATACGAGTCGAGTACCAATTACTTTTTAATGGATTTCGGGTAAACCCGAATAACTCGTTTGACTAAGTATTCTATTCAATTATTATATCACCTGCGTTATACTATTGAATGAATATCGTTGCTTACCCAATTCCTTTTATAAGTCGCCTATCCCGTTCCAGTTCCAACCATACCTATCGACTACTATTCCAACATTCATTAATCACAGATTAGATATGATAATTTATTCAATCAATCGATCAGTTTTTCAGGTTCAATTCATTACTCGACCGATTATTCATTCTATCAATCAAAGCGTTCTTCAGACTCTTTCGATTGGATTATGTAGTTTCTTATTTGCTTATGTAAGTTAAAAACTTGAAGAAGGCATATTTGCTTGAATTTTAGTTTTTTAGGTCAAATACTCGAAACTTAATTAGCCCGTACTCATTAAACCCCAACCCGAATAACCCGGAGAAGATTAGGGTCGGGTACGAGTACTTGAAAAAAACTCGACTCAAGACGGCTCGAATGAGTCGTTGAAGATATTTTGAAAAGGAAATTATATATTCTTGGGTGGCTCTCCGTTGTTAGCGTTCCTTCACATTCATTCACCACCCCAAATATCATCATCATCATCATCTTCCATTTCAATCCATCATGTCAATTGATGATCACTCTCCCTCATTCAAATATTTATTTACCGTTATCGATTTCGCATCCTCCAATTCACACGGAGGCAGGTTTCTTTCTTATTATCAAATTCGATTTTCATTTTGCATTTCAACTCATAATTCCTTGTTATTAATTCTAGCAACCGTTTCATCTTCATTTGACCAAGGGTTTTATATCCTCTTTCGATTTTCCTACCTATCGCCTGTTGCATTGTTCAATTCTCGCTTATTATTATTGCCTACCTGCCTAATTGTTTGATGAAAAATTGACGACAATAATAATAATGTAATTTTCAACATATTAGGGCTTTCAAAATATAAAAAAAACCACGTCCCTAAAATACGATAAGACCTTTTAATCCGAAAAGTAAGCTATGTGATTTTTTTATTTTTTAAAAATATTTGAAATTAGTAGGATAGGCTCTCGGTTCATAAAACTTAAAATTGTCTTATAGCCATGACATATAAATAAAATAGTTAAAAGAGTCATTTCTGACCTGTTAAACACGATAAGATCCGGATTGACAGCCATGACAATCATGTATTATTTTATGCACATCAGGGGTTTTCAAAATTAAATACCATAACTAGGGTATTATAATGCTGGTGGAAATGATTTGGATCTGAAGATAACCACCTAAGTTTACATGATTTTTGAAGATGGCTTTTTTGCAGATACATACAAGAGATTAGGGCATTTGAGTTTTCTTCCCTCTCTGTCATTGTGAAGAGAGAGAGAGAGAGAGAGAGAGAGAGAGAGAGAGGGAAAACAAAATCTTCAAGTGCTCTTGTTAAGTAAATATATAATATAAAAATGGAGTCGATTAGTGGAGATGATATGGATGGACAAGAGGAGAAGATTTTTGTGGCTGTAAGGCTGAGGCCTATGAACGCCAAGGAACTCGCCAAGAATGATTCTTCTGATTGGGAATGCGTGAACGAAAACACTATCGTATACATGAATGCTATGCTAGAGCGGTCAAAGTACCCGAACGCGTACACATTTGGTAAGCAATATATCATATCACAAAGATTCAAGAATATATACCCCTTTGCATGTTTAAAACGAAACTATAAAAGGGTTCAGCGTGAAATTAGGGATGTGCATGAAACTGAAATAACTTAACCCAAAACCAATGGCTTGGTTTTATGTTTTTTCATGGTGTTGCTAAATTATAAAAGGTTAATACATGCAAATGGGTAATAATTAAATAATCGTGAAACAACAAAAGAAAATCAGGGCAAAATTTTCAGGCCAAAAGTCATTATTTTGGGCCACTTTTTCCGGACCAAAAATTCCAGGCCTAAATTCTAAGCCCAAGTGACAAAATTGAAAAAACCAAAACCGAACTGAACCCATGGTGAAAACTGAGAACCAAAACTGAATGGTTTCAAAAATCTAAAGATAGTGGCCTGAAACAGAAATCAGATGAACTAGGAAACCTTTCTATGCAATAATCCTGTTTAATGTCAACCTAATTATGTGGGTGTGTGTGTGTGTGTTTATTGGCATCATTTTTCTCGTTATTTATTAAATTCCTTCACTGTGATGCTTGTTTTGGAAACAGACCGAGTATACAGGAGTGACAGTACAACAAGACAAGTATATGAAGAGGGAGTCAGAAGAGTTGCTCTTTCAGCCCTCAATGGCATCAACTGTAATTCTATTCTTTCAGTTTTCCAGTTATGATATTAAATTGTATCACCTATTATGTTGTAAATTTAATTATTTCTTCAGCAAGTATATTCGCGTATGGGCAGACAAGCAGTGGGAAGACATACACCATGACTGGCATCACACAGCATGCAATATCCGACATATTTGATCACATAAACAATGTAATTTAAGTGAAAAAAATTGAAAATTTTAATGTGTCATTTACTCATTTAATTTGGAAGTTAAAAACTTATTTATGCTATTGTTTTCAGCAAATTGATAGAGAATTTGTGTTGAAGTTTTCTGCTATTGAGATTTATAACGAATGCGTTAGAGACCTTCTTAGTGCAGATGGTACCCCACGTAGACTCCTTGATGATCCAGAGGTGAGTATTATGTTCTTAATTATAAATGATCGCTTAATTAAATAAAAGTTTAAACTTAATGAGAGGTTTTTGGTGTCATCAGAAAGGGACAGTTGTAGATAAACTCACGGAAATACGTTTGGAGGACTGGACACATCTTATGGAACTCCTCGCCGTGTGTGAAGGTATTAGCAGTTTAACATTAATCGAACAAGCGATTGTACACAAACAATCAAACGATTGTGTTAGTGTTCATTTATGTTCGTTTGTTAACAATATAAGTGAACGTTCACAAACGTAAATGGGAACAACTATGTGTTGGGCCTAAAAGGTTAATAAAACAAGTTTAAATAATAATGGGCCTAAAAATTTAAATGAATATATTAACAAACGAACTTAAATGGACGTCAACGAACAGCATAAACGAATTTAAGTGAACGAACATTCACAAAGATAAATGAACGAACGAGATACATGTTCACAAACATTCATTTTAACTATTCTTATCTTATCATTAAATGTATACTGATAACTCATATGTAATCACATTATAGCTCAAAGAAAAATTGGGGAAACATCAATGAATGAAATGAGCTCAAGATCGCATCAGATTATTCGACTGGTACATTATTAATAATCTAATACTTATCAACATTAACGAATTTCTAGTTCTTAAATCACGACTCGTTTATTTTTAGACTATTGAAAGCACCGCCAATGAATTCTCAATGATTGACACCGCAAGCACTCTCACAGCTACCGTGGTATATAGTTCTTGTTATATATTCTTGAAATCAAAATGAATAAATACATAAATTGTTTATTTTATTTTGTAGAATTTTGTTGATCTAGCTGGAAGTGAACGGGCTTCTCAAACGTTAGCAGCTGGTAAACGGTTCAAAGAGGGTTCCCACATAAACCGCAGTTTACTAACACTTGGAACTGTTATCCGCAAATTAGGGTTTGTATTTTCATTGGTTTATGTCATTTTACTCAAAAGTCAAAAGGGTTAATTGGTAACTAACTTTTACATGACCATCCAAAACCATCAAAATTTCAATTTTGTATATAATGTAAGAAACTTTTAAAACTTTTTATCTAAGGGAGGCCAAAACAATGATGTGACAGCTAGGCGTGTAAATGAGCTGAGCTAAGCCCGAGTTGGTTAGTTTGTTTATATACATTTCTTTTGTAAATTTATAGTTAAAAATTTTACATACACTATAAAATATATATTACATTTAGTTATTTTTATCAGAGTTTTATAAGTAATAAATAGTTATTGCATATGAAATATATTGAATAAAAATTATATAAATAACAGGCTTGTTTAGGTTTGTAGGCCAGCTCGAGCTCCATAAGTGAAACCTATGCTTGTTTATTAAACAAACTCATTTGTAGGCTCGAGCTCGTTTATGCAAGGCATAATTTGAGCTTTTAACAAGCCGTTCTCAACATTTGAAATGGTTCACGAGCGGCTTGGCTCATTTACACCCTTAGAGACAGCTAATGTGTTTGGTAACTTTTGACCATGCCTGACTTTTTCCTTTTTAACGTTGGGCCTAAAATCGATTATCCTAGGTACATTAACTTAAATGTTTTAAAACTTTGATTTTTAATTCTGTCCTATAAGACTTTCTATTGTAATTCATATATATATATGGTAGACGGTAGTGAATTGTAACTTTGTTCCATATATAATGGGTTGCCTTTACTCATTATTCAATCAATCAATAACAAAGTAATACCACACTTAGGGGCTATTTGGCAATTAAGTGCTATGAATCAATAAGAGGTCTGACTAATTAAGAGGTAGCTTCTAAACCATTCAGCATCTTTATGAAACTTAACCATTATGAGGCTTCATGAGCCATTAAGAGGTGTAACCAAACACACCGTACCTCTGACTGATTCAGAGGTAGCCTCTTAATGAAAAGCCCCTAAATCATGGTATCAAAGCCAAGAACCGTCCATCTACCCATGAACTGCTATTGTAGCCACCGGAACCTTTGATTGGCCAACCTAAACCTCTGATCAATCTCTGATTAAGCTTAACCTATCAATGACTCTTAGTGCTGGTACTTCCTCTACAGAAAAGCATGCCCCTACTCATATAAATCCATGCTTACTCTATCGCCCACAAACTACGGGTATTGGAAGGCAATGATACATACGTTCCTGGTTGGGCATGTGGATGGTATAATCCCGCATCCACCGCGAAAAATCATAGCCGAGTCCTCCTCGGTAGACAACCCTAGCTATCCTTCTTGGATTCCCAATGATGCACACATCAAGATGATTATCATATCTACCATTTCTAAATCCTCGTTTCAATACGTTCAAGTAATGATCTCCTGAGACTTATAACTTGCACCCGAACAAGAATATGTGCCTAACAAGTAACAACTCATCTAGGGAGTACACGTAAAAAACACAGCTTTTAAAGATCGAGATGGGACTCCAATCACCTAGGCCTCAGTCGTGCCCAAGAGTATGCAATTGCTCTAGCCAATATTGGGGAACCCGTCAAAGATAAAGATCTTGTTATGCTTGTTATTTCAGGTCTTCTAGAAAAATATAATGGTCTAAAGTCCACTATTCTTGCTCACTCTCCCTCCACCAATCACCTACAATGAATTACAATTACACAAGCTTCTAAGTTTTCATGATTTTATGATTCATAAAACAATCCAGTACCAACCAAAGTTATCTCGCAGTTGTCGCATCTGCTGGACATCTAATTGGCTACAAAAAACTCAATTGGCATCCTTGTAGCAGTTAGTATCATTGTTACAAACCAAACACAAGAACTCAACCCAAAACACTAGTCCAATGGATGAGGGAACGCATTTGGCTTATAAGCCTTACATCAATTGCCCATACAACCGATGCGGGACAAGTCCCACACCTTGCATTGGTTTCAGTTCATAACAATCGACCCTCCTTAAGGGCCAACGTCCTCGTTGGTCACGACTGGCAGGCCACCACTCCAAGCTTCTGATACCAGTGTTATAAACCAAACAGAATAACTCAACCCACAAGACTAGCCCCATGGATGAGGGAACCCATCTGGCTTATAAACCCCACATCAATTGCTCATACAACCGATGTGGGAAGTCCAATAGCTTGCGGTGGTTTCAGTCCATAACAATCAACCCTCTTTAGGGGCCAACGTCCTTGTTGGTCATGGCTGGCTCACTTCAGGCCACCACTCCGTGGTTGCCTGGTTGGCTCTAATACAAATGTTACCCAAACAGAAGAACTCAACTCAAAATTTTAGTCCAGTGGATGACGGAACCCATTTGGCTTATAAATCCCACATCAATTGTCCATATAACCAATGTGAGACAAGTCCCATACATTGCAATGGTTTCAGTCCATAACATTCTGCATCCAAACGGATTACTTGTTTCTTCGCACCTTTGGCTGCCAATGTTTTCCTTACCTCCATCCCTACAATTAACATAAAATGGACTTCCGGTCCAACCCTAAGATAACTATATTAGTTGTTTACTTGAAATAAAAAAATATATATTCACCTTAACTGGCACTAGCTTTTCATGTTCTTAAAAATTATGATTCTTCTCTTATCCTTTTGGAAACCAGCCATTTTCTAACTGTCATATTTTATCGACCACATGTAGCAAAGGGCGAAACGGTCATATTCCCTATAGAGACTCAAAACTAACACGAATCCTACAAAACGCACTTGGAGGAAATGCAAGAACCGCCATAATATGCACATTGAGTCCTGCACATATTCATCTTGAACAATCAAGAAACACACTTTTGTTTGCTATTTGTGCCAAGGATGTCAGAACAAGTGCCCAGGTTAATATTGTCATGTCAGAGAAGGTATTGGTGAAACAGTTGCAAAAAGAAATGGCCAGATTGGAAAATGAATTAAAAAGTATGGCGGGGTCCACAAATGACTCTGAAGTAATAATCAAAGAAAAGGAAGTTCAAATACAAAAAGTGAGTTGCATTGGCCCGTTATCTTTAATTTTAACCAATTTTTGTTAATCTGACATAAATTTGACACAATTTAGTTTATTATAGTAATGTCTTTTGACCCGTTTTCTTTTTAGCTAATTTTTGTTAACTTGACACAAATTACTAATTGTTGATCTGATTGTGATGTAAGTCAAAAAAGATTTTATTTTATTTTATTTTTCATGAATACTTAGTTTATTATAATAATGTTTTTTGACCTGTTTTATTTTTAGTTAATTTTTTTAATCTGACATAAATTAATAATAATTGGTGATCTAATTGCCAACTAAGCCGATTTTTTATTGTTTTTAGATGGAGCAAGAAGTTAAAGATTTGGTTCAGGAGCGCGATCTTGCTCGAGCTCGTCTTGAGGACATATTACGAGCTGCTGGAGTTGAACAAAATGTACTGCCATGGGTATGTGATCTGTTTTCCCTTAAGCCAATAGGGGAATGCTATTTTCAGAGTTAGAATTAATAATATGTTGAGAATTGTAAGAACTACATAATATACTTGATATAGTGCATAAATGATAGTAATAAGTATTACGCCTTATGTATCACATTCAAAATAAAGGTACAATGAATTATGTGATTCACACAGTTCTGAACGTATTATTGGTTTTGAAATGAACATTCTCAAAACTAGGGTTGTAAACGAGCCGAGCCAGGTTGAGCTCAGGCTCTACTTGTTAACTAACCGAACCGAGTCAGCGTGGCTCATTTATCTTAGCGAGCTGAAATTCCAAGTCATATTTTGGGTTGTAGTTTTATATTCAGATTTGGACTTTAATTTTAAACAAGCCAAGCCAACAAGCCATCTTAACAAGCACAATGAGCAAGCCAATGAGCAAGCCAATGAGCCGAGAGTACCTTGGCCCGAGCTCAGCTCGACTTGTATAAAAGTTGTGGCTTGTCGAGACAGCTTGTTTATTTGAAAAAAAAATGAATGTTATATGTTTACACATATTGATATACATAAAAAGAAAAAAAAACTTATTTTTAACATACACATAAAGCGTAAGTAATGTACTACAAAATTATAATTTATATGTATTAAAATCTGGGTTATACTTTATGCATAATAAAAATTTGGGAAATAATTTAAACGAGCCGACGAGCAAGACAGCTAACGAGTCTAACGAGCGAGCCAATGAGCCGAGCTTACCTTGGCTCGAGCTGGCCGGCTTGCAAAATGCTTGATGCGGCTCATTTATTTTTAAAAAATACTAATTATATATTTTGAGCATATTTATATATACTAAATAAAAGACAAGATTATTTTTAACATACACATAATGCGCATTTAATAAACTACAAAATTTATATATATATAAAAGCCTGTGTTATATTATATATATATATTGAAAGTTGCTCTTTTATTTAAACGAGCCAAGCCAACCAGCTGAACTTAACTTGGCTTGGGCTTGGCTATGCTTGGCTAGGCTAGGATCGGTTACAAACGAGCCGATTTCAAGCAAGCTACGAACCACGAACTAGTTGAACAACCTAGAACCCTGATTAAGTAACAAACAAACCCACATGCAGTTTTTTTTCATTAAGCCGTTAATATTATCATGCAGATTGATTCTGCTTCATGGGATGCAAGCTCGATATCTAGCCACCTACGCAACAATTCATGGGATGCAAGTTCAGTATCTAGCCACATACACAACGCTTCATGGGATGAAAGTTCGGTATCCGGTCACCTACGCAGCGGTTCATGGGACGAACATTCCATGTCAGACACATCTGAGTTGGCGATCAACACTCCTGTCGGCCCCACTTCAGTCAACACATACAGTTTCCCAAAGAACCATAAACTACATAATCCAAACGAAGACCATTACGTTTTCGATAATATCACCCCGTGTGAGTTCATGAACCAATATTTCGGGCCTGACACAACACACGAATGGGAAAAGCCTTCCCCAAAAACCAGGGTAAGTATAGATTCAGTAGATAGCTTCAAAGAAGTAGAAGAAGTGATTACTGAGAAAGATACAGAGGGTAATTTAGGAAATTCACACGTTGAGCAATCTCCTCAACCGCCAATTGAGGATGAAACTTCTTTAAAAGCTTCAGTTTTAACAAGAAGCACAAGTTGCTCTGCAATTGTTGATAGTGACACGTCATCTTGTTCTTCTGTGCCTGAGAAGAATGCAGTTGTTGAATCGAAATCGGATTCGGATATTAAGAATTTAGCTCGACAAGATTCTAAGAGTTCAACCATTGATGAGAAAGAAATGCCGCCGTTTGATAAGGTTATATTAGACCTTTCTCCATCATCGAGGACACTCGAAAAAGTCATGGAGTATCACCTTAGTGGAAGATTTAAAGATTGCATAGTAAGGATTTTGCTATCACACCATTATTAATTTCCTTTTCTAAAAAATATATTTTATTTTAGATTATTAGCTTCAAATAGCAAATAAACGTACCCACTAAAAGAATTAACGAACAAACACAAACAAAGAATTCTGCTTGATTATATATATGAATGAACATTAACAAGAGTTTGTTCATTTACGCTCGTGAATGTTCGGTAATGTGTTCTTTTATGTTGTGTTCGTTCATTCATGTTTGTTCATTAAAGGGTTTTTTATAATTTATATCTTTTAGTTTATTATCCAAACATTTAATTGTTATGCTTTTTAAGTTTTTATTAATTAACTAACTTAATTCACTAACCCTAAATTAACTTCTCTTAATCTCGTTTTCTCTCATTTGTATTTGTTTATGTTCATTTATGTTCGCTTTAGTTCGTTTAAAATGTTAACAAAAGAAAACACACAAGGCCTTGTTCAGTTCGGTTCATTTACAGCACTACTTCTCGCTTAAAACACGATTATAAATTACTCTGGCCAGCTTTCGACCCGTTTGACTCTCCTTTTCTTTTAACCATTTGTTTGACTGTTAAATTATAACCCAAATAAACTGATGCAGGAACATGCATATCTTTTATTTATTAAAATTTTGGATTTCCTAGTTTATCTTATTTAGTATCATATTAGTTATATGATACTAAATAAGGTTTAGGGTTTATTATCTATTAGTTGTTGATTTTGATTACACATGTAAACCTTGAAGCTTTAGAACCTTTTGGTTCCAAGCTTTTGACTGATAATCATATGAGTATTTGATGCATTGTTCCCGCATCATAAACTCTGGCCAACTTTCGACTCATTTGAGACTCTGTTTCTTTTCTGCTATTTGTTTGACTGATAAAATAACCCATAAACCCGTTCTTGATACAAATAAGATCATCATCATCATCATCATCATCGTACTCAGTATATCCCACCAATAGCAAAGCTATAGTAGGGTCTGAGGAGGGTAAGATGTAGACAGCCTTACCTCTACCCCATAAGGATAGAGAGGCCGCTTCCGGTGAGACCCCCGGCTCGATAGTAGTTTTGCATCAAGCCTTGGACATAAGGCACATAACACTCAATCATCGGGACACCGGCTGATCGGTGCATGTACCCTTGTCTTTCGGCTATCAACGCCACTACATGATGCCTGATTAACCGTCCGTCACTTTTAACGTTATTTTCACGAGATTAGTAAAATAACGTCAAAATTAGTGCAATTTCACTTTTGCCCACCCGAGGGTTCACACATATATACATCATATGTGCGCACTGCAAGCAGGGCTAAGTGACGGACGGTTAATCAGGCATATATACATCTTGATACAAATAAGATGTGTATTATTATTGTTATTATTATTATTTATTAACAATAATTTATGTGAAGGGTACACCTCAAGCAATTGAACCAGAAGATGAAGCTAAGGAGGCTGAAAAACAGTGGAGTGTGGTGTTTGAGGATCAAAGAAGGCAGATTATTGAACTCTGGCATGAATGCAACATACCATTGCTTCACAGGACCTACTTTTTCTTGCTCGTTAAAGGCTATCCGTCGGACTCTGTATACATTGAAATCGAGCTTAGACGCTTATCGTTCCTCAAGCAAACGCTAGATCAAGTTGCAAGGTCATTCTTCGTTTCTCTCTCATATCATTCCATGCTATTTTGATAAACCCGAGCAACGCATTTGTCCATATATGATAATCAAAATTAGGTCCCTTTTACATAAGTCATTTTGAGTATAATGATGTTTATATGGGCGATCTATTCATTAATGGGTGCATGTCATAAACTGTCCAAGCTGAAGCAAGTCGACCGGTTTGAGATTCATATAGTTTGGTTTTGGCGGTTTAACAGTCTGGCAAATGTCTTTGAACTTGAAACCGGCCATTTAACAGGTTTATATCAATCTGCACAAATCGTCCTTAAACTAATCACCAAATTTGATCAGCCAAATAGTTATTTAGGTGTCAGTCAAAAACAAATTATTAGGCTTGTAACAATTCTTTTTAGCGTTGGCCGTTTATAGTTTTATTTTTAATTTTTATTATTGTTTCATTAAATTACAAGAATAGTCTCTTTGAAAGTTCAAATTCAAAAATGCCCTCGTCCAAGTATTTACCGAATTTGATCAACCAAGTAGTTATTTAGGTTTGTATCGATTTTCCCCTTGGTGGCTTACGGTTATATTCTTAATCTTTCTTTATTATTACTGTTTCTTCAAATTACAAGAATAGTCATTGTGAAGGTAAAAATGATAAAAATGCCCTCACGTGCACCACGCATGACTAAACTTACCCTCCTAAATATACGTCGGCTGGAGCAAACGACGAAAAGTGTGACAATATATAAACATAAAGGATTATTTCTGTAATTTCTATCTTTTTTAAGGATGATTCGTGCAAGTTGATATAAACCTAAACGACGAAAACTTTAGTTTTACTCAATATACATTCCTTTTGAATATGCACTTATGTATATGCATTACAACATGAATCATCTTTATCATTTTAAAAGTCTTAAAAAAAACTAACATTTTTGTTTGTTTGCCGAAAACTAACAGCGCACGTGCACTGAACCTCGAGAGGGCGATGTTGAGCCGAAAGCTTTTGAGGGAATACACATCAAGTGAAAGAGAGAGCATGTTTGTCAAGTGGGGAATTGATTTGGAATCCAAAAACCGGAGATTCCAACTGGCTCAATTATTATGGACACATACAGATGATTTGGAGAAGATTAAGGAAAGTGCAGAAATTGTTGCAAAGCTTGTCGGGTTTGTAGAACCAAACACGCCAATGGAATTGTTCGTGCTAAGCGTGGCTCCTCCCAAACCAGAACCGCAAGGCGGTATTCTCTCGAGCTGGAGAAACGCCTTCAACTTGCTGAGATATTAAGCCTGCAATCAAACACTAAGCAACCTTAATCCAACATTCCAATTTTACCATAACACTAGGATATGAAGCCATATCCAAACACTACCCCAGAATTGAACCCATACCCTCTGACCAAACACTGAGTAAGCTTAATCAGTTGTATATTTAAATCCAACATTCCAATTTTGTCTTAAGGTATCTTTTTTTTTTCTCTCTCCATGGTTCAAAACCAATGTACATGTTTGTTTGTACTTGATGGAATAAAAGTTTACTTTCAGCATTTTTAATATTAAAAACATGTTTAGATATGTGTTACAAAAGTGATTATGGTTATACTGATATTAGATAGTTATGATTAAGGGTGAATAGAAAAACTGATAAACAGACTTATAACACAAAAACCCATGAAAATGAAAACCTTTATGTTATTGGTATGGTTTTGGAAACTTACTAATAAGAGCTAGAAACTTAGATGCTTGAATTAAAATGAAAATAAGAATAGATAGTGCACATTTTCGAGAATGGGTGGTCTCCAATGCAAGGTATAAAAAACCGTATTTTGATAATAAAAACATCGACCTCTAAACAAGAAAGGAAACCCGCTGGCTAGGGATGAGCATTTTCGGTACGGGTACCGATTGGTACCGGTACCGAATTCGATACCGATTTGGTACCGTCGGTACCGAATCGGTACCAAGTTTTGAGTTTTCGGTATCGGTACCGGTATTTCCCGAAATTTTCACGAAATACTGGTACCGTACCGGTACCGAACCGAACATTTCGGTACCTGTACCGATACCAACTATTTCCGAATTTCGGGATCGGGATTTTTGGGACCGGTACCGATCGGTACCGGTACCATCCCGAGCTCATCCCTACTGCTAGCTATTAATAAGATAAACTTGGTTATCAGAATGTTTTATTATTATGATTATTTATGATTGTAATCTTTACATTAAGATAGTATATATAAAATACAATATTACACTCTAGACTCTCTAATATAATATAATAATAACAATGTCTAATATCCCCCAACAAGCTAAGGCCGGGGAGCTATCCTTAGCTTGGATCGTAAGAAGAGAAATCGCTTAGAGGATAGAGGCTTTGTAAAAACATCTGCAATTTGATCGTCTGTAGAGATGAACTTCACCAAGAGTTTTCCTTGAGCAACTATTCTCGAACAAAATAAAAGTCCACTTCAATATGTTTAGTACGTGCATGGAAGATTGGATTTGCTGACAAGTAGGTTGCGCCAAGGTTATCGTACCACAGTGTGGGGGTGATCTGACCGGTACATGTAGCTCACGCAAGAGTACTTGTAACCATGTTAGTTCAGGAACTGTAACAGCTAAAGCTTTATACTTTGATTCTGTGTATGACCGAGAGACAGTGTTTTGTTTACGTGCAACCCAAGATACAAGGTTCGACCCAAGATATATAGCGTGTCCCCCGAACCCCAGTGGATCGACGGTCATTTAGACATCCAGTCTAGTCAGCATCAGAGAAGGCACTCAGAGTATTGTAAGTGGCATCTGCGTAAGCATGGAGAACCGAGGACGATTGTTATTTGATGAGAAGACAAGGGTGACAGTACCCTTCAGGTAGCGCAAGATGCGCTTAACAGCGGACCATTGATTTTCTGTTGGCGAGTGCATGAATTGGCAGACCTTATTAACTGCATAGGTAATGCTGGGACGAGAAAGGGTTACATACTGAAGGGCACCAACAATCTGTCTATATTTTACCGGGTTCTCAAACGGGGGTTTGTCACCCAAGGCCAAGTTGGTAGTTGTGGTAATAGGTGAGTCAGCCGGTTGCGCATTGGATAAGTTTGCACGTTGTAATAATTCCAGAATTTATTTTTGTTATGACATGATGATGTCTGAGCCTTGGTGAATGATCTCAATTCCTAAAAAATAGGAGTGTCGGCCCATGTCCTTGACCGCAAAGGACCGGCTAAGATTAGTGAACCATGTGATCAATTGCTTGTGGGTTGTTACCTGTCAAAATAATATCATCTACATAGAAAAGTAGATACAAGAGAGTGCCCCTGGAAGAGTAAATGAACAGGGAAGGATCCGTCTTGGAACCTAGAAAACCGAGCCCTAGAAGAGCTGTAGACAACCGCTGAAACCAAGCTCGAGGGGCCTGTTTTAATCCATACAGAGAGACTTATGCAATAGACAAACATAATCAGGTCTCTGCGGGTCGACAAAGCCTGGTGGTTGTTGTAAATACACTGTCTCGTTTAATTCACCATGTAAAAATGCATTCTGAACATCAAGTTGTCGTAGTTGCCATTTTTGTGCAACTTCTAAAGAAAGGACTGCACGAATGGTAGTAGATATGACAACCGGGCTAAAAGTCCCCTGATAGTCAATGCTGGGTTGTTGTCGAAAACCTTTTGCAACTAAACGAGCTTTATGACGTGTAATAGCTATTGTTTAGTCCCGTTTGAGTTTGTAAACCCACTTACAATGAACAATATTAGAACCCGGAGCACGAGGAACCAAAGACCGCATACCATTTCTCATCAACGCTGAGTATTCATTAGACATGGCTTGGCGCCATTTAGGATGTGTGTTAGTAATGGTAAAGGAGGCATGTTCGGTATTAGGTGTAACATCTCGGATTTTTCGAACTCACATTCGTTTACGTTTAACCCGACCCGGGAACGATTTTAGACCTTTGTTATTAATCAAAATCATATAATTATAATTATTAAGGATTATATATTCACTTTATACCCTTTACTTTTTCCATGTTGCTCAATTCTTGTTTTAATCATAAAATGTTCAATATTTAACCAATTTAGGAACTACAAGGGCCATATATGTCAAAAATCAAACTCCAACCCATATAACCCCGGAGCGCTGCGTGATGGCACCCCCATGGGTTGGCCATGCGGTGCCTGGGCAAGCCGAATAGATTCCTTGATCGATTTTGTTTCCTAGTTCGTTTTTAGCATCCAAATCGCTTATTTTTGGCACAAATCGAGTGAATTAAGGTCCAAGAAAAGAATTATAACTAAAATACAAGTCCATATTTATAATTACTGATCATGCACGAAATCTACAACTTATTTCATTGATTTAGTTAATAAATACATATTCGGTTTCCTAAATAAGTGAATTTAATAAATATGCTTCGTTTTAGTGTTTCTATATAAACAATCCTCATAATCTCTGTCATAAACTTTCCTCATACCCTAATACACTAACCCTAGCCGTCACCTACCTCTGTTCATCATCAATCTCTTCAGTTTTGCTACTTTGTTGAAGAACCGGTCATAAACCGGTTGACTTTGCAAGTGTGTGGACCTTGGACTCATCACACCTTCTTATTCTTTCACATTCCGGGTAAGTTGTAAACTGAGTTTTCATTAATAAACATTCCCTAGTCAATAACCTTCAATCGATTTATGAGATTGAAGGGTGTTGACTGGTTAATTGCTTTAAAACTTATTTGCTCATGATTTGATTTAATTACTGCATTTATTACGTTTTGCTTATTTCTTTTGTTTATTATGTTAACATTATTTTTTGCAAAACTGGTGATAAACTCACTCAACATGTGTTGTTGACAAACTCTGTTTTCTACGCATATGCAGGTTGCTTGTATTGGAGATTGAAGTTGGAAACTTAGACAAGACCTTAGGATTTAACAAAGAGAATCATTGTTTAAGCTTGTTTGGATCCTATTTCTTATTTTGAATATTTTGTTATAATTGGATAATGTGTGTATTCTTGGAATTAAATAATTAATTAGATATTGACTTATTATATTCATGATAGTATCTTCGAGTTGTGAGCACTCGGATCACGCCCCGACATTTCCGCCTTAGGTTGGGGTGTGACATTGGGATTAAGGGTGGTAGAGAGAAAAGAGGCTGCATTAAAAGGCTTTGTAATTTTTTAGGTTTTGGCGGAGATTTGATGGGTGTTGATGAGGTGGAGGCGGGGCTGTAGGGGCTGGTTCATTGGTGGTAGATGAAGTGGGTGTTATAGGCGTAAGGGCTGGTTGGGTTGTAGGGGCGGGTTGGGCTATAGGGGCTGGTTGAGTCGTCGGGTTGGTTTCAATTGTGTTGGTGAGCGGAGATAGGGTGGCTGATGTAGAGACCATAGGAGCTGTGGGATTGGTTTTGGTAGTGGAGGGCTTGACGGTTTTGGCTTTGCGAGTGTAAGTATGGATTAGAGGTGGACGGGCAGGAGGTGGGGGTGGGGGTGGAGATGATGGAGGTGTTGTAGGTGGAATGGTAGGATATGAAGAGACATACATTTCTGGAGGTTAGGATGGGGAGAATGGGATAGATTTTTGGGAAGTGCTGTTCATTAAAACGAACATGGCGTGCAACGTAGATGCATTCGGTTTGTGGATCGAAGCATTGATAACCATGATGAGTAGGACTGTAAACTAAAAGGACACACATGGTGGACCCAAAATCCATTTTGTGTTTGTTGTAGGGACGAAGATATAGGAAAAACTGAGAGCCGAAAACTGGTAAAAAGTTGTAGTCGAGTGGATGGTGAAAGATGCGTTTAAATGGGGATTTTGATGAATTTGTACGAGAGGGCATACGGTTTATTAGGTAGAATGATGTGTTTAAAGCAAAATTCCAAATATGTTGTGGGACATGTGATTGGGCTAATAAGGTGAGACTTGTTTTGACAGCGTGTCAATTTCGACATTCCACAATGCCGTTTTGTTCACTGGTATGTGGACAGGAAAGACGGTGTGTGATACCTAGGGTAGTAAGAAAAGTATATAAGCTTCTGAATTCCCCACCCCAATCACTTTGAATGAACTTAAGCTTAGTGTTAAATTGTCTTTCAACCATAGTGATAGACTGTTTGAAGATTCCAAAAACATCAGACTTACGTTTGAATGGAAAAATCCACATACGCTTAGAAAAATGGTCTACACATAGCAAAAGTATTTATGGTGGACATAATGGGGGCGGGGCCCCAAACATCACAAAAGATAAGATCTAAAACACGTGAACTCTTAAAATTGGATGACAATAAATGTAATTTAGAAGACTTTCTGACATAACATGAATCACAAACAGTACTAAAAACATTGTTTTGTAAAGGGAAATGATAAAAATATAGCATTGATTTCAAAATCTGTGGATGAGGATGTCCCTGTCTTTGATGCCAAGTTGATGAGGAGGCACAAATCGTAGAGAATGAAACTGTAGACACGGGTTGTAACTGCGGGAGCTTCAGGGAGTACAAACCGCCATTACTTGGACCCGTGAGGAGGGTAGTGTGTGTAAACTTGTCCTTCACAGCAAAAAGGGTAGCATGAAATTCAAAATAAACGTTATTATCAAGGCAAAAATGTTGGACAGAAAGGAGATTTTGTTTTATTTCGGGGACATGAAGTATGCTATTAAGGTCAAAGGTTTTAGCGGGTGAGGAGAAACGAGCGAAACCAATATGCAAAATGGGGAGGCCCTTAACGTTGCCAACATGAAGATTATCATCACCATGGTAGGCTTCAGAGTTATCGAGGCTGGAGAGATCCATAAAAACATGGTTATTAAGCTAGTGTCAGGGAGTCAATTGTTGAAAGCTCGTGAGCGATGATCTGCATAGTTGGCAGATGGTTGTTGTCTTGACCGGAAAGTGGCATGATCACTATTGGGGCATTCAGACGGTATATGACCTATGCCACACCTGTTGCATATGCCATAAACAGTATTTTGATTAGACGCCCAACTAAACTGATTTCGATTACCTCCCATGTTGTTGAAGTTGTTAGAGTTGCCACGCTCGCTACCGTTGCCTTGTTGATTGTTTTGGTTATGGTTTAAGTTCTTACTTGTGTAATATGCTTGTGAAGACTGAGATGAAGGTGGTTGTAGCTATAACCCTAGCTAGGCAGCCCATTGTTGGACTGCGTGAATTGCATAAGCCTGAGAAGACACTGAGCCGAACGAACCTGCAATGGCCGGAGCAGCAGGTTTGCGGGCTGTTGTAAATGCTTGTGTTGGTGAGATATGAACCACTATTTTGTTGATCATGTAATTGTGGTATGCTAGTAGTCCATATAATTCTATAAAGGCAGTTAAAAATTGGTGACCGAGAATGGTTGACTTAAACCCATTGTACTCTTCTCTAAGACCCGAGAGAACTAACATTACCAGATCTTTCTCCTTCATTGGTTCCCCAATATTTGTGAGTGCATCAGAATATTCTTGAGCCCTGGTCAGGCACGCGGAGGAGGTATCATTGGCTTTCATCTCTAGTTTAAAAAGCTAAGTTCTTAGGGTGTATTCCCTATGTGTGAGGAGCATAAGCACGCTCAAGAGATAACCAAAGATCACGTGAAGTATGTCCTTGAATGTGCTGGAACGAGGCCTTAGAGATGGTAGAGGTTACATCCGTACATGCATTCGAAACCCATGTTAAGAAATTAGGGTTGGGTTCGATGGGGTTGTTTCTTTACCAGAGACTGTCGCAGCAGCTTCAATAGTTTTTGGCGGACATGGTATTGTGCCATCCACATAACCGAACAGGTTATTAGTGACCAGAAAAGGTTGTATCATTGCCTTCCAGTAACCATAATTGGTTGGTGATAGAGCCATTGTTTGCCTGGAAGAAACTGCTGTAGCAAAGCTGCCGGTGAAGAAAAAAATATGTCGAAAGTTTTTTTTTTTTTTTTTTCTGTTTTCAGGGTTAGGAGAGGATATTGGCTAAGAGGCTCTGATACCAAGATAATCTTGGTAATCATAATGCTTTATTATTATGATTATAATCTTTACATTAAGAGACTATATATAAAATACAATATTACACTCTAGACCATCTAATATAATACAATAATAATAGACAATTTCTTATAAATACAAATCCTACTAGTTCTTGCGAATTCCTAGGATTAACCCCCACTCCCTGTTTTCTTCTTTTTCCCGCTTCCTAATCCCTTTATTCGGGTTTGTATCAATACTTCTGGCCTAGGCAAATGGCTCGTCCTCAAGTCGGGTATGATCAAACTGAGCTGTTGTTCCATTAGTAAGTTCCTCAAAGGGCTCGATGGTTAGATTATGAAAAGTAGCAGTCTGACATTCATGACAAAACCAAGCCTACCTTAGTTATTATGTAACGAGTAAACGATTAACCGTTTATTACGTAACGAGCAAAAGATTAATACTAATTTTGATAATAAAAGCATCGACCTCTAAACAAGAAAGGAAACCTACTAGCTATTAATACTAATCCTACTAGTTCCTGCGAATTCTCAGGATTAACCCCCGCTCCCTGTTTTCTTCCTTTTCCCACTTCCTAATTCCCCTTTATTCGGGTTTATATCAATACTTCTGGCCTAGGCAAACGACTCGTCATCAAGTCGGGTATGATCAAACTGAGCTGTTGTTCCAGTAGTAAGTTCCTCAAAGGGCTCGATATTGATATTATGAAAAGTAGCAGTGTGATATTCTTGACCAAACCAGGCATACCTTAGTTATTATGTAACGAGTAAACGATTAACCGTTTATTACGTAACAAGCAAACGATTAACCGAAAAATACTGTTCATGACCCGGATATATCGAGAGGTCATCTATAAATGATATATATATATTAGTAACTAACATATCGATATTATAGCCCTGGTATATAGAAAACCAGTTAAACAGAAAGATTTTCGTTTAATGATACGCTATTATCTTAAACGCGAACGCTAGTACAAAAACAAGCATTGTATCATCCGTCATGCTGAAAAGGAGTTATAAAACGCTTATTTGAGATGTTTTAAGCAACTTGTGAAAATATTTTGGATTTTTACAACCAAATGATATGTTTTTCTTAATTTGCAAAATTTTGGCCGAAAAACACTCGTTTTTGCGATGTTTATCACATCCGAACTATTTTTCTTGTCAAAAACCGAACCCGAACTAAATTTGGAATCATGATTTCATGTATGGGCATGCAAAACAAGGAAAGCAGCTAAAAGAGGGGCCCATAGGGACCCCCTACTTGGCGGCCGCAATTCATGCCCCCCCTTTTGATTTCTTCTTTTTTAAGAATTCTAAACACATCTAATTATCAAAATATCTAACTTGAACTTCTGGACCAACTTCTACACTATCTTTCCAGCCATAAATCCTAAGGTAATTCATGGTTTAAGCTTGTTTTAATCAAGTTTTGATCATTAGAATTGAGTTTGATTAAGAAAAATCATATCTAGCCATGAAAAACTCTTCAAAATGATGCAAAAACACAATTTGATGCTAAACAAGTGTATCAATCTGAATCAAATACTTTTTTTTGGCCAAAAACATGGATTAGGAGGTTTAAATCGCGTTTTTACGGTTTAAAAACTTGATTAAGAATCTTAACCAAAACCCTATGTTATAAGGCTTGATTATTGATGTTATATGCTTGATTTTGTGGTACATGGACCGTAGAACATTATCTAGACCGCCAAGAACCCGGAAAAGCGAGAAAAGAGCCTAAAAACCCGGAAAACGCAAAGGTACTAACCGAACACTCGTTTAGGGGCTGTTTGTGTTTAGGTTGTGATGTGATTAATTTTAGCCTATGAAAATTTTCAGGGACATCAGGGATGACATGAATGAGTCCATGTCCAAATTTGGGATTTTTTTTGAAAATTTGAGAATATTTGACGATTTTATTACGTTTTATTGATGTTTATTTGAGAAAAATATTTAAACAGCTTGAAAAATCATGAAATTTTATGGAGAACTCAAGTAATGTATTACAGGGTCACACATAAATTTTGGGGTTATTTGGAGAACCCTAGATATGTTTTCTGGATACTTGTTTAATCGAATTTTAACAAGTGTTTATTGCACAAAAAAGTATATTAGCCAAGTATTTTGGTTCTTGAATTTTACATGGATTTTTGGAAACCATTTTGACCACTCAAAAAATAATCGGATTTTTTGGATATCATTTGGTATAAATGGATGATTTATCGGTTAAAAATAGCATTTAAAATGAATTGTTATAAATTAATAAATAAGTAAATATTTTCCAAAAATAATTTTATAAAAATCTACACTTTTTAATTCGTAAGTGTATAAATTTTTGTAAATTAACTAATAATCAGATAATTAGTTGTGCTAATTTAAAAGTCGGATCAAGAGTGGTCAAATGCCATATTTTTGGATTAAAAATAGCATTTAAAATGAATTGTTATAAATTAATAAATAAGTAAATATTTTCCAAAAATAATTTTATAAAAATCTACACTTTTTAATTCGTAAGTGTATAAAATTTTGTAATTTAACAATAATCAGATAATTAGTTGTGCTAATTTAAAAGTCGGATCAAGAGTGGTCAAATGCCATATTTTTGGATTAATTGAGGAAAACTGAACATTTTGTGAGAAATTCTGAAAATTCAAGGAAATTATGCACGTTTTTCTCCAAACCAGACTGTATAAACGGAAATGAACTTTGTAGCGAATCTAGACATCTAAAGTATGAATTTTCTTTATAAATTGAATCATTTTATCAATCGACACGTTTACTCAAGTTTGTGTGATCTTACCTGTTTTTGAAACGCTTAAACGACCAAATTGGCCCAGCATGCAAAATGGTAAAACTGAGCCAAGTCTGATTTTGAACATTAGATATTGTACAACGTCACAATCTAAGACTACTGACATGATCTGGGCGTAACAGCTATACATAGACTAGATATACAACCTGATTATAGGATACGAGTTGTAACGAGCCACATGTGCTATAAACCTATATTGCGCTAATTGTAGCGTTATAATATGAGTTTCATAACCCCTCTTTTTAATTTTTTTTACGAACATTTGGGTGAAAAGCATTTTTACATATATTTATCTATCTAGAAACGCATTATGATGTGAATTATCTAAGTGCTAACACTTGAAAGTCCCCACAAACACAGTGATTAACTACGAGCCGTTGACATGTAAATAGTACTATTGGTTTGACAAATCCAATTGAGTCTGGCTCGGATGCCGGTTTTCTACTGCAATTGAACATGACCATATATTGATACATACACGCTATGTGGTGTTAGGCATAGCTACTAGGGGCATGTTGTGGGCGGATAGGGGCCACAGAGGATGATGTGGGCAAGGGAGGCCACGTGGTATAATGCACTATCAAAGTTCCACTTATGGCTTAGTATAATTACATCACATGCTTACGTATTATGATTATGATTATTATGAACACAATTATCAGATTTTAGTTAAACTTGTGACCCTTACTAGCTATTCGTAGTTGACCCGCTTTAACATGTTTTTCAGGAATACTGAAATTGGAATAGGGTGCTTATATGCTATGCGATCGATTCTATGTAAAAAGATGCAACTGTACTAGTAAAGAATAAAGCGGCGTAACGAACTGGTTTTTATTATGCATCGCCTAGTTTGTAACCGGAGTTAATGTAATATGATGTAAATTAGTTTGTTAACGTTTCTTTATATATAATGTGGTTGATACCAGAGGTGTCTGTTACATTCCCATTTTATGCTTCCACAATTGCTAGTCAAGGTGTAACAGAAGTTGGTATCAGAGTCATTGGTTATAAAGAATTAGGTTATCCCTTAGGATGCCTAAAATATAACCGTAGACTCGATTATCTCTGGAACAAATAATAATTAATAATATATAGTGATGAGTACTGGGATTAACTCAAAGGGAAAGTGGGTTATTATAATCCGGAACACAATAACAGACTTGCTTGTACGAGGGAATTCGTGGAGAAGTCACAAAACACGTTGATAGTTAAAAATGGAAACATGCGTGTATAAAATGTAATGTTATATATACACACACACACACACACATACATACATACATACATATATATTGACGTGAGGTTGAAGACTCGCGCAAAATTAAACCAATTACAACTAAATAGATAGCTGTAAGTGGGTGTCGAACACAGGGAATTTGTGGAATATGCGTTAACAGAGTAGTTTAGCAATTTAAACTATTGTAAAAAGTAAATTTAAAAGTAATTTTCAAGTTGATTTTTGATTTGATTTTAAGAACTAAATTAACTAATATGAAAGTTGTAAACAATTGATCAAGCAAGTATTTCTCTTGGAATTCGGGTTAACACGCAACACTCTTGTTTAAGTTTAATGGATAAATCATAATATCTTGATTTTGTGTAAATGTAATTGTTTTTGATTAATCAAGAACTAAGTACTCGGATTACTAGAACGCGAGGTTGTTACTTGTTAATCAATCAATATGTTTCTAACCCTAATTCCTTCTCCTAAATCTTAATTGTCAACGATACCAAGAATGTATCGAACGAAACTAGGTTGAAACTATATGGACAAGTTACAAACAATCATACAAACATCATGATTATACTAACATAAATGATTAGATAATCAATCCAAGTTCAAGAGCAATAAGCATAAAGTGTTTTGTAATAACCTTACAACCAAGAGAAACACAAAGGAAAACTAGCCACTCATGGTTTGAGAAATCATCATCACATCAATTGTCTTCCACACACTAATCAAAAGCATAAACAATATTTTCTAACACCTAAAACAATGATATTGTCTTCTCCAATCGTCCACAAGCCTTCCCAATTCAAAGATAGCCCAAAAGATAAGCCAAAATGACATATTAAACACAACAAAACCCGACAGTTACGATCGGACCGTGGTCCACGGTCCAGACTGTGGGCCACGTTCACCATTGAACTCCACGGTACGGTGAGTTCTGGAAAATATGTATTAGTTGAACTGTGGTCCACGGTGTGCACCGTGGGCCACAGTGAAGCTGGTTCGTGTTTCTTTTCTTTATAACTCTCTCGTTCCAACTCCATTTTCTTCACCGTTTTCGCCTATGATCTTGTTGTTTCATCCTTTACCTCCTTATACCTGCAATCGCACGACATAGTGTAGTAATCCAAATCCTTGAAATTAAACATGAACGCACGTGATTTAACTAAAATTACTACACTTAAGGGTGACTCTATAATCCACCCGTCACATCCCCACACTTAAACATTGCTTGCCCTCAAGCAACACTTGAAACCACAATTGCTTTCAAAACATAACCACCAAACAAACCACAAGCCTGGCTCAGTCAAGGTCCCCAATCATACCCTGTTCCCTCATTATTAGAGGTTCGCATTAGTATCACATAGTATTATATTCAAAACACAGAATTTTAGTCAACCTTAACATGCTTTCGGTTTTTATTCACATATAACACACCGTCACTCATTAACCTTCTTATCGGTGATCTTTCCATATTTTTCAATAATATTCAATTCTCCTCGCATACGCTTGTACTACCTTCAAATGTCCACTATTCATGCTTTAACACAAATACAAATCAAGAGGTCTTAAAACGGGTTGTAATGGGGCCAGGTGTAAAGGTATGGAATGGGAATATTTAAAGTGACTCACGTGATCAGACTCGGCTTGTTACATCAAAACTACATAAACAATCAAATAAACTAATAAACTACTAAATGTACCCTACCAACTTGTATCACTAACTCGATACACATCACTTTGAATATTAAATCCCAATTTTTTTTTTCAATCATATATTTTTTATCAATTTTTTTTTCATATAAACTTAGACTTGCACATAAATATGAACTCCCCTACTCTCTATTGGTTGATATCAAAACAAATACAATTACAAAGAAAAAACCTATCAAGCCGGATTGTCTCACAACATATGTCGGGGTTAATTAAATAAGAAGAATAAGTCCAAATAGGTTTACTAAAGGAACCAAACCCCCGCCCCTCTCATTGCCCACACTCATATGTGTAATGTATGAGGCCCAACCCCTAAAACCCACACTCGCGCTCATCCCGACGAGGCTTAAACCTAGTTGCCTATCACTTTTGCACTTATGCCAAGCTAAGGTCTCGAAATGCATTAATAGCACAAGTTCTAACGAAGAACAACCATTCCATCACCGTTCTTAATTTTCCAAATACTCAAGTGACTATGGACATGTGATGTGATTTATTATACCGAAAGCTTGCTAACCTTGCCTAAAATACTACTCAAACTCATTTTTTTTAAAACCACCAAGCAAACTTGATTTTGAAGGAATTATAACCATGAAAAGGGACCAAAACTTTACCCTGCTATCTTACCACTTTCCGGTGTTTTTCTTTCAATTGTTTTCTCTTTTTTTTTTTAATTTTTAAATTTTTAACAAAAAATTTCCCATCCCCATACATTGTCCTCAATGTATGGTTTTGAAAAAGTAAAAACAAGCAAACACCACCTCTTTCTGACCCGAAACAATAAACAAAATGTTTCATCCTCCTCCCTTCCACCCAAATACTAAAACCGGAATACAAAATAAACAAATATACAAATAATATACAAAACAGAGTGCACCTGATTTGATGAAGTCCCCTCAATAATAGCGCGGTTGTGGCGGCCCGAAGATGGAGGTCATGAAGTCCGAAAATTCACCAAAGTTGAATGCTCCACGTCCGCCCCTACTACCTTCTCCTGATGATGGTGGTGGTGGCGCCATTGATTGCATCGGGTCCACCCACATGGAATGATGCAATGGTGGTTCGGGATAGCGCACTGAACCGTCATATGGTGGAAGAGATGTGTAATCCACACTTGGTGGATCTGGAACAACCGGCTCACCAGCATGCCACTGATCATGCATTCTTCTATTTCTGTCATCCAAGTAACGCATGTTCATCTCGTGTTCTCTCCCATAAGCTTGGGCACGGTTCCACATCTCTACACGATCGTGCCTCTCCTTCTCAGCCTGTTCATGGGATGCACCCATAAACGTTTGGTGATCAAATAACGCCCGTGACTCTTCCAACGAATTACCAAAAGTGGAAGGCTGATGCCTTTCCACCACTTCATTAATCTAACCCATGTGGGCCCAATTATGATCGTACGATGCATATCCCGATGAATAATCCCAACCCCCTTGTTGGGAACCACTAATACCGACTGTCTCATCACCACCACCCACCTCCATGTCATCTGTAACATTCTACTTTTGTTAAAAAATACATAATAGAAAGTTTGTTATTAACTGTGTGTCATTAAGTTAGTCGTGTGTTAAGTATTTGGATAATATTTGGAGTAGGAATTGGGAATGGGTGGTGGGACCCATGAAACCCCCCCTCTATATAAACCCAACCACTTCTTCCTTTCTGTTCTTTTCTCATCCAAACACACACACACACACACATACTCAAGAAACACACACATACTCTCTCTAGCACTCGGATTTAAAACACAAGCCAAAGAAGGGTGGAATCTCGTGTTTAACATCGTCAAGCAACAAGAATCACGTCCAGATCTACGTATTGTCCAGATCTAAACTCGAACCCGAAGCAAAAGGTGGGTTTCGGTTTATATGGTTAAGTTTTATTCTTAGAATCGTCATGCAAACAGATATAATGATAGATCGGGTTGTAAAATGTAAGAAAAATATAAACTTGGTAAGTTATAACCTCTTGGGTGCACTTTAAGGTGAAAAGGTGGCGTTGGACTATGAGAGATATGGGTTCAGGATCAGGTGCATGGGGTTAGAATGTGTCGGAAAATGACTTTAAAATAGTAAAAATGATGAAAGGCAGGAATTTCGCATCGCACAGCCATGCGAAACGAAATCAAAAATTTCGCATCGCATGACCATGCGAAGCGAAAATGTTCCTTGCGAAGCGAAAAAGCATTGGAAGCGAAAAAGTTCCATGCGAAGCGAAAAAGCATGGGAAGCGAAAAATTCATGCGAAGCGAAATTCTTCCATGCATGCGAAGCGAAATTCTTATATGCGAAATTTTTCCGAGCTGACCTGGCAGCTCAACCCCAGCCAGGGGCGCTGCCCCTTGGACCCTGCTAGGGGTTGCCGCCCCTAGACCTCGCTACCAGGGGCGCTGCCCCTTGGACCCTGCTAGGGGTTGCCACCCCTAGACCCCACTACCAGGGGCGCTGCCCCCGGACCCCCATTAGTTGAGGGTTCATAAATTTAGATGTAGGAAGTAGTGGTAATAGATAATTGACACGCGTAATGTATTGTACAGTTAGCCGTGCACAACTAAAGAAGGGAATTACCATTAACGGCGAGAGAAATCGACTCCAGGTGAGTTCTAGCCCTATTTCTCTTTGAAATGTTTTCCCGGCTGCGTGCATACTCCTATGTGATAGTTAATACATTTACTTAATTGATAAGTGTATGATTATGTATTGAATGTTGTTACTATATAATGATAGTATGAATGAGCATGTATATATATATATATATATATATTATATACATGAGACAGGTAAAATATGCACGTATGATAAATGTATGGTTATTCGAGGCAGTAGGGACCAGACCCTTATAATATATGTGATGTTAGGGACCAGACCCTTATAATATCTGTGATGATAGGGACCAGACCCTTATAATATCTGTGATGATAGGGACCAGACCCTTACAATATCTGTGATGTTTAATGTAGAATAGCTTATGGTATACCATAGGGGTTTATGAAAGAAAGTATGTAAGTACGTATGCATGTATATAAGGTATATATGAAAGGAGTAATAGAAAACTAAGGTATGAATATGTATCTTCGGACACGTACGAGTAAGGGTATGAATGTATTGCATGTTAATTGATTAACTAGAACTCACTCAGCGTAGCTGACTTTTAGTATACACGCAGGCAAATAGGTTGAGGCAGCTGGCTTAAGGAGGGACACAGGGCATGGACTGAAGAGACTGGCATCCATGATGAAGTGTTATGACTGTTTTAGTTAATTACTTATGAAAAGACAATTTGTATGTTAAGACAAGAATGAATATTTTGTAATGTGATGTTTGAAGTTTTTAATTTTTCCGCGAAGTTTTTAATTTACTCGGATTTTAGAAATGTGTTTATGAGTAAATCCAACACCAAAGTAGGGTTACCGGGAACGGGGCCTTACATCATCTGTGTCACTTGTTTCCTCAATTATTTCCTCATACTCTTCATCCGACTCTTTTCGAATATCCTCCCTTAATACTCTCCATTTCACATTATCGTTCTTCAATTGATGGTACCTTTCTCCCTTTGTATATTTTGAACCTGGGCCCAACGCATCCAACTTGTGTTCCGTAAATATCTTCTTCATCCCGACTGCGCCTGCTGGAATGGCGCCATGAAACTTCAGTATCGCCGTGATCAATCGGAAATGAGGTATTAATTTCATCTTGTTGCTTTCTCTACTTATCCATATGTTAAGCATGGCTAAGTAGCGGAAGGAAATTAGCGGCTTGCCACTCATCAATGCGGCCAAAACGTGAATATCACCGTTTCTTACCACTGAAATGTCACTCCGACGGGGCATCACGTTGGATAAACATATTGTCATCAACAACTGAGCTTCAATCTTCAGCTCCTTCCGTTTAAAATTTGCACCCGTACCTCTACCTCCTTTCAACACAGACGATAACATATTATACCATTGCGGATTTTTGTCAGGATTGTCAAACAAATCTTTGACCGATGGATAGACATATGAATTGGATGGCTTGCTGTCGGACCGAGCAATTTGGTTGAGTGTCTCAAAAGACATCACCACTGGAGTTCCACCCACGGTACCAATTAACTTTATATCTGAACCCTTCTTAAATAGTGGACACCTCAAGGTAGATACCCACTCCTCAATGTCCCTATCATATAACGTAGTGCTCTCTCCATAATAACACTAAAGGGCAGCTTCCCACCCTAATGCTTCAAATCTTTTGAACACACCAAACGCTTCAAGACCCGAGTCAGTCACTTCCTTCTCACACATAAACCCTTCCATCCTTTCTCTCAAACTGCTCATCTTATCCTTAAACAACTCCGGTTGCCATTCTACAGCATAACTCGACAATACCCCACCTTTCCAGTCGGGTTTCTAACTTTGAACCTGCACTTGTTCCTGGTCTTCTGCATTTGTTTTCTCTTGGCTTGAGCAGCCCGGCCACTAGAGGAACTAGCCTTTCCCTTTCCTTTGTCATAATTTCTTCCCATTTCTTGGTTGATGTTTATGGTGATAAATAATCACTTTTCACAAGCCAACAAGAAAACCCCAAAATCTTGAAATTTTCGGAACCCTAACTTCCTCACAATCTTAAGAATTGATGAAAATAAGGTTTGAGTTATCAATTCTCACAAAAGTTTACTCAAAATAAGGTTATTTGAAAAAGGTGTGATGTGAAATTAGGGTTTGAGAAAGTGTTGTGAAGATGGAGAAGATGTTAGAGAGGTTAGTAGGTGAAAGATGTGGCTGAGATATGTTGTAAATAAAAAAAAAATAAAACCCTTTTGTTACTTTAAAACCATCGATCTGCAGCAGTGGGAGTTGGACCGTGGGCCACGGTCCACGGTTGACCAAAGTCAACTTTTAAACGAGCTGGACCATGGGCCACGGTCAGAACCGTGGTCCATGGTGAATGTGAATCAACATGGACAGAAGAGACCGTAACGTGGAAGGTGCTTGAACCGTGTCTTACGCTAGTGTGACTGTGGGCCATGGTCAACACCGTGGTCCACGGTGTACCCTTTGTTTTTTGAAAGGAATCTAAGCACTTTACAAAACTAACTAAAAATTAAAAATTACACCCCCCCATGAAAAACCCTAGTTGTTGTGAAAACGTTATATGAACGTTTACGAGCCAAGATCTAGTCGCAAATCGATACATTAGGTCGTGTTCATTCAATACGTTAATGGAGATCAATACATTAAGCCTGGAGAGAATCCGGCAGCATAACGTTACAGGGGATAAATATGGCACAGATCTCTATGCACATTCACTAGGGAAGGCCTATTTATAGGCAGTCCTCCTCATTCGTTAACATCACTAACGAATGAGGCTTCCCATAGCGAATGACCTCCCATTCGCTAAACATCCTTAGCGAATGGGCATTACTTTAACGAATGAGCCTCCATTCGTTACACAGTAGTAACGAATGGGCTCTTACATTAACGAATAGCCTAGTCTTATACGAATGAGGCCTCATTCGGTAAACATGCTTAGCGAATGAGCCTTTATACATTAATATAAAGACTAAACTAGCCCTATCCTATTCGAACAGCTGCGGAAACCAAATCTGTGCACTTACAAACTCCCCCTTGACCGTAAATGTCTTTACGTTTAACCTCGTCACACATCTTCATGAACAACCCAATCATTCCACATCTTTCACTTTGGTCTTCACTCTCTCGATAACGTCTATCCCAAAATATAACTCTTTGAAGCTTTTCGGCAACCAATACGCTTGGATGCATTAATGCTTTGGGCATATGATTCAGAGTTCCAACCTTCGTTAATCAATCCCGAACGATCATATTCTTTAATCAGATGACAAGACTCATATATTCCTCAATCAGATCAACCTATTCAAGAATTGTCCCCTTCAACAGAAGCAATCCGCCGAATACTAGTAGCCAACATAGTCAGGATCAAAGTCCCTCAGAAAGAAGTAAACGGACAGACACTCGTATCCCACATAGTCAGGTTTCAATCTTGAACAAATCAATTACCAATCGAAGAACAAACACAGTCTTGAACTCGGTTAAACAATCACATATTACCACCCGAATTGCAGTAATTTTTCAAGAAACACTTGCGAAGATAGAAAGATAACGATCCAATAAGCTCTTTGAAAGTTTTATCTTCCCCTTTTCTTGACAAATTAGGTAAGGTCTTGAACAATTATTCGAAAATGTTCAAGAAAATTCTCGTTAACTTAGTCGGTTACTCCCCCTTGGCCCCTCGATATGCGTGAAAAGTCGGCCGAAAAATATATCACCAAATTTTGCGAGAAGAGTATCCAGCATATTCGGAATATCCCCGAAAAATTTCCTTTAAGAAAATTTTCAGAATTTTTTTTTTTACAATCCTCATTCGTAATCTCCTCTTTCGCTAGAACAGTGTCACATACGTTAAACATCCGTCTACATTCGTTACCCTTGAACGAATGGGTCTCATTCGTCACTTGAGAGTCCTTGGATGAGCACAGAAAGGATCTAGACCTTATGATTACGACGATACATGATGTTTAGGTATATGATTAAAGTTGATATACATTATGATCGATATGAATGCTATGAGAGAATGAATTTGCAGAGTAACGAGAGAGGATTAATAAAACAAAATGGAAAACTTACATTAATGAATAATTTACAGACTATATATAGGGGATGTCCACATTCGTTAACTTAACAGTTAACGAATGTGTCATTCGTTACATTAACCACACGAATGAACTCTTCATTCGTTAATACATTTAACATATAACGAGTAGCCCTCATTCGTTATCTCATTCGTTAATCTGGGTTAACGAATGAGCTTACAGATTAGACGAATGTGTTACATTCGTTACGGGGTAACGAATGTAACATTACATTAGAGCGAATGGCCCATTTAGCCATATTTACATTAAGACCCCTAAACTTTAGATTAATTACATTAATGCCCTGATAAAGACTGAGACGTACAAAACGTGTATCAACAAACTCCCCCTCGTCTCGAGCTCTTTATCATACTTTAGCGTTGAAATATCTTTGTCTTCCAATCAACGCAGCTATGAATCTTGTATGCGTAGCAGACACGAACAACCCTCTGAAACTGCATTGCAAGATCATAATCCTTTATATTAGCGAATCTGATCTGATTTGTGAATAACACGTCGTTGTTAGACTCAGATAGATTGACCAGCCACATCGGATCAAATACACTTAACGTCTTCGTGCGTAAACCCTGGCCATAAACAATAACCGCTTCACCTATACGATTATCATAATACCAATAATTAAATGAGGTGAAGAGACTCTGAAGGAATATTTTCATCGGAACCCTCTTCATCGTCTTCGGCGGCTATACTATTAAGATTAACTTCCTCCATCCCGTGCGTGCATCTATCTCGTCAATATATTTGTGTGTCGGCACCTGAGGCTGGAAGAATTTGAAACCAAAGCGGGTTTCATGCAATAACTGCCAGTAGAACCAGCTAGCCCATTTATCGTCTCCACGATTAACAAACGGACGATTAGCTAAGGTTCGTACATCCCATCGAGGCATAGATAAAATATTGTGTGGGCGTTTGAAATAATAAATACCGTGCTCCCACTTAACGATATATACCTTAAGATCTGAATCATACTGCCAGGCCACCATATCACCTTTAACGTCTTTAGCAGGCTTGTACTTCTTCATCTGGTATGCAGATTCCCGAGCTTTCTCAACTTTCACATCTTCTCGGCATGATATCTGAAACTCTCGATCATCTTATTCATCTTCTCAACGTTATGCTCAAACATACCATCAAAAGCACGTTTCCGCTTCTTCTCTGTAGTGGACACATGGCTCGATTCTGCGGCTTTTAACTTATGTTTTTCTTCCTGTAATCGACGCTCTGCCGCATTGAAATGCTCAGTTGTAAAGAACGGAATACCCGAGTCATTGTTATTATCTGTGTAACACTCCGGATATTCTTCAGCAGTAACATCTTCCACTTCTACTTCTTCAAAATCAGGTACATTCCCGTGAGGAATACCTGTATCAGTACTATCTTCCATCTCCACATCCACGTTCTTCCTCAATCTCATCAACATTTAGATCCAGAAGCAAGGCAATTTGTTCTTTCGTTAAAGAATGATCAACAAATTCACCTTCTTCGATCTCATCAGCATTCACCATACTATATACAATCCCATCCATTCCTACAAACAGAAGCATGTTAGCCGGAATAACATCTATTGGCTTGGCTCTCGTGTAATCTTTATATGGAACAATCTGTAGATTACTAGCTTCAGATCCACCACCAACACTCGCATCAGTCTTATTACCCGCCGACGGTGTGGAACTTCCGCCTGGTTGCTGATCTACCCCACCCCCTGCACCATCCTGATCGTCTTCATTATTCTTCAACTTCTTTAATTCATCTTCTTTGCATGTCAGTTGAAGAATAATCTCATCCTGTTTGTCTAACCTCTCCCCCTGAGCAGCAACTAGGGCTCGAAGTTCCTTATTATCACGCTGAGCCGATAGAAGATGCCTCAGAAAATTCCTTTGCGCTAGCTCATTTGCAGCTCTGTCTGTTTGCATTTGAGTGTGTTGTAAATGCAACAGATTCATCATGTGAAACCATTGAGCATGAGGAGCCATGTGATAGAAATTAGGATGCAGTGGTTGCATAGGACCCTGAGGACGACTGAATGACATAAAAGAGTGCTCAAGCCTCGGCAACGGTGTTGGAGTAATAGGAGTAACATATGTCGTTGGCTGTGGTGTAGGCATCTGTGCCAATACAGTATGTCATATGTCTCCAAAATGAGGATCAGGCCTCACAGTAGTAGCCAAAGTCAGAGTTCGAGGCATTGGAGACGTAGGCATCTACACATGTGTTGGAGAACGAGGAAAATCTGTCATTGTAGTAGGAGTAGAAGAACGTGGAATCTGTGGAACTGGAACTGGAGAAGCAATAGAAGAAATAATAGGAGTAGAAACAGCAGTAGAAGGCACAAACGGCTGACTTGGTATCTCAATACCTGAACCCCTTCTAACTCGTTGTTTCTTGAGTTTCTCCCATTTTTCCGTCATCGGTTCTTTACCTTTACGCTTACGCTTCTATTCATAACTTAACTCGGCTTGTGGTCCTGGACCACCATCACCACCATCATCTCCACTATCATCACCATCACCACCTTCACTTGCTGAATCGGAATCGTCATGAGCCCAACGATCATTAGGTGGCGTGACATAATCAATATTCGCTAGATGACCAATCAAACGTTTATACCTTGGTCGATTGCCAAACTCTGACCTCTGTACGATCTCAAACGTCGCATCGTCTCTTCATTCATATGATCTAGCTTCATCACGTCTGCTTGATCGTTTTCCAAGTCAGCACCAGATCATTTATCATCATTTGTAAAAATCTGGGATACATTAAGAACTTATGTCTGCTGGTGATGTTTTCTTTCAAATGATAAAAAACCAATTCGGAGAAATTGAATGGTTTATTCAGCACTAGAGCCACGAATGCAGATTGTAGCATCATCTTGAACTCGTCAAAACCTCCTTTCTGACCACCTAGGCAATGAATAAGAACATGAAGCAGATACTTGTATTGTTCACACAAGTTCGCTTTGTTGTACATTGATTTGCCTAAATCTCCATTATACTTTACTCGGCTGAATAATCCTCTGATCAACGCTCGATCGAACTCACACCTATCATCAATAGTATCATTAAAACCCAGTGATTCTCGTATAACCCCAACATCAATCACTACCTGCTTGTTCTGAACAACCGCTTCAATCTGATTTTCCGCTTCATTAATTCTGGCTGTATTCCAGAATTCCCTGATTATTTTCTGATAAACGATTGTTCGGGTAGAGATGGCCTTGTAGATTCTTGAGCGGATGAGAAAACTAATCATACCCCCAAAGATAGGAGTATCTTCAAAGTTCGGCTCTAAAAACACACACATGTTGTGGCTCTTATTCCAAGACAGTGCCATTTCTGTTAAGAAAAAACATACATTAGTAAAATATTCCAAAATAATCAAACTGTTTAACAAATGACAACCACATTCGTTAAAAACTGTAAACGAATGTGACATTCGTTATACATGAAAAGGTTCATTCGTTATCTTTAACGAATTATCCTTAATCGTTAACCTATTCGTTACAAGTAACGAATCAAATTTAACGACGCACTCTGATTCGTTATACTTTAACGAATCCAATCTGATTCGTTATGAATTTAAACAATCCATTCGTTACTTTAACGAATCAGACAGTCATTCGTTAACTGTCTTAACGAATCAAGCTACATTCGTTATAAAGATAATGAATCATGCTTCATTCGTTATAAAAATAACGAATCAGTGACTAATCTGAGAGTCAAAATACAAACAATTTTGACTATTTATAGTCAAAATCGTCGTGTTCATATCAGAATCTGTTAAAATTCCAAACAATCTGTACGATTAACCATTGAGTTTGTGTTCGGAAACCAAGTGCATGTAATAATCCATCAATTATCGATTCAAATGTAATCTCATATACGAATATTATATTTTTCTAATTATTCAATTAAGGTTCACGTCTTTAATGAATCAGTTTGACACTTAAACCACTGATAAATCTTCGTGAAACACATATGACGATTATCGTATGTACCTGCTGATCACAAATATAACAATCAATTAGGCAAATATGCAAGTAATGGATTCTGATTAAATTTTGGCAGAGTTTCGTTTAGAGAAGGCAATGGAATAGGAATTAGACGAATGAACCGTCATTCGTCTAACCTTGGGATTATATCCAATAATTTCACGCGAATCGAGGTCATTCGTTCAAAATTTGAACTAACGAATGGCCTCATTCGTTAACTGTTGAAACTCAGTCGTTAAAATTTTTAACGAATCTTCTCTCATTTGTTAAATTGTTAACGAATAACTAAGTCATTCGTTAATATTTAACGAATAAATAATTCATTCGTTAATATTTAACGAATAAGACATTAACCATTCTCATTCGTTAAATGTTTAAACGAATGTCCTCCATTTGTTATGCACAACGGAAGCGAATGTCTATATAGCGAATGAGATAACTCATTCGTTATATTTAAATAACGAATGGCTTTACATTCGTTAAACATGTTAACGAATCACTAAACCTCCTTAACGAATGAGAAAAATAATTTCTCATTAAGGAATTAAATAATCATTAAAAACCAAATTAGGGTTTTCAAATGAATTAAATTAATCAATTAAATCCAAATTAGGTTTTAATTGCATACATTAAAATTCCCGATCAACAAGTATCGGTACTGATTAACTTAAACGGATTTTTACGTTAAAACATCAATTGTTACCAATTGAAAATTACGTTAAGCACGATTTAACTTAAAACTCTTTGGGATAAATCTTTTTCTTTTTCTTTTGAATTTATTCGCTAGCTTGGTAAATAGAAACTAAAGCAGAATTGAAAAGAAAGAAAAATCTTTTTGAATTTTCGAAAATTTTCAAATAACAGATAACGAAAAACAATAAACGACTAAACTATAAAAGCAATACATATTTTTGTGAGTTGAGCAGGGAATCATATTGACGAAAATGTCACTAAGTAACACTTCAATTTCAATGGTTATTATACACGTAACCCAACGATGATTGCAGATATAATTGTCCTTTTAAACTTTTCACAGACTTGTCGGAAACTTTACGATATGCTTTAATTTGGTTCAATTAGGCACAAAACCATATGTGGACCCCATCAATCAGATATAACATTTCTATCTCTTATACAGTGAATATCACATGTACGTTTTTCTTTTGATTTTTCAAAATTTTTAATTAACTGTGACTCATGCAAAAATAATAAAAAGAAAATAAAGCAGAAGTTTAAAATTTTCCCTTAAGGTTGGTATGACTACACGCAATAAAGGTTCCATTTTAACAAAATAAAAAGATAAAAATAAGCTGAAATTGCATAAAATCTTAACTCTCAATTCGGATAATACCGTATTATCGCATGGAAAAAGTCCAAGATTTTATACGAAACACCAAGTAAAATAAAGAAGAATACCCAAATATTAACCCTCAGGTCGGATAATCTTATCGCGCAGGAGAGGATCCAATATTTGAATAAAAATAAAGAAAAAAAATAAAGTTGAATTTCTTTGCAAGATAAAATAAAAACAAAGCAGAATTTTCTTCAAAAATAAAAGCATGCACACACATTTTGACTTTTGACTTTTCTTTAAAATCAGATATAGTATCAATCTTTCAAGATGTACTTCCACTAGGTTCGGCATTCATTATCTTTATATATTATCAGTTCCTATATAGTCTGTCAAGCCTATCTTTGCATATCATATTGCTGGTCTTACGGTAATTTTTAATCTGGTTTATCCATGTACTAGATCAATCCCGTCAATGTACTATCATTTTCCCTTTTTGCTTCAAAACTCAATTTTGAGGAGCATTTATCAATGTTTTTGGATTTTTCAATATTTGAATGTTTCATGAGTTTATAGAATTTTTCTGTACAAACGAAAACACAATATTTTTTTTTTCTATTTTCTCCCCCTAAAAACAGTAAAAAGTGAAATAACATAAAAAAATGATCTAACCAAGCTTTTGATTTTATGTGAAAGATTTTAAACCATTTATACCAAGCAAGTATTGAAAACACGTTTTGTCAAAAGCTTTGGTATAAAGGTCAGCCTTTTGAAAATCCGTATGAATTTTATCAATTGATATTAATTTCTTTTCATAGCAATCACGTATAAAGTGATAACGGATTTCAATATGTTTTGTTTTTGAATGTTGAACCGGATTTTTGGTGATAGAGATTGCAGCAGAATTATCAATAAAAATAGGAGTAGTAAGAAACTTCAAACCATAATCCCGCAAATGTTGCTGGATCCAGAGAACCTGTGAACAACAACTCGAGGCCGCCACATACTCCGCTTCGGCTGTTGAAGTTGAGACCGTTGTCTGCTTCTTACACTGCCAGGAAACAAGCCGGTTTCTTAAGAATTGACATCCCGCCGTTGTCGATTTGAAATTGATCTTGCAACCTCCATAGTCCGAGTCAGTAAATGCGGTGAGATCGAACTTATCATCTTTGGGGTTCCATAACCCGATGTCTGGAGTTCCCCTCAGATAATGTAAGATACACCTTACTGCCGCCAGGTGAGTCACTCGGGGACTCAATTGATACCTAGCACACAAACAGACAGCAAACATATTGTTCGGTCGAGAAGCAGTCAAATACATGAATGATCCAATCATAGCTCGATATAGGGTCGGATATACGGTATTCTCTAATTCATCCGGTGATAAATTGTGACCCACGGGAAGAGGAGTAGAGGGAATTTTGCCATCGGATATCTTGAATCGGTTCAAGAATCGTTCACATATTTTGTCTGATGGATAAAGATCCCGACGTCAGAGTGGTGAATTTGCAAACCCAGAAAGAAACTCATTTCTCCCATCGAACTCATCTCGAATTTTGTCTGCATCGTTTTCTCGAATTCTTTGCATAAACTATCGTTTGTCGAACCAAAAATAATATCGTCCACGTAAATTTGGACGAGGAGCAGATCATCACCCATATTCTTGTAAAATAACGTACAATCTAAAGTTCCCCTCTTGAATCCACTTTCAATCAGATGGTCAGCCAACGTGCTGTACCAGGCTCTCGGGGCCTGATGCAAACCATACAGAGCTTTGTTTAAACGGTAAACACGCTCAGGAAAGTTTGGGTCCTCGAAGCCAGGAGGCTGTTTCACGTACACTTCTTCATGAATTGCTCCGTTCAAGAAAGCCGATTTCACATCCATTTGATAAATTTTGAAGTTTTTGTAGGCTGCATAGGCAAGAAAGATTCGTATAGCCTCCAATCGTGCCATCAGAGCATACACTTCTGTATAATCTATGCCTTCCTGTTGATTGTAACCAAGAACGACCAATCGCGCCTTATTTCGCACGATAACCCCACGGTCGTCCTTCTTGCACTTAAAAACCCATTTTGTAGGAATCGCCTTTTTAACGCGATCGGGTTTGTCGATTAAGTCCCATACACCCAGTCTAACAAACTGTTGCAGCTCCTCCTGCATAGCTTCAACCCATGATGGTTCTTGAGTGCCATTGCGACACTTGTCGGTTCTATCTGTGATAGAAAGCAGGTGTATTGTGCGATACTAAGGATACCCGAAGAGTGCAAATCCGCATAAGCACAAACAATCGAATCCTCAGTAAGAGATACATTATGATCAGATTGATCATCACATATGTTAGCCAATTGGTGCCTTGTGCGAACCCCATCGTTCACATCACCAATTATCTGATCATATGGATGTTGCGAATGAATCCGTAAAGTAAGATTCGCAGGAACAGATACATTATCACCCAAATTGGTGATATTCTCCTCCGCAGTGTCAAAAGAGACAGATGATGAATCATCACTGATTAGAACAGGCTCGGTAGGCTCTTGAGCTTCATCTACCATTATAGATGATGAATCCACAAACTCAGCATCATCGGAAAATTCAGAAACGTCGTTTGACGTTTCAGATACATTAGGAGAGTCACTTGCATCAACCGAGGAAAACCTTGGACTTGGAAGACATTGGTCCTCCAAATACGATCTAACGAGATCTTCAGGTATGTCATTAACTGTTGATGTAAATGAATTAAATAATCGATCGTAGTCGAACATCGAATCGGGTCCTGTACCAGTTGGTGGAGTCGTATAACTTTGACAATCAACGTGATACCATTCCTCCACGCAACCAGAAGAAAGATTGAAAATCCGCTTCTTCGGAGAGTTATAACCCAAGAAATAACCCTCAAAAGCTTTCTCATCGAACTTTCCAACGTCTTTCTTCAACACAGTACATGGACACCCAAATGGTTCCAAATACTTTAAGTTCGGCTTACAATTATGTAGAAGCTCGTAACTAGTTTTCTTGAGCTTCTTTACCGTTAGTACGCGATTCAATGTGTAGCAAGCGGTATTCACAGCTTCGTTCTAGAATTGAACAGGTAGCTTTGAATCAGCCAGCATTGTACGTGCAACTTCAATCAGCGTACGGTTCTTTCGTTCAGACACCCCATTCTATTGAGGAACATAAGGTGCATTGAATTCCCGATGAATTCCTTTCTGTATACAAAAGAAATCCAATACATTATTCCTGAACTCAGTTCCATTGTCACTACAAATTCGTCTCACTTTCAGTTTGTAAAGTGATTCGATCTTTGTAATAAGGTTCTGAATTAGCACAGGAGTTTGATCTTTCGATCCCATAAATAACACCCATGAGTAACGAGAGAAATCATCCGTCACAACCAAACAATAAAAATCTCCAGCAATGCTAGCACGGTTCACTGGACCAAAGAGATCCATATGAAGTCGTTCCAGAGGAGTAACGATATCGTTTAGCGATTTGGTCGGGTGTGATTTCTTCTTTTGTTTCCCCTTCTTGCAAGCGACGCAATGATCATTAAATTTGAAATTCTTGAGGGACACTCCATTCACTAAATCATTTGTCATCAAAAAGTTCATTTTTCTTAAGTGAATGTGTCCCATGCGTCTATGCCAAAGAATAGAATCTTTCTCCGTTGCTTTAGACACGAAGCAAGTAGATGAGGGCGAAACTTTGACATCGTCACTCATGTCAAGTACATAAATATCATTTGATCGAGGTGGTCGCATGACAACCATGTCTTCTGGAATTGTGTATCTCGGTTGAAGAATAACACATTCCTTGTCGGTGAATATGGTGGTGAACTTCTTATCGCAAATCTGTGAAACACTTAACAGATTGAGATCCACCTTTTCGCAATAATTAACCTTTTCAAACGTTATGCTACCGTTTTAAACTTCCCCCTCTTTTGTAATCATTCCTCCTTGATTACCAGCAAATGCCACATACCCCCCTTGAATATCTTTAATGTTGTTCAGAAGGTCTAGGTTGCCGGTTATATGCCGAGAACATCCGCTATCCAATATCCATTTTTGACTTGATACGGACCTAGATGTACCCTGCACAAACAAGTAAAATGATTAGTCCAAAAAGGCAGCTCAAGCCTCAGTCTTGGGCTCTCCCTTTGAAACTTTTGGAGAACTTAATAATTTAACACACGTATTCGGTACTTGAGAATAAGTGGCAGTTTTCTTAGTTTTCTTCTTAAGATAACCATTACGGATTCTTTCCGAATCTGTGTTTGAACAGATGGGTTGAGCACGATTAACACATATGTTCAATACATTAAGTGCATCAACCTAAATTACTTTCCTCGGATTGATGTTTGAATACATTATCATAGAATCATCAACTTGATTTTCCTTTGTGTTAGAAAAAGATTTAGTTTTGAAAGTTGAATAATCTTTGATATTGTCGATCTTTGCTTTGCATCGTCTTGAAACGTGACCCGGTTCACCACACTTGAAACATAGTAGAGAGTCTAAACTTTGTTGTGATGATGTACCGGTCGGTTGTGATATCAAAGTTTTAAGATCATCAGATTTAGGTGTCTCAAAAGTGGCCTTCTTCGATAACTCATGTTTTAAACCCTTCTTTGTTTTGTAAAATTCAAGATTTGTCAAATTCGATGAATTTTCCAAACCTGACGATTTTATGAATTTTATAGGTTTGAAAACATTTGTTTTTTGTTTTTGAACATTACTAGTTTTTGATTGAAAGAATTTCTTCTCAAGTTCAGTCATTTTAATAGTTTCATCTTGAAATACACATTCAATCAATTCTGGTTTAAGAAGATTCAATGGAACTTCTTTGTCTGAGAACACTTTTGAGAGACCTTTTAATTTAAATACTTTTCCAGTTGAAGTTTTCAGTGGAGGATTAATGAATCGCATTAATTCCTCATCAGACACTGAAAGCTTGTATGTGGAAGTTACATTAACATGTTCCTTTGGAATTACTTTAGGAATATCCTTAGGAACACGTGAATTATTTGAAGAAATACTTGAGGATTTTGAACCATAAACAGCTTTTTCAAAATCTTCTGGTTCACACAGAATGTGATTGTCAATTGGAATGTTCTTATTTTTAACAATCACATCTGTTTCAGTCAGCTCCTCGATTGAACCGTCCATTTCATTTTTGGTAAACACCTTTTTGCTTTCAATATTAACTGGTTCACGAGTTGGTTCAAATGAATCAACATTTTCAGGTTTAACAGTAGGCATATTTAAAGAATTTTCTGCCTTAGGAATGCTACTGTAATCCTGATTAAATGGAGGAGGAATTTCGACGTATCCCAAACCTGCTTTTCCGTTCTTTTTATGTGAATGATTAACCTCGATTATTTCATTCAACAGAAAAGAAGAATCTCTGAATTTACTAAGTTTATGATTTAATTCCATTTTTTCTTGTTCGAGATTGGAAATGCAAGTTCGGAGACGAAGAATCTCCTTTAAATGTTGATCCAATTCAATAATTTTACAATGAACCTTTGCTTTAAGATCATGATTACTATCTGATAATTTCTGAATTTTCAGATTAGCTTGCTCAAGCAATTTTGTCTTTTGCTTATAGCATTCCTTGATCGTAAAGTAATCATTAGTAAATGTATTGTTTTGAGTTAATGTTGTTTCAAGTTTGGCTTTTAACACAGCACACTCAGAACAATCCACCATTATTGATGCAGGTTCATTTACATTAATTTGAGATGTAGGACCTATCTCATTAATTTTAGCCATGCAGGCATAAGATTCAGTTTTCTCAGGAGTTGATTCTGGTTGGGATGACAGAGATTGATCACTGTCAGTCTCCGAGTCAGATGAATCACTACTCTCCAATACATTATTTCTACTGGCATCCTCAAAATTCTTCACAGGCTCAACGATAGCAACGTTTGCCTGGTTTCCCAATAAACGCTGAGACTAATTAACTCCATCATTTACCAATAAAGCTTGAGTAACGGGAGATTTGTCTTGATCACCAGAGCCAGCAGTGTTACTTTTATCTCCTCCAGATGAAGACTTTGTAGAAGAACGGTCAGAATTGCGTGAGCCAGAATAATCTTTTCTCGGCTTGTCACACTCTTTGGCAAAGTGGCCAAATTCACTGCAATTATAACACTTGACTTTTAACTTATCAAACCCAACCCTTTGGTTCAACGTGGGAAGATCTTTACCCGTTCGTTGCATGAATCTTTTAACCTTTCGAACAATCATGGCAATGTTCCACTTCAAATCCATAAGTTCAAGATCATCTGGGTCGATTTGATCGTAGTCCTCATCTGTGAGATCGCTTGTAGCAATCTTACTTCCCACCAGTTGTTCATATGAAGTCATGAACGCACATACAAAAGCGAACTGTTGTTCAGCTTCTTGTAAATTAACCTTGGGTAAGCTTGATGTATGAGCATTTGAGTTGCCAGTTGCACCACTCGCCATGAAACATACATTCTGGGGACTGTTTACGTTAGGATCCTCTTGGGATTGAGCAAAGAATGCATTAATAGGCATTGAGCTTGTCGCATTATTTGCTGGTAATGCACCACCATAAAGTAACGGGTTTTGAGTTGACGACTGCTGATTTTGATTTTTTTTCAAAGTAGATTGACATTTAAGATCGAATTCCCTTTCTTCGATCTTGTTAATGATTTGTACAGCAGTCAGTTCAGGTTTCTGAAAGAATCCGTTCTCTTTAAACGCAAACAGGAAAGTCGAATAGTCTGTAGGTAAAGCATTCTTCAAAGTATCAATCTTGTCTTGTTCTGTTGGCTCAAGATCAACAGAAGACATCTCAATAATCAAGTGGCTGAAACGGTTGATCATTTCTTCTATAGTTTCATTTTTCATCAGAATAAAGTTTCTGAATTGGAATTTCACTAAAGTCTTCGTGCTTTCGAGAGTATTTCCCAAAATTCTTGTTTTCAAGGTAGTAAACAGTGAAGCACAGACTTTGATTGTACTATATTGATGAAAAATATGTTCCGGTAAAGCCATAGTGAGTGTAGAATATGCTTTCGTCTCACTTTCAAAGTCCTTAAACTCATGTGTCTCATACTCTTTAAAAGGTTTCGGAGTCCAACTCATGTTGTCATTACCGATCAGTGGTGCAGCATAAACATCATCAAGAAAACGAAGACTGCTAGGATGCATGGATCCCAGATGTGCACGGAATCTTGGTTCCCAACGGGCAAAGTCCGATAGTTTCAACAACTTGGGACATCTATTATGACTGCCTATCTCGTTATCCATCGTTAGCATCTGTTGCAATAAGACGTTCTGTGACGCTAATGCATATTAAGATGAATTCTGAGCAGCCATGATAAACCAACTGATAAACTTCAGGGATTAACAAAGTTTACTGTTCACATGAATGAACCAGTAACGAATGGGTTTTAACGAATGGGATATTCGTTAAAAGTTGATTACTTTAGCGAATGTCTAAGATATTCGTTAACGAATGAAAGTTAACGAATATGGCTTAACGAATCAGGCTTAACGAAGAAGGTTGAACGAATAAGGTTTGATCTTAGCGAATAAGGTGACGAATGAGATTGAAATTGTAACGAATGAGCGGTTAGGTCTTAGCGAATGAGTGTAACGAATCAGTCTTCATCCTAACGAATAAGACTTCATCTTAACGAATAAGTCTTCAACGATTCAAACTTCCAATTTCAACTTCGAACTCGTCCGAATCTTGCTGAAACTGCTTAAAACTTATATCAAAACAATCCAATACCAATTCCGAACCTATCTAGCCATGTACGAAGTCACAAATATTCTTCAATCAAGTTCAATTTAATGAATAACCAGTCTCTGGTTTTGAACTTCAATTAACTCACAAAATCAATCAATTCATATTTGAAATTGATCAATTGATTACGGTTTTAACTTGATTATGTATCGAAGATCATATCCCAGGCTCTGATACCACTTGTGAAAACGTTATATGAATGTTTGCGAGCCAAGATCTGGTCGAAAATCAATACATTAGGTCGTGTTCATTCAATATGTTAATGGAGATCAATACATTAAGCATGGAGAGAATCCGGCAGCATAACGTTACAGGGGATAAATATGGCACAGATCTCTATGCACATTCACTAGGGAAGGCCTATTTATAGGCAGTCCTCCTCATTCGTTAACATCACTAACGAATGAGGCTTCCCATAGCGAATGACCTCCCATTCGCTAAACATCCTTAGCGAATGGGCATTACTTTAACGAATGAGCCTCCATTAGTTACACAGTAGTAACGAATGGGCTCTTACATTAATGAATAGCCTAGTCTTATACGAGTGAGGCCTCATTCGCTAAACATGCTTAGCGAATGAGCCTTTATACATTAATATAAAGACTAAACTAGCCCTATCCTATTCGAACAGCTGCGGACACCAAATCCGTGCACTTACAGTTGTCCTCAACACGGTAGAGAAATTCATAAGAAATTCCCCACACTTGAATTAGACACACTCCAACGAGAAAGGTAATTTTAAAAACAATTTGAACAAAAATTAAGTTACACTATACAACAAACCTGGACCTTTTTTCATGGGGTGGAATTATCCGGTGAGCTTAAAAGGAAACTCACCTTGTTATCTTCGATCATATTCAAATCTTTTCCTTCCATATACGGTTTAAGGCGATGGTCATTCACAACTTGTTTATTTTGACCTTGCATGTCTTCAATCTCCACATCACCAAACCTCCCAACTCTTGTGATGACATAAGGACCCATCCATTTGCTTTTCAATTTTCCGGGAAAGAGCTTAAGCCGTGAATTATATAACCAAACTCTTTGTCCTTCTTCAAAAACCTGCTTTCTCAATTTGGCATCATGAACCTTTTTCAACTTATCTTTGTATGCCGATGCACATTCATAAGCTTCGTCCCTTATCTCCTCTAACTCTGCCAACTTCAACTTTCTCAACTCACCGGCCTCTTTAAAATCCACACTTTTTATAGCCCACAATGTCCGGTGAGCCAACTCCATAGGCAAATGACATCATTTCCCATAAACCAACCAGTAAGGAGTCATTCCTATAGGCATTTTGTAAGCGGTTCGATACGCCCATAGTGCATTATCCAATTTCACCGACCAATCCTTCCTATCAACCTGCACCGTCTTCATCAATATTCTTAATTTTTCGGTTGGACACTTCAACTTGTCCACTTATTTTCGGATGATACAGAATAGCAATACGATGATTCACATTATATCGCTTCAGCAATTTCCCAAAATTGAAGTTCTTAAAGTGTGTTCCACCATCACTTATAATCACTCTCGGGATTCCAAATCTTGCAAAAATATGGGATTGAACAAACTTACATACCACGGCGTGATCAGTGGTCCTTGTTGCTATGGCCTCAACCCACTTTGAAGCATAATCCACCGCCACTAAAATATATAAGTACCCACAAGAATTTGGAAACAGGCCTATAAAGTCAATTCCCCATACATCAAAAATGTCAACCACCAATATAGGTTGCAAAGGCATTTCATCCCGTTTTGAAATTCCACTCATCTTTTGACAATTAACACAATGGCGAGCATACTCACTTGCATCTTTGAAGATTGTGGGCCACTAAAACCCACATGTAAGAACTCTATAACCCGTCTTTTGCCCACTAAAATGACCACCACAAGCCAATGAATGAGCATGTGCCAAAATCTCTTGAACTTCCGATTCCGGAATGCAGCGCCTAATGATTTGATCGGCAACAATTTTGAACAAATCGGGCTCATCCCAAATATATTGCTTGACTTGGGATAGAAATTGTTGCCTCCTTTTCTTGGCCCAATGTTTCAGCATCTCACCCGTGGCCCGATAATTAACAAAATGAGCATACCACGGTGTAGTGGAAACGGCTAACAACTGTTCATCCGAAAATCTTTCATTGATTTCATGTAAATTATCAACACCTTCCAAAGGAATCCTCGATAAATGGTCCGCCACCACATTTTCACACCCCTTCTTATCTCGGATCTCCAAATCGAACTCTTGTAACAATAAGACCCAACGAATCAAACGGGGTTTTGCATCTTTCTTCTCCATGAGGTAACGAACCGCACTATGATCTGAATAAACCACCACCTTACTTCCCCATATGTATGACCGAAACTTATCCAAGGCATACACCACCACAAGTAATTCTTTTTCGGTAGTGGTGTAGTTCAATTGTGCCTCGGATAATGTTTTGCTTGCATAGTAAATCACCACCGGCTTCTTGTCAATTCTTTGACCCAAAACTGCTCCAATCATGGTGTCACTAGCATCACACATAATCTCGAATGGCTTCGTCCAATCCGACGGTTGCAAAATCGGTGCTTGCACTAACTTTTCCTTCAAAACATCAAATGCTTGCAAACACTCATTAGTAAAATCAAATGCAACATATTTTAGCAACAAATTGCATAAAGGTTTAGTAATCACACTAAAATCTTTAATAAACCGCCGTAAAACCCGGCATGCCCCAAAAACGACCTTACCCCTTTTACATTTTTCGGTGGTGGTAATGAAGAAATAACCTTAATTTTTGCTTTATCCATCTCCATTCTGTAAGACCCCGAATCCCGGGAATCCTACAGTTGGTAATCATACAAGAAACTTACAAAATTCTTAAACTTAAGACAATTCACTTCCTTAAAAAAACTAGTTCAGAGTAAAAATCAGCGGAAAAATCATAAGTACTAAAACAAGTTCCCAAAAAGAATTATGCCCAAAACCAAATTTAAATGTATTTAGTAAAAATTGAAAAGAACAATGTTCATTATTGAAACTTTCTGACTAGGTATGCCTTCAACCGTCCAAGTAGCCTCGAGCACGTCCAAGCGGTAAGCATCCTCCTCCTAACCTGAAACTGACACTAACATACACACAAAGTCAGCTTGAGCTAAGTGAGTTCAAGTTTTAATAATTGACATTTATATAAATCATTCCAAGAGTATAAAACTAAAACAGGATATGAACAGTTAGGCCATCATAAACGATAAGTAGTCATACTTATATACATCTATATAATCACATCCCTATGAATAACACCCAAGTAGTAACATCAGGGTCGAGCACACGTACAAACCCAAACACGTAACGTTCCATCCAACGTATGCAAATACAAAGTAGGCATACGCAAACATCCTTAGTCGATAACGACTAATTAACATCGCCAATTATTGGCCATAAAATATCACATGTATAAACATACGTACAAACATACATAAATATCATCTCAAGGCATACTCTATACAAGTAAACCCTTGCAAAATAATTTAAACGGTTCATCAAGCAAAATCAGTTAGATGTGTATGCTAGCCCAAAACTTGAAAAGAGTGAAAAGGGGCATCATGAACTCACACAAGGCACGAAATCACCACGAGCTAGAGAACCCCTAAGTATCCCCACAACTCAAACACCTGTCGGTTTACATACAATCATTACTAACGACACCGAATGGACTCATTTATCCTACGAGGCGTTCTAATATGGTTCAAGTTACCTAAAGCCTCGACCTCACCACGTTCGATTAATACAGCCCCCAGGGCCTTATATTTACCAAAACGACCCATGGTTACTCCCGAGAACAAAGAATTCCCAAATTACCCCTGAAGCACTAGGTGAGACTAACATGCGCGTTTAAGAGTTGTTTAGGAAATTAACATCCAACTCAGCCCCGTGTGGACCCAATATGATAAATTCACAGCCAACAAGTCCACACGACGCTACACGAGTTGAATGTGTCGGTAACCCGCAAGCAAAACGCACCAACTATTCAATAAACGCGAATTCGCGTTGTACCGACCCGTTTGAGTAACCGACAACCAATTCAGCCCCATTACCTTTAAAAATCAGTTTCTTACAGCCCACAACTCATACCGAGGCTACAACATTCGAATTGGTTGTTAGTTCCCTCAAACAATGCGCTGGACATCACAATTCACAAACTAGTCAACCGAATACTAGATTTCAAGCTACAACTAGTTGACCAATCAAACGAACACCAATGCACATGATTTTAAAGTATGTTATATGGGACATACCTAGGAAGATTGTGGTGCAAAAACCTCAACCAAAATAGTCCCGAAATTGATCAATTGGACAGCCACCCGGTAAGCCTAAAACAAGTGATTAAACGTGATAAAGGTTAATTAGGGTGTAAAAGACTAGCGTGGATGTGGGACTAACCTTGAATTGAAGTTTTTCACTTGGAATTGGCTGAAAAAATATAAAAAGAGGGGTGTGGCTGCTGCTCCTTGGTCCGATCGCAGGTGGTGGGGGGGGGGGGAGCTAGGGTTTTTTGTTATATTATAAAAATGTTACATTCTAGTCCCTCAAGTTGGAAAGATGAAGCAAGTTGTATGAAAAGTAAAGGAAATTAACGTACCGGAAAGATGAGAAAGTCACCAAGGCATGCCGGATAAACCCCGAGAGATGTACATACTTTACATGATTTAATCATTAAACCGAAAATTAATGGGTGTTACACATTCCCTGACTTGAAACTACATGACCCAACACTATACCCTCTTGTACCATGAAATGACTTTTCTCCCAACTTAAAACCAAATTAGTCTTGACACAACGTTTTAAAACTTTTTCCAATTCATCAAGACATCTTTCAAAAGTTGACCCAAAAATAGAAAAGTCATCCATAAATACCTCAAGTGAATCCCCAACCATGTCCGAGAAAATACTCATCATACATCATTGAAATGTGGTCAGGGCATTGCGCAATCCAAATGGCATCCGCCTAAAGGCAAAAGTGCCATATAGACATGTGAACGTGGTTTTGTGTTGGTCATCGGGATGGATTGCAATTTGATTATATCCTAAGTACCCATCCAAAAAACAATAAAATTTTTAACCCGACAATTTTTCAATAATTTGGTCAATAAAAGGTAATGAAAAATGGTCTTTTGAAGTAACCGCATTTAACTTCCTATAATCGATGCACACTCGCCACCCGGTGACCGGTCGGGTGGCGATTTGTTCACCACTTTCATCTTTAATTACCTGGATGCCGGCTTTCTTTGGGACTACCTGTGTTTGACTTACCCATGCACTGTCTAAAATGGAATAGATAATTCCCGCATCCAACCATTTGATGACTTCCTTTTTCACCACCTCTCGCAAGTTAGGATTCAACCTTCGTTGAGTTTCCTGAGTAGGCTTTGCATCATCCGTGGTGATGATTTTGTGCATGAATATAGATGGACTAATACCCTTCAAATCGGCTATAGTCCACCCAATCGCCGCCTTGTGAGCTTTCAACACTTCCAACAACCCTTCTTCTTGAGCCTCATTCAAGTTAGAGGAAATGATAACCGGAAACGCATACTTGAGATGACTTGGCAATTCTTTCAATTCTACCTTGGGAGGACAAATCAACGAAGGTTTAGTATCCGAATTGATTTCTGTTGGTAGACTCTCAAATTGATAAGTCCATGGTGATCTTCCTTCTTGCAATGCCAACGCATCTTGCTTCCTTTCCTCTAAATACAATGCACAAATATGAACTTGTTCAGAATCATCACAAACACAAACATCCAACATACCTTCCTCATACTCGTGTGGTACACACCCATCTATGATATCTGCCATAAAATATTCTTCACTAGCCAATGAATTAGAAACATTAGTAAATACATTTAAACACATTTTCCTATTTCCAAAGGCCATGTCAACTGTACCAAACCGGCAATCAATAATAGCATGAGTAGTGTTTAAAAATGGCCGACCCAATATCACATTTTGTTGTTGCGTTGGGTCAACCGACGAGTAATCCAAAACCAAAAAGTCAACAGGATAATAAAATTCCCCTACTTTTACAATAACGTCTCGCACAATCCCCTGAGGAAGTTTATGAGACAAGTCCGCCAATACAACTGTGGTCTCAACTCGTTTAAGTGGACCAAAATCATATTGGTCATACAAACCCCCGGTAGGATACTCACACCCGCTCCAAGATCCAATAACGCCCGTGATATTTGAAAGTCACTCACTTGAATGTTAATCAAGGGCGCTCCCAGGTCTTGAAGCTTGGGGGGAAGGTCACCCTTAAGAATTGCACTCACTCGTTCAGATAAATCAACTCGTTTAGGAACTTTTTGTTATCTTTTCTGAGTACACAATTATTTTAAAAACTTTGCGTATGCGGGTACTTGTTTTATTGCCTCAAGTAAAGGAAGATTAACTTTAACCAGTTTGAACACCTCCCACATCTCCTCCTTTTGAGGACCCCTTTTTAAAATCACATTTTTCTTACCCGGATCGATCAAAGCTGAAGGAAATGGAATTGGAACCTCTTTCACTTCCTTTTTTTATCGTTTAAAATCTCATTTTGACCTGAATCTTCATTTGAAAACGTGGGTTGTTTAGGGGGTTGAATGGGTGAAGATTGTTCATCTTCACTTTCTACCCCCGTCACATCCTCTACCACACCTTCAACTAATTCCGGTGTGGTATTGATTTTAAACTCCTTACCACTTCTTAAAACATTTACCTGATTAATCGGCACATTGTGAGAAATAGTATGAGTAGGGTTCACCTTAGTATCACTCAGGAGTTGACCTTTGTTCTTCTTTAAGTTGGATACCTCGGTTGCAAGTTGGCCCATTTGAGTTGTTAATGATTGAATGGCCTTATCACGAATTTCATCCTTTTGAACACGAGCTTCATCCAATTGATTCCTTTTCTGCATCTCTTGCTGCATCATCTTTAACATGTCCATCACTTTATTCCCAGTTGATGAACTTTGACTTGAAGATCCACCTTGACCACCACTCGTTCCTTGAAGTTGGCCTTGACTTCCTTGATTGAAGTATTGTTGACGAGGAATAAAGTGGGTTTGAGAAGTCCCTTGGAAATTAGGATTGAGTTGAGTTGCTTGATTTCCATAACGGAAATTTGGATGATTTCTCAACCCGGGGTGGTAAGTGTTTGAGTTCATGTTGAAATTCCAATTACCACCTCCTTGCCCTTGAATTGCATTTACCTCTTCAACTTGTGCTTGCCCTACCGTACACACATCAGCCCCATGACCCAACTCATTGCAATTTGTACAAACATCAATTCTTTGATTAGTAGTTTGTACCCCCACATCTTCTCCTGCATGAACTTGAGGTCTTCCAGTTGCTGGTCTTGCTTTTCTTGCAGTTTGAGCCTTTCTCTTCGACGTGACCGACATTTGCTCCAAGAATGCCAATCATCTTGTTCATAATTGGTACCAAATGTACCATTTGTGATTGACATTAAATCCCGCTCGTCTTCCGCATTTAACCCTTCATGAAACGCATTCAACAACTCACCCGATTGTTGATCATCATGGTGAGGACAATTTTTGATCATCATGTTAAATCTCTCAAATGCTTCATGAAACATCTCACCCGATTATTGTTGAAAGCTTCTCAAAATCCGTCTCGCATCATTAGTTTTTTGGGCTGTGTAAAACTTTTCTAAAAACCTTTGTTGCATCTCGGCCCAAGTGTAAATTGATGCGAAAGGCAAAGTGTAGAACCATCTTCTAATGAAATTGGAATAAAACCAATTTAACCTCATCCGGTGAGAAACCTTGACCCCCGATCGTAATTATATGCCTCCAAATAAAAATAGGGTTCTTTCGTTGCAAGACCCTTATACTTTGGCAAACTTTGGAGCGCATTAGTTATAACCTCAAATGTTCTTCCATTTTGATTTTGAGGAATAACCACCGGAGATGGGTTATTGGTGATGACCGGTCGGAAGTGAGCTTCAATTCCCCTAACCATTTCTCTTGCATTCCATCTTGGTACCCCATTGGCACTCTCGGTTGGCCTATTTGCCTATACACGGGCCTTTGTTGCGCATGTTGTTGAAATTGCGGTTGGGGATTTGGTTGTTGGAACTGAGATTGTTGATATTGGGTTTGTTGAGGAATTTGCTGCAATGGTTGGGGTTATTGAAATTGTTCTTGATTAAATTGAGGCCCACCCCATTGTTGCAAATTCTGTTGCGGTTTTTGTTCGGGTGCATACCCAAATTGCCCTTGAATCCTTAGCTGATTTCCATAAACTCCACTCGAATATCCCTCCTCATACTTTTCATACCCTTCATTATTATCACCAAAACATGGCCCATCAAATGAAAGAGGGCCCGTCCTAACACCCGATTAGGTATGGATTATGGGTGGGTCTTGCGGTACTATATATGACTGATTATAAAATGGGTTTTGTTGAGATTGGAAAGATGATTGTCCTTGAGTAGGCATGAAGTTGGTCAAGGGTGGAAGGTTAACTGGTGGTTGAAAACTAAACACTGTTGAGGTGGTTATACTTGTGGAGATTGTAGTGGTAATGGATTCACTGGATGGTGGGTTTTGTGAATTGATGGGTGGTGGCATTGGCGGTACAGTTTGTTACGAAGCCATAATCTTGTTCTCCCTTTGCAGAATCCGATTCTGATGAAAAGTTCTCTCGATTTCAGGATCAAACGGTAACGGTGATGAAGACCGCAAGCGTCAGGTAAAACTGACAATAACAATTAAACAACTACATAAATAACACACGTTGCGCACTACTCCCCGGCAACGGCGCCAAAATTTGACGTGAGGTCGAAGACTCGCGCAAAATTAAACCAATTACAACTAAATAGATAGCGGTAAGTGGGTATCGAACACAGGGATTTGTGGAATATGCGTTAACAGAGTAGTTTAGCAATTTAAACTATTGTAAAAAGTAAATGACAAAAGTAATTTTCAAGTTGATTTTAAGAACTAAATTAAATAACATGAAAGTTGTAAACAATTGATTAAGCAAGTATTTCTCTTGGAATTCGGGTTAACACGCAACACTCTTGTTTAAGTTCAATGGATAAATCATAATATCTTGATTTTGTGTAAATGTTTGTGATTAATCAAGAACTAAGTACTCGGATTACTAGAACGCGATTAATCAAGAACTAAGTACTCGGAATACTAGAACGCGAGGTTGTTACTTGTTAATCAATCAATATGTTTCTAACCCTAATTCCTTCTCCTAAATCTTAATTGTCAACGACACCAAGAAGGTATTGATAGAAACTAGGTTGAAACATTATGGACAAGTTACAAACAATCAAACTAACATCATGATTATACTAACATAAATGATTAGATAATCAACCAAGTTCAAGAGCAATAAGAATAAAGTGTTTTGTAATAACCTTACAACCATGAGAAACACCAAGGAAAACTAGCCACTCATGGTTTGAGAAATCATCATCACATCAATTGTCTTCCACACACTAATCAAAAGCATAAACAATGTTTTCCAACACCTAAAACAATGATATTGTCTTCTCTAAATTTCCACAAGCCTTCCCAATTCAAAGATAGCCCAAAAGACAAGCCAAAACGACATATTAAACAAAACAAAACCGGGCAGTTACGATCGGACCGTGGTCCACAGTCCAGACCGTGGGCCACGGCCCAGGCCACGGTCACCAATGAACTCCACGGTACAGTGAGTTTTGGAAAATCTGTATCAGTTGAACCGTGGTCCACGGTGTGCACCGTGGGCGACGGTGGAGCTGGTTCCTGTTTCTTATTTTCTTCATAACTCTCTCGTTCCAACTCCATTTTCTTCACCGTTTTCGCCTATGATCTTGCTGTTTCGTCATTTACCTCCTTATACCTGCAATCACACGACATAGTGTAGTAATCCAAATCCTTGAAATTAAACATGAACGCACGTGATTTAACTAAAATTACTACACTCAAGGGTGACTCTACAATCCACCCGTCATATATATATATACATATAGATATGTAATAGGAATGCGTACTTATCTGTGATAATGTGTACGAATACGTGTACGTACCTTGCTATCAGTAATATTAAACCCTATTATAATTAATATTATACCTGACTATAATTAATATTATCAATTAGAAAAAATTGCAATTTTTGTCCTTTTGAATATGCAAAATTATGGATTGGGTCCTTTTTGAAAATGAGTTTCACTTTTAATCCTTTATTTGCATTTTCGCTCAGTTTTTGTCCTTTATACCAACGGTCATCCACTTTTTTCTTTTAAGTCTACTCATGTGGCATGTACATGAGGGTGTTTTGGTCATTTTACCTATAAACTTTTATTATTAAAAAAACCTAATACATAAAATAAATAAAGATAAAAAATATCAATCTTCATCTTCCTCCTCCCTCTCAACCCTAGAGTCTAGACACCATCACCCCTTAGCGAACTGTCGTCTACCACCACTAAAAACAGAACCGCCGGCCACCACCACCATTAACAGCAGAGAAGCAACACTCGACCTTCTTTCGGAGCTTAAATCCATGCCATGGAATACGAACACACTCGACCTAATTTCCAATCGAACATCTGAAACTAGGGTTACGATTATACGGCTTAAAATCCACCTCATCGATATAATTTTATGGAAGAGTAAAAAGGGGAAGAACAAGCTGGGAACAACGATTCGTCATATCCATTCGTCAGTGGGGATGAAGAATGGTAGCGACAGACATGAAGGATGGCGAAGGTGGTGGCTTTAACTGACAAAGGTCGGTGATCGGTAGTGGTGGTGTCGAATTGGGTTTTCACATATCTGAGTCTTCCTTTACAAGAAAATTGTTTTTAATAATTTAAGGATCTGATTATTTATAACGATTATTTATAACCGTAAGTGGCGGTGGCGATGGTGTTGTTGTTGTCGGCCTCGATTTTGGAGACCCAGGCGACAATGGTAGTAGTCTGCTGGAGGTGGCGGCTGTCTGTGGTGGGGAGGTTTTCAAGTTAGTCTTTCCGATGGTTGATCGTTGTTACAGTTATTCATGTCAGTGGTCGAAAGGGGGAAACATGATTTCCTGACTCCTGATGACTTTTGGTGGAAGGGTATATGGTGGCTGGTGAATGTCGATGTTTGTCGATGAATCTACCAACGGCACCTTCGGTACTATCCTAATGTTTGTATTTGTGTTACCTGCGGCTGCCACTGTTAATGGAAGCTAGTGGTGGTGGTGGTGGTGGTGGGTTGGGGTTAATTAGTGAAAGAAGAAGAGGGTTTTTGATGAACATGAAGATAGTGGTTGGAGTTTTTGCAAGTGGCGGTTGCAGGTTGTTTCAGTGGTGGTCGAGTGGTGGTGGTTGTAATTAGGGTTAAAGATTAGTTGATGAAGATATAGCTTTGGGATTAGGGTTGTTTATAATGGGAGAGGTCTACCCCTAAAATATTTTATTTGTTCTTTTTATTATAATATAGATTAAAAATTACATTTTTGCCCTCACATGTTTGGCACATGCCAAGACTTAACTGGGTTACTGGATGGTCGTTAGTTCAAAGGACAAAAACCAAGCAAAACATGCAAATAAAAGATAAATAGTGAAACTCATTTTCAAAAAGGACCCAATCCATAATTTTACATATTCAAAAGGACAAAAATTGTAATTTTTTCAATCAATAAATATTATTCTTATTACTAACCCTTGTGCAGAGGGATGTCGAGAGTTAGTGATCATGTACCTGAGGAGGAACCGGTGTTACCAGTAGAGGAGGAAAACCCGGAGGAAGAGGAGGAGGGGTTAGATGAGAGCTCGGATGATGCTGTAGTTCCCTGAGAGGTACCCTCTGATGAGCCTGACCTATCAGGCTATAGATTTGATAGCTATCCCCCTAGGTCACCACCTAGATACCATACCGGAGCCACTAGTGCGTACCATTCCCCTATTAGAGTTCCTAGATCCCCTACCCCACCGGTACACCCGACCCTAGTGACCTGACCTATAGCCTATCAGACTGCCTGTAGGCGAGTATGCTCACCTGATCCTATTCTTCCCCCACCTAGACCGGCATATCATATGGGAGAAACCTCGCACCCCCGGACTGGTGATACACCTTCTTATGCATGTGGTATACCTGCACCCGGCTAGGAGCTTCCACACATAGAAAACTCATCATGGTTAGTTCTGACTGATCATGTGATAGACCATATTGTGGTCGTAGCTACTGGAAGCCAGGTGAAGCGGGAGATGATTGAGTGTATTCTGACCTTACAACAGGTTGTTTTAAACTTACACCAGTTAGATGCGTACACTCGACGGTGATTGAGCAGGGTGACAACCCAGCTGAAGGGTTGTATCTAGGCGATTATAGTGTTGGTTTTATTGTGTATGTGGTTGATGTACTCTATATATAGATAGATATGGTATGGTAATAATATATATAGTCTTTTGAAACTTCATTCAAGCATATAGTAGTATGCTATGCTAACATGGAGTATGATTTTGGATATACTATTACAAGCACTAGCCCTTACCGGGTTAAGTCTACTCGTCACCTAGTGACTAGTTTTGACACGCACATGCAGGCACTGTCCTTTACAAGGCTAAGTCTATGTTCTATTTTTAATATATATGTACAGTAAAAGATATGTGTAATACAATTATGTTGTTTGGTTTACATGTGCATTTATTATCACGATTACCTTTACGATGCACTATATGGTGTAATTAGTAATAATTAAAGTATATTTGATTATCATTATAGAATGGCCCTGAAGAAAGTAAACACATTATTTGAGGCGGATGTGGCGGAGATGATTGCTCGGCAATTGCAGGCGGTGATTCCGGGTATTGTAGCACAAGTCACTGTCGGCATTAATGTAAATGCAAATATTAATCAACAACCGAGCACTAACATGGCCACAAATAATATTCCTCCACCGAATACCAATACAGCTAGAAATGTTACTTCCCCGATAAATACTAACACAGTCACGAATAATACTCCCCCACTGAACACTAATGCTACCACCAATAATAATAATCCCCTACCGAATACTAATACCACTAGCAACGAAAATCCGCCACAAAACATGAATAGATCCCTCAAGGCGGGAATGTTTATTTAAACAGATTATTCCATGCAAACCTATAGATTTCAGTGGTAATAAAGGGCCAAACTGGTTGGTAAAATGGATCGAAAAGACTAAGTCTGCTATCAGTATCAGTAACTGCCCACCATATTGTATTGTTAAATATGCTAGTTGTACGTTTGTTGACCACACATGGATGTGGTAGAATACGCTTGTACAAACGAGTGGACAAGGGCAATCAACCGTATGACTTGGGCGGAACTTAAAACTCTGGTGTTGGAATATTTTTGTCCAAGGATTGAAATCCAGAAATTGGAACACGAACTCTAGAATTTGGAAATGGAGGGTGCTGATCATTTAGGTACACCAAACGTCATAACGAACTGGCCCGTCTAGTGCCATGGTTAGTTACCTCAAAATCTTAGCGTGTCGAACGCTATATTTGAGGCTTAGTCCTAGAAGTAAGGAGCATAGTCAATTCAGTTGCTCATTCAACTCTCAAAAAAAAGTTTCATATCACAAGCCGGCATTGTTGCTTTTGATCTTGTGAGAAGTGGTATATTAAGAATGCCAGAGGCATCATCTGTTGTCAAACGAACTGATTATAGTACAAGTGTACAAGGGAGACCGCAGATTAAACATGCGCGTCCTACGACTCAAAACCATGTTATAACCAACTCCGATGCAACACAAGATATATACAAAGGACCTTGGCCAAAGTGTGGGAAATGTAATTATCATCACATAGGCGAATGTCAATCAAACGTGTGTCAGAAATGTGGGAAGACTGGGCACTATGCCCCTAATTGCAGAACCATTGTAAATACTGTAAAACGACCACCCCAGACAGCTCAACCCCATCGTCCACAACCACCTCAACCCCATCGTCCACAACCACCTCAACCTCAACCAATCCGAAAACAACCCGTCCAGTAAACCCCAGCAATAATGAACCCCCGTGCTTTCTATGAGTGTGACAGTATGGAACACATCAGGAAAATCTTCTCCAGGTTGAACCAAGGTGCAGCTGAAAGACAAAATCGAGCATCGACATCTAATCCAGCAAGGGGACGTGCTTTTGTAATTGGGTAGGGTGAAGCACGACAAGATTCAAATGTGGTAGCAGGTACATTCATAGTCTATGATCAATATGCTCTGGTATTATTTGATACGGGTGCCGATAGAAGTTTTGTTTCCACTAACGTTTTACCTTTGGGAAATATGCAAGCTAGTGAACTAATAGATCCTTATGCTATAGAACTCGCTAACTGTAAATCTATAACTTAAACCAAATAGTTCGAAACTGTCCTCTTATCCTAAATGATCAATGATTCCTTATTTACTTACTCCCGGTAAAGTTAGGAAGTTTATATGTAATTGTCGGTATGGACTGGTTATCCAAGTATAAAGCTGAGATTGTTTGTAATGACAAAGCTGTTAAAATTACCCTTTCTGATAATGAAGTGATCACGATACAGGGAAAGAAATTTGGTACTGCATTACCCCTCGTGTCCCATCTCAAAGTGTTAAAATAGTTGCGCCAAGAATGTGTGGCATATTTGGAAAACGCAACCACTAAAGACCCCGATGAAAAGCGTGTAACAGATATCCCGGTGGTACATGAATATTCAGATGTTTTTCCTGACGAACTGCCTGGATTACCAACGACCTGACAAGTCAAATTATAATTGACTTGATCCTAGGAGCAACACCCGTTGCTAAGGCACCTTATCGGCTTGCACCTTCTGAAATGCAATTGTCTAGCCAATTGCAAGAATATTAGATAAGGGTTTTATACGTCCTAGTTATTCTCCTTGGGGAGAACCGGTGTTATTTGTGGAAAAAAAAGATGGCAGTTTCCGGATGTGTATTGATTATCGAGAATTAAACAAAGTGACTATCAAAATCGATATCCCCTTCCTTGAATAGACGATTTATTTTACCAACTCTAAGGGGAGAACTATTTTTCCAAAATTGATCTTAGATCCGGTTACCATGAAGTGAAAATTCAACGAGGAAGATATTTCAAGAACAACCTTTCGAACTCGGTATAATCATTTTGAATTCTTAGTTATGCCTTTCGGGTTAACCAATGAACTGACATTTTTCATGGATCTTATTAACCGAGTCTGTTAGTCGTACCTTGACAAATTCGTTATAGTGTTTATTGACGATATCTTAATATATTCAAAAACCAAGGAGGAACATGAGTAACATTTACGAGTAATTTTGAAGTTGTTAAGGTAGAAGAAACTATGTGCCAAGTTGTCCAAGTGTGAATTTTGGCTACAGGAAGTACGATTCTTAGGGAGCATTGTAAACCCACAAGGGATTCACGTAGACCCAAGTAAAATAGAAGCCATTAAAAATGGCAGGCCCCTAAGTCGCCGAAATAAATCCGCCAACTTTTGGGATTAGCTGGATATTACCGGCGTTTCATTGAAAACTTTTCTAGTATTGCCAAACCTCTAACCCTCCTAACTAAAAAAGATACGAATTTATGATTGAGGAGAAGAACAAGAAATGGCTTTTCAACTGCTGAAACAAAAATTGTGTTAAGATCCAATAGTAAGTCTTCTAGAAGGGACTGATGTCACACCCCGTTAAGCGAATTGCGGAAGCGTAAAACGGAAATGCAACAGATACAACTGGTATCAAATACATTGTTCATAAAGAAACATTACTAACTAATTTACAATATATTATATCGTTCTAACATCTTTTACCAACTAGGTGATACAATCAAACCGATTCTTCAATTACTTTACTTCTAACTCAAATGCCCATGACATCAATCACCAATCAGACACGTAACGCACAGGAAATTACTTCTCATATCTGATTACTTGAAAAGCATGTTAAAACAGGTCAACTACGAATAGTTGGTGAGTTTCATAAGTTTAACGAAATCAGTTCTGCGCACCACACAGTCATAGTTTGTATGCACGCGCGTATGTAAAAATATGTATTTACGTTTGTATAAATATGTACAGCCATATCCTTGTGTGTGCATATGCACACATGTAAGTTTATAATATGAATTCGAAATTTCGGTAAAATCGTGATTGTTTGTTCGTACTACCTGTTTCCAATTTCCGTGTTTAACCAAACACTGTGGACCCCCTTCCTCCCACAACGATTCCACGTAAACTCAAACATTATATAGTGTACACGCAAATAATTCGTATATTCTACACATAGTATTTCCTACGGCTAATCACATAGCATGTATATAGACACATATACACATATAGTATTTATCACGTATCACCAATTACTGTGGCTCCCCATCCGCCCACAATACGCATAATCACATTATTTTCTTAACATTCATGTCATAATCAAGTTAGTTCGTTTAATAAGTTGCAGCAGAACTTGGCTCATAGGCCATACTCAACTTTAGTTTATAAGTTGCAGCAGAACTTGGCTCATAGGCCATACTCAACTTTAGTTTAGTACTATTGTGGCCCCTCCTTCCGCCCACAATAGCCCCATGGTCATTACAGACCACGTTATTCACCAATGGCCATTACAGACCACGTTATTTCCTCAACCTGTTGTGTTTAGCATTATATAGCGTATTTGTATAAACAGGTTGTCACGTATGATTTCATTATGTTTTGGCATTCGTAGTGTTTCCATTTAATATATCAATCACGATAATAATCACCTTTCCTCAGCACGTAGTTTATCATTATGTTTGTAGGAATTTTTCATATATGAAGGTTCAGGTATTTTTCGTTCTGAACCGTTTTCATATAGATAATGCATATGAACATGCTTTTCACCCCAAAAGTTTGTAAACAGTTTGAAAAGAGGGGTCATGAAACTCACGGTTTTGTAGGCACTCAGTGCGAGATCAGCTCGGGGTTCGTTTCTCTTGCTATCACTTAGTCCCTATAGTCCATATTATAATAATATTAATATTTTAATATTATTATAATCTCGATACAAAACTGGGCTGTATAACTAATCTAGGTATAGCTGGAACGCCCAGAAAGTGGTAATAGGCTTAAGTTGTGATGTTGTTCAATGTCTAATACTTAAAACCGAACTTGGCTCAGATTCCCGTTTTCCCAGCTAGGCCAAGTTGTTCGTTTATGCGTTCAGAAAACAGTTATGGGGAAATAAGCTTGGGTAAATGTATTGGTTAATAAAATGATTAAGTTATAAAGAAGGATCACATACTGGGGTACCGGATTAGTCTTGGGGCCCGTTTTTGTTTATTCAGTTTGATTTAAGAAGAAACGCGCAAAATCTATCCGGATTGTCCAGGTTTCTCATAGAAAAATTCGTTTTTACTTAATTAATCCAAAAATATGATGTTTGATCACTTTTGGTTTTTTGATATATCCGCAGGTTCGTTAATCGCGAACTTGCCGGATTTTATTAAAATTGAATTTGTTTAATCTTCAAATTAGCATAATTAATTAACCATTAATTGTTAAATTATGAAAATTTAGCCACTTATCAAATAAACTATGTAGATTTTTATAAAAATATTTCTGGAATTATTTACTGATTTAATAATTTATAAAAATTCATTTTATCAGCTATATTTCGCTTGAAAATCGTCCGTTTATCCCAAACAATTTCCAAAAATTCCACCAAAATTCCTGAATATCCAATTTATGTCCCAAAACAACCTGTATCAATTCCAGAATGTAAAAAGCTCATGCAATATTCTTTTCGGTCCAAATTCGGCTATAAAAATTCACACGAACGCATATACACAAAACACCTTTAGACTTCTCCAAATGATCTCAAAATTCATATGTGATCAAAATACATCAAATCTGAGTTCACAGAAAAAATTCATAATTTTTGAAGTATTTTAGCTATTTTTCCCAAATAAACATCCCAATTCGGTAATAAATTTGCCAAATATTCTCGAATGATTGAAAAATTACCAAATTTGAACAGGGACTCAATGACATGGTCCATGATGTCCCTGAAAAATTTCAAGGCCTAATAATATGCACATCACAACCTTAACCTAAACAGCCCGTAAGCGAGTGTTTCGGCATTACTTTAGCGGTTTTGGTTCGTTTCCGCCTTTCTAATCAACTTTTCAAGCTCTTGTGCACCTATGTAGGCTATATAAAAGTCCTATATCACAAAACAAGCAATTTTTCATCAAGATAACAGCCCTTAACTTAGTGTTTCGGCTAGTGCACAAAAACGAACTTTTGAACCGTAAAAACGCCGTTTCAACCCTTTAATCCGTGTTTATGGCCAAAAAAACTATTAAACCAGGTTCCTCACCATGTTTATGATCAAAACATGCTTATGGACCATTTTTAAGGTTTTTACATGGTTAGGAATGATTTTTGGCAATCAAGCCATGTTTATATGGTATTAATCGAGTTTAAACGAGCCGAAAATCGATTATTTATGACATCTTTACCTAGTTCTTGCTGGGTTTTGAGAAGACCAGGTTGATATCCAGATTCTTCACAAGAAAATGACTTCAAAATATCTTGAACTTGTTTAATATTTAAAGGAAAACCAAGGGTAAAAAAGTCTTTTTTGGCGGGCTGGGCTTGTTGGGCCCCCTTTTGGGCCCATTTGCCCCACTTTTCTCGATTTACGTGCCCGAACGTGAAATGCCGAGTCCAAATTTATTTCGGGTTCGGTTTTTGGTGACAAAAATATATCGGGTGCGACAAACTGAGCGAAAACGAGTGTTTTTCGGCTAGTTTTGTGTAAAATTATAAAAACATACTATACGTTTGTAAAAATCAAAAATATTTTCACGGATCGCTTAAAACATTTCAAATAAGTGTTTGGTAAGTCTTTTTAGTCTTAACGGATGATACAATGCTTGGTTTGTAACTATCTTTCGCGTTTAAATCTATAGCGGGTAGTTAAACGAGCATGTTTTCGTTTAACTTGTTTGCTATCGAAATAAGGCCATATTACTAATATTTTAGCTTATATTAAACGTATATTACTTATAGATGGCACCCCGGGATATCCGGACCATAACCAGACCCGTTTGGTTATTCGTTTGTTCGTTACGCAATAAGCGTTTAAACGCTTATTCGAGTTTGTAAGTACTAAGGTGTACTCGGTTTTGCCATGGATGTCACAATTGATGACCTTGTAGTTTATTGTGATGCATCTTGAAAACATTTAGGATGTGTGCTAATGCAAAGAAATAAGGTAATAGCATATGCTTCCCGACAACTAAAAGTGCACGAGAAGAATTATATTACGCATGATTTGGAATTATGAGAAGTTGTTTTTGCACTTAAGATATGGAGACACTATTTGTATGGTACCAAATGTACAATTTACATGGATCATAAGATCTTGCAACACATATTTGATCAAAAAGCATTGAATATGAGAAAACGAAGATGAGTGGAGTTGTAAAATGATTACGATCGTGAACTCCGATGCCATCCAGGTAAGGCTAATATAGTAGCCGATGCCTTAAGTCGAAAAGATAGAATCAAACCATTGGAGGTACTAGCACTCGGAATGAATGTGCAGACTAGCCTTACCGAACAAATCCGGGTTGCCAAAGCGAAGCCCTAAAAGAAAATCACTTGGAAAACAAAGACTTGCATGGAAGTGAAAAAAATTTGAAAATAAAACTGATTAAATACTTTACTTTAAGAATCAAGTCTGGATTCCAACTCTTCATAATCTGCGTGACTTGATCATAGAAGAAGCGCACAAATCCAAATATTCTATTCATCCAGGTACGGAAAAGATGTATAAAGATTTGAAAGAGTTTTATTGGTGGCCTAATATGAAGAAAGATATAGACACATACGTCGATAAATGCCTGGCATGTGCTAGAGTTAAGATTGTCTATCAAAAACCTTCGAGAATGTTACTATAACTTGAAATACTTCAATGGAAGTGGGAACAAATTACAATGGACTTCGTAACACACCTTCCTAAAACATCCCGAGGAAATGATGCAATATGGGTGATAGTTGATCGACTAACTAAATCCGCACATTTCTTGCAGATTCGTAACAATTACACCACTGAAAAGCATGCCCAAATTTAAATTAACGAAAGTGTATTTCGACATGGTGTACCAATTTCAATTATTTCACATCAATATAGCCACTTTACCTCTCATTTTTGGCAAGCTGTGCAAGAAGCTTTCGGAACCCGAATAGATCTGAGCACAGCCTACCACCCTCAAACAGACGGTCAATCTGAAAGAGCTATTCAAACACTAAAAGATTTGCTTCGCGCTTGTGTACTGGACTTTAAAGGAAATTGGGATCAACATCTCCCACTGGTTGAATTTTCATACAATAATAGTTATCATAGTAGGATACAAGCGGCACCATACGAAGCATTATACGGGAGAAAATGTATATCGTCACTTTGTTAGACAGAAGTTGGCGACACTCAAGTTGCCAGATCTGATTTGATTCAGGAAACAATAGATAAATTTCGTAAAATTAAAAACAAACTAAAAGCTGACCAAGACCGACAAAAGAGCTATGCCGATATTCGTAGGAAACCATTGTCTTTTGAAGTAGGTGACAAGGTATTCCTTAAAGTATCCCTGTGGAAAGGGGTTATTTGATTGGGTAAAACCGGTAAGCTAGCTCTAAGATACATTGGACCATATGAAGTTATTTCCAAAATTTGTCCCATAGCATACTAATGTATATAAAAATATACATCTTTTAAGCATCAAATAATCTCCAAAGTAGCATCTTTTATTATATTTTCTAGTTCAAATGGATACTTATTATGTTAATTTCTATTTTCAAGCTTATTCCACCTGCAAACAAAGAAGCGAGTGGATTCATGGAAAAAAATGAATAAATTCTGTATCAGTCAGCTTAACACACCCCCGTGTCTCATCCAACACGGGGTTATGGTCATCTTTCCAATAAAAGACAAAATCTGATGAAGCCAACACGAGGCTGTGTCTCACATAGCACACCCCCGTGGTCACCTGAATGGAAAAGGACAAAATTTGATGAAGCTTACACGGGGCCGTGCCCCATCCAACACACCCCCGTGGTCACCCTCCCAAGAAAAGACAAAAATATAAGAATCTGGCATTCAAAACATACCCCCGTGCTAAAGTATCATATGTACGATCTAACAAGCAATTAATGCATCTGGACAGCTGGACACGGGTGCGTGCCCATCTAACACGGGGCTATGCTCAGTCACCTAGAAAGCCTATATATAGATTGCATGTTTCATTGCTATCGGTGTGATTAGAGAGGGTTAGGACGAGTTTCTCATTTAAAAATACTTACTTTACACTTAGGGGTGCGCACGTATCGGGTAGAACCGAAAAAACCCAAGAATAGACCCGAAAAAAGACCGAAACCAAACCTAACCTGCCACGGTGGAGCTAGTTCAAGTTCTTTGTTTTCTTCATAATTTCCTCGTTCTAGCTCCGTTTCCTTCACCGTCTTCGCCTATGATCTTGTTGTTTCGTCCTTTTCCTCTTTAAACCTACAATCACATGATATAGTGTAGTAATCCAAACCCTTAAATTAAACATAAAAGCACATGATTTAACTGAAATTACTACATTTAAGGGTGGTTCCATGATCCACCCATCACATGTGCATATCAGTCAGTCATCGGTTTCTATGTTTAATAAATTTTGGGTTTTGGTCTCGGGTTCGGGTCTGGACTGAATGTGCTGCATAAAACCTGAACCGACCCAAAGAAAGTTAATAGTTAACCCTCTTGTATATTCCCATTAAGTACTTATAGTGAAAAGGAGAAAAGCAAGAGTAATTTTTGAAAAATTTCATGTTGATGAAGGCGATCTGATCGACGAAGGTTTAGCATGAAATGTGAAGAAGACGAAGACCTCTGTTCTGTACTTTTACTTTGTTAAACTAAAACATCAAAAAGTTGATAAGACAACACAAATATGTCATTATCTTTTCTAACACATGCTACATCTTTTCACTATTTACAATGTAATGCCCGTAAATTTCGTTAAAAGGATTCATGCCTTGTAGGTTTGTATCATTAACCGAGACCCGTTATGCCATCTTCAGGGACCTCCTATCCGTTCTTGCAAGTCTATTTATTTAACTTTTGGTCCAAGATAATACATTTTGCAAGTTGGGGGACCTAGATGTAAAAATATTATAACATAAACCCTATTCTTCCCTTCCCTCATCTCCTGGCCGATCGCAACCTTAGCAGCCACCATCATCTCGTTTTTCGTGCAACTCTAGCCAAGTTCCAGTCCTCTCCCAACCATTTCAAGGTTAGTATTATACCAATGCAAGTCTTTTTCACCATTAAACCCCTTATTGAACCCTAGAGATGTCATAAACATGTTAGGGTTTGAGTTTTGATTAAAACAGTTGCTGACAGATTCGTACTTGTTTATTGTTTGGTCGGTAACTCAATGAAAATTGATTTTTTTGATTGATTTTTGTTTCCATGATGTTCTAATTTGAGTCTAGTTTCCAGAAAGGTATAATTTGTAATTTTTGGACGAGATTTGAATATTTTTTATGATTTTATAAAAACATGTGTAAAACCCGATGCAGGGAGTCGGATTCTGGTCTGTCTTCCTGACATCATAACTCTTTTTTGACAAGTCCAAATTAGTTAGTTCCACTTCTGTAACTTCATATTTTGAGTTAAGATTACAGCCCAATTAGAATCGTTTAATATTTGGTTTGATAATGATTTTTAAACAAATAAAACACTTTTGCTACACACTGAAATTGCTGCACGTACCTTTTTGTGTTGGAGGAATTTTTATAATTTGTTTCTTTATTTAAAAATATAATAGAAATATTTTTAGAAACGTAAGACATTTATTAAAATCTAGTAAAAATTTCATAATTTATTTCTATGAATTAAAATACATCTTTGCATGCTAAAATCTGCATATTAGGCTCGTTATTGATCAATTCTTTCGGTTTAGGACTTAACCGGTAGCTGTCCAATTGAGGTCCTTTCAGGGCTGAATCGTTTCAAGTTTTACTTCGTCTCATTCCTAGGTATGTCAATTATATCATACCTTAATATCGTGAGCAATGAAGCTCGTTTGGTTAGTCACTTGTCAACAGATTGAAAATAGGATTTCGGTTGTCTAGTTTGTTGATTGTTGCGTTTAGCGCGTTGTTTGAGGGTATTAACAACCAATTCAGTTTGTGTAGCCTTGGTATGTTATAAGGGCCATAAAAAACTAATTTTTATGTTAATTCGGCTGAATTGATTGTCGGTTGGTCAAACGGGTCGGTACAATGCAAATTCGCGTTTAATTGGTAGTTTATACGTTGTATAAGTGAATTGCTGACCCATTCAATTCGTGTAGTATCGTGTGGACTTTTGATTATAATTATACTAAATTAGGTCCACACGGGGCTGATTTGGTTGCTAAGTACATAAACAACTCGTTAACGCACATATTCGATACAATTAACAACTTTCGGGTGTAATTTGAGAATCCTTTGTCCCCGGAATTAACTAAGGGTGGTTTGGTAAATACAAGGCCCCGGGGGTTGATGTAATTGGAATTGGTAAGGTTGAGGCTTTAGGTCAATCAAATCATGTAAGAACGCCTCGTAGGATAAGTGAGTCGGTACGGTTCCGTTAGTAATCATTGTGCGTAATCGATAGGCGTTTAATTTGTGGGAGTACTTAGGGATTCTCTAGCTCGTTGATATTTGTGTGTCTCGTGTCAGGTGAGTTCATGATGCCCCTTTTTAACTCTTTTTACGTTTGGGATGGCATACACACCCTATTACAATTTTACTCGATTTTACTCGTTTACACTATTTGGATGGTATTGCATAGTCTTTTTCGTATTTGTATATTTATGAAACCATGTGTAAATTATATTCTATTAATTAGGATATTTTAGACTCATTTATGGTCATATATTTCTTACGGTTATATGTATATTACTTATGGTCTAGGCTCGAAAATATTATTAGGCCTAGTATTATTTGAATACAGGTAGACATACTTGTATTGGTTTACTGGAAATAATCTAAACTTGTTGATGTTATTGGTACAACGTGATTAAGCTATATGTACATATGCGTATTGATGTGTGTGCTTGATGAACTTATGTGTAAGCGTGCCTATTGATGTGTGTGCTTGTATGGATTGTAACCGGGTCAAATATTACTCGGGTTCTTAAATCCCGTGGTGAGGAGGCCCGTGCTACATGTCCATGATCTGGACGGGTAAAATATATTACTCGAATCATTGACTTTGTGACTCGTGATTCGTGGCGAGGAGGCCCGTCTCTTGCTAAACCCGAAATCGGGTCAAATATATTACTCGGGAGAAACCCGTGGAGAGGAGGCCCGTATTGCGTGGGTTTTTCCGTACTCGGGTCAAATATATTACTCGAGTTACGACTCATGGTGAGGAGGCCCGCATTACACACTGTTTTCTGCTACCAGGTCAAATATATTACTCGAGTTACGACTCGTTGTGAGGAGGCCCGTTTTAGCATAATTATTTACATACTGTTTTCTGCTACCCGGGTCAAATATATTACTTAAGTTACGACTCTTGGTGAGGAGGCCCTTGTAAGCTTAAATATTTCAAAGAAAAATTTATTTATTTATTTAATTTTAATTTATCCAAAATTCTTGTACTTATGCATTTTAAACCGATTTATAAATGTTGCTTTATAAAAACGTGAACTCACTCGGCTCAAGATGACTTCGTGTGTATGTTAGTTTACCTTTAAGGTTAAGGATTGGAGGTTACCGCTTGGACGTGCTGGAGACTACTCGGACGATTGAAGGCATTTCTAGTCGAGAACTTTAAATATACTTTATTTATTTTCATTGTTGACTTTGGGCACATTTTCCCAGTTTTGGGATTTTGACACTTATTATTTTCCGCTGCTTATTACTCTAAACTGGTTTTAATAACACGAACTTGTTTCGGTTTTAAATTTTTGAGAATTTTGGATATGATTACCAACTGTAGGATTCTTGGGTTTCTGAGGTCTTACAAGTTGGTATCAGAGCCAAGGTTCGAAGGATCCAGGCATCATTTGATGCTTGAACTCAAACTGTTAAGGGAAGGGCTAGAAATGCCAAACGCGGGTAGCTGCACGCCAAGAGGTAACCTTTTGTTTTTATAAGTATTAGATTTGCTTTTGTATGCATAAATTGTTTATGTGTGGGATAGAACGCTAATATGGTTAAGAACAGGGGGTGGTTAGGACGGTCGGATAAAGTAAACAACTAACAAAACTTGATCAACGTTATTAGCAGTTTACCGTTACCTTTCATGTTCTAAACGCTACCTGTGCTTGACTGTGTTAGGGTTCTGTCTTTCTAGGGATAGGATATGGCTAATACTCATGTCGAGAGTGTTAAAGTTCATCTCATTCCTTAAATTCTCTTTTTCATTTATCATCCTCTCGAACGCTTTGCGCATAATGGTTTAGCTGAGGCGGGGCATGCTGTCACCTCTAGGTTCCTTTTTACTTGTCCGCTTAAATTCCTCGCTCTTTCAAGAACGTATGTTTAATGGTTTAGCTAAGTAGTGGCTTAATATCATTCCATGTACCTTTTTACTTGTTGAATTACGGGCTTCGGTTTCGTTTGACTCAGGTGCCGATAGGGTTTTTGTGTCTACCACTCATTGTTCCGCGTTAAATAAATCACCCGAGCGCATAAATGATATATTTTAGGTTGAGGTCGCGGTAGGAAGTTTTGTTCCGTGTCTAGAGCTATTCAGGGTTGTTTTATCGAGTTGTCTGGGTATAGATTTCTGGTGCAGCTGTATTTAATACCGCCGGGCTGTTTCGATGTAGTGCTTGGGTTGGATTGGCTTGCTAGCGTGGATGCTCGGATTATCTGTGGCCAGAACTTGCGCATTGACTACCGTGAATCGAATAAACTTATCGTGAAAAATAGGTACCCTCTACCAAGGATCAATGACTTATTAGTTCAGCTCCAAGGAGCTAGTTGGTTCTTGAGGATCTGCCTTAGGTCGGAGTATCATCAGTTGAGAATTCAGGAGCAAGATATCCCTAAGACCTCTTTCCGCACTCGCTATGGACCTTATGAATTCCTTGTGATGTCTGGTTACACGAGGTTCATTTCTCGGGTCATGTTATTAACCCAATTGGCATATTGGTAGATCCTGCAAAGGTGGAAGCCATAAATAACTAGGAATCTCCTAAGTCACCTTTTGAAATTCGTAGCCTTCTGGAACTGGCGGCGGTCGTGTTTGCGCTTAAGTTTTGGAAACCGTATCTGTATGGTATTCCTTGTGTCATTTGCACCGATCATAGGAGTTTAAAATTTTTCTACGAGTAAAGGGAACTAAATACGCGGCAACATCGGTTGTTAGAATTGATTAAGGATTATCATCTTGAATTTATGTACCATCCTGGTAAGGCTAACGTGGTGGCCAGCGCGTTGAGCCAGAAGGAGAGGCCGAAACCCATCCGTGTGAAATTTTATCCGCTTATTCTAAAACCCGATATTTTGCAGTAGATAGCCAACGTTCAGAGTGTGGCCATGCAGGTGGAATGGATTATATTGGAACATATGTGGGGTCAAGAAAAGTTGTGGAAGTCTTTGGTGATGGGGTGAAGTATAAAGATGGTCAATCCGAGAGGGCCATATAAACTCTCGAGGATATGTTGCGGGCTTGTGTTAACGACTTTGGTGATAGTCGGGATATTCATTTGCCATTGGTTGAATTTTCTTATACCAAAAGTTATCATGCCACTAATGGGATGCCACCGGTTGAGATGTTGTACGGGCATAGGTGTAGGACTCCTGTCTGTTGGGGCTCCATTGGTCAGAAAAAATTGGGTAGTTTAGAGGTGATTGAGGCTGCGCCTGAAAAACTTTATAAGATTAAGGCTTTTATGAGGGCCGCTCAGGACTGGCAAAAGTCCTATGTGGATAGGGGGCGAAGGCCTATTGTGTTCGAGGCTGGCGATCAGGTTGTGTTAAAGGTTCTCTTTAGAAAGGTATCATCCACTTTCATAAGCGGGGGAAGCTTAGTCCGAGATTCATAGGTCTGTTTCGTATCTTGTCCCGTGATGGGGAGGTAGTTTATAGGCTGGTTTACCTGACGACCTTGCTGGGATTCATCCTACATTCCATGTGTCACATCTAAGGAAATGTTTGGCAGATGAGGTGGTCCAAGTGCCTCTTAGGGTCATTGAACTCGATAATAAGCTGAGTTATATTGAGGAGTATATCACCATTCTTGACCGACAGGAAAAACGTTTGAGGAATGAGGTGGCCAGTCAGGTGAAGGTGTAGTGGGGGCACCGTGAGGGTTCCGAGGCTTCTTAGGAATCCGAGGACGATATGATGAAGCTATACCTGCGACCATTCCTGTATAGCGGGATTCGGGGACGAATCCCATTTTAAGGGGGGTAGACTTGTAACGCCCGTACATTTTCGTTAAAAGAATTCATGCCTTGTAAGTTTGTATCTTTAACCGAGACCCGTTCTACCATCTTCAAGGACCTCCTAGCCATTCTTGCAAGTCTATTTATTTAACTTTTGGTCCAAGATAATACATTTTGCAAGTTGGGGGACCTAGATGTAAAAATATTATAACATAAACCCTATTCTTGCCTTCCCTCATCTCCTGTCTGATCGCAACCTTAGCAGCCACCATCATCTCATTTTTCATGCAACTCCAGCCAAGTTCCAGCCCTCTCTCGACCAATTCAATTAGTATTATACCAATGCAAGTCATTTTCACCATTAAACCCCTTACTGAACCCTAGAGATGTCATAAACATGTTAGGGTTTGAGTTTTGATAAAAACAGTTGCTGACAGATTCATACTCGTTTATTTTTTGGTTGGTAACTCGATGAAAATTGATTTTCTTTTATCGATCCTTATTTCCATGATGTTCTACTTTGAGTCTAGTTTCCATAAAGGTACAATCTGTAATTTTTGGACGAGATTTGAATGGTTTTTATGATTTTATAAAAACGTGTGTAAAAGCTGATACGGAGAGTCGGATTTAAGTTTGTCTTCCTGACATTATAACTCTTTTTTAACAAGTTCAAATTGTTCCTAGAACTTCATATTTTGAGTTAAGATTACAACCCAATTGGAATCGTTTAAATTGGGTTAATAATGATTTTTAAACAAATAAAACACTATTGCTGCGCACTGAAATTGCTGCACATACCTTTTTGTGTTGGAGGAATTTTTATAATTTTTGTGTGAATTTGAAAAATATAGTAAAAATATTTTTAGAAACCTAAGCCATTTATGCAACTCTGGTAAATATTTCATAATTTATTTCTATGATTTTCTTATGAATTAAAATACATCTTTGCATGCTAAAATCAGCATATTAAGCTCGTTATTGATCAATTCTTTCGGTTTAGGACTTAACCGGTGGCTATCCAATTGAGGTCCTATAGGGGCTGAATCGTTTGAAGTTTTGCTTCGTCTCATTCCTAGGTATGTCAATTATATCATACCTTAATATCGTGAGCAATGAAGCTCGTTTGGTTAGTCACTTGTCGACAGATTGAAAATAGGATTTCAGTTGTCTAGTTTGTTGATTGTTGCGTTTAGCGCGTTGTTTGATGGGATTAACAACCAATTCAGTTTGTGTAGCTTTGGTATGTTATACGGGCCATAAAAAACTAATTTTTATGTTAATGCGGCTGAATTGATTGTCGGTTGCTCAAACGGGTCGGTACAACGCAAATTCGTGTTTAATTGGTAGTTTATACGTTGTATAAGTGAATTGCCGACCCAGTCAACTCGTGTAGTGTGGTGTGGACTTTTTAGCTGTAATTATACTAAATTAGGTCCACACGGGGCTATGTTGGTTGCTAAGTACATAAACAACTCGTTAACGCGCATATTCGATACAATTAACAACTTTTTGGTGTAATTTGAGAATCCTTTGTCCCCGGAATTAACTAAGGGTGGTTTTGGTAAATAAAAGGCCCCGGGGGCTAATGTAATTGGAATTGATAAGGTTGAGGCTTTAGGTCAATCAATTCATGTGAGAACGCCTCGTAGGATAAGCGAGTCGGTACGGTTCCGTTAGTAATCATTGTGCGTAATCCGACAGGCGTTTGATTTGTGGGAGTACTTAGGGGTTCTCTAGCTCGTTGATATTTGTGTGTCTCATGTTAGGTGAGTTCATGATGCACCTTTTTAACTATTTTTACTTTTTGGGATGGCATAGACACCCGACTACAATTTTACCCGATTTTACTCGTTTACACTATTTGGATGGTATTGCATAGTCTTATTCGTATTTTATATTTATGAAAACATGTGTAAGTTATATTCTATGACTTAGGATGGTCATATATTCCTTACGGTTATATGTATATTACTTATGGTCTAGACTTGAGAATATTATTAGGCCTAGTATTATTTGAATACGGGTAGACTTACTTGTATTGGTTTACTGGAATGACTTATACATATTACCCTATAGTCTACACTTGTTGATGTTATTGGTTCATCGTGATTAAGCTATATGTACCTATGCTTATTGATGTGTTTGCTTGATGAACTTATGTGTAAGCGTGCCTATTGATGTGTGTGCTTGTATGGATTGTGACCGGGTCAAATATATTACTCGGGTTCTTAAATCTAGTGGTGAGGAGGCCCGTGCTGCATATCCATGATCGGGACGGGTCAAATATATTACTCGAATCCTTGACTTTGTGACTCGTGATTCATGGCGAGGAGGCCCGTCTCTTGCTAAACCCGAAATCGGGTCAAATATATTACTCGGGAGAAACCCATGGTGAGGAGGCCCGTATTGCGTGGGTTTTTCTGTAATAGGGTCAAATATATTACTCGAGTTAGGACTCGTGGTGAGGAGGCTCGTATTACATATTGTTTTCTACTACCGGGTCAAATGTATTACTCGTGTTACGACTCGTGGTGAGGAGGCCCGTGTTAGCATAATTATTTACATACTGTTTTCTACTACTGGGTCAAATATATTACTCGAGTTACGACTTGTGGTGAGGAGGCCCGTGTAAGCTTAAATATTTCAAAGAAAAATTTATTTATTTTTTTATTTAAGATTTCCCCAAAATTCTTGTAATTATGCATTTTAAACCGATTTATAAATGTTGCTTATAAAAACATGAACTCACTCAGCTCAAGCTGACTTTGTAAGTATGTTAGTTTGCCTTTTAGGTTAAGGATTGGAGGTTACCGCTTGGACATGTTGGAGACTACTCGGACAATTGAAGGCATTTCTAGTTGAGAACTTTAAATATACTGTATTTATTTTCATTGTTGACTTTGGGCACATTTTCCCAGTTTTGGGATTTTGACACTAATTATTTTCCGTTGTTTATTACTCTAAACTGGTTTTAATAAAACGAATTTGTATCGGTTTTAAATTTTTGAGAATTTTGGATATGATTACCAACTGTAGGATTCACGGGTTTTCGAGGTCTTACAAGTTGGTATCAGAGCCAAGGTTCGAGGTATCCGGGCATCATTTGATGCTTGAACTCGAACTGTTAAGGGAAGGACTAGAAATGCCAACTGCGGGTAGCTGCACGCCAAGAGGTAACCTTTTGTTTTTATAAGTATTAGATTTGCTTTTGTGTGCATAAATTGTTTATGTGTGGGATTGAACGCTAATATGGTTAAGAACAGGGTGTGGTTAGGACGGTTGGGTAAAGTAAACAACTAATAACACTTGATCAATGTTATTAACAGTTTACCGTTACATTTCATGTTCTAAACGCTACCTGTGCTTGACTGTGTTAGGGTTCTGTCTTTGTAGGGATTGGATATGGCTAATGCTCGTGTCGAGAGTGTTAAAGTTCATCTCATTCCTTAAATTCTCTTGTTCATTTCTCATCCTCCCAAACGCTTTGCGCGTAAGTGTTTAGCTCACTCTAGGTTCCTTTTTACTTGGCCGCTTAAATTCCTCGCTCTTTCGAGAACGTATATGTAATGGTTTAGCTAAGTAGTGGCTTAATATCATTCCAAGTACCTTTTTACTTGTTGAATTACGGGCTTCGGTTTCATTTGACTTGGGTGCCAATTGGGTTTTTGTGTCTACCACTCATTGTTCCGCGTTAAATAAATCACCCGAGCGTGTAAATGATATATTTGAGGTTGAGGTCGCGGTAGGAAGTTATGTTCCATGTCTAGAGCTATTCAGGGTTGTTTTATTGAGTTGTATGGGTATAGATTTCCGGTGCGGCTGTATTTAATGCCGCGCGGGCTGTTTTGATGTGGTACTTGAGTTGGATTGGCTTGCTAGCGTGGATTATCTGTGGTCAGAACTTACACATCGACTACCGTGAATCGAATAAACTTAACGTGAAAAATAGCTACCCTCTACCAAGGATCGATGACTTATTAGATCAGCTCCAAGAAGCTAGTTGGTTCTTGAAGATCGGCCTTAGGTCGGAGTATCATCAGTTGAGAATTCGGTAGCAAGATATCCTAAAACCTCTTTCCGCACTCGCTATGGACCTTATGAATTCATCGTGATGTCTTTCGGTTTGACCAATGCACCGGCTGCGTTCGTGGATCTTATGAACTGGGTGTGTAGGCCGATGCTTGACCGTTATGTTATTGTTTTCATCGACGACATTCTCATGTATTCCAAAAGCGAAATCGATCCCGCTCGTCACCTCACTGAAATTTTGGATGCTTTGAGAGGAAACAAGTTATACGCGAAATATTCTAAGCCGTCTTTCTGGTTACGCGAGGTTCAATCCTCGGGTCATGTTATTAACCCAAATGGCATTTTGGTAGATCTTGCAAAGGTGGAAGCCATAAATAAGTGGGAATCTCCTAAATCACCATCTGAAATTCGTAGCTTTTTGGAACTGGCGTCGGTCATGTTTGCGCTTAAGTTATGGAAACCGTATCTGCATGGTATTCCTTATGTCATTTGCACCGATCATAGGAGTTTAAATTATTTCTTCGAGTAAACAGAACTAAACATGCGGCAACTTCGGTGGTTACAATTGATTAAGGATTATGATCTTGAGTTTATGTACCATCCCGGTAAGGCTAACGTGGTAGCCGGCGCGTTGAGCTGGAAGGAGAGGCTGAAACCCATCCGTGTGAAATCTTTTCCGCTTAATTCTAAAACCTGATATTTTGCAGCAGATAGCCAACGTTCAGAGTGAGGCCTTGCAGGTGGAATGGATTATGTTGGAACATATGTGGGGTATTTGAGAAATCGAAGTCAATCCTAAACTTTATACTTCACTAAAACTACTTGTTTACTTAAATTAGCATTCTCATAGTAGACATGAATTTATGCATTCTACTCTCTTTTATGTCATAGGGCAATTCACTTAGCAATGAGGGGTTATTCTATCTTGTATTCTTAAAACAATTTAATCACATATTCACCATATTAATCATCGAAGAAGAGTTGAGTGGATTCTTGATTTAGATGGTAACCTTCATTTATTGATTTTCTCGTCTAAAATTCCTCTACTTGTTCACCTGTTTTACTTTATTATAATTAGTTTAAAAACAACATTTATTGATTATTACTTCCGGTTAATTTAGAACAAAGATTTATTATTAGAAATCATTCGTGTCCATGGATCAATACTTGGTTCTTACCAATACTATTATACATATATGATAGGTACACTTTCATATATGTGTGTAGTTTAGTTTTAGTAGAAATCATTTTTATAAATTTAAAATACGATCTTGTGTGAAAACAAATTAACGCATTTTATACATACGCACACACAACACACTACATACCGATTGAAACTACCCTTGGAATTAAGTTTCATTCATGATGTTTTCCACGTCTCGAACTTGAAAAAGTGTCTTACTGATGAGGCACAGATAGTACCACTGGAAGATGTATACATAAATGAAAAATTAAACTTTGTTGAGGAACCCGTTGGAATACAAGACGGGAAAATCAAACAATTACGACACAAAAAGATTTCGTTGGTTAAAGTTCGATGGAACTCACAACGAGGACCCTAATACACGTGGGAACGAAAAGATGAATTCAAAAAGAAATACCCGCATCTATTCCCTAATAAGGGCGTAGCTGATACATCAAATTTCGGGGATGAAATTTCTTAACTCGGGGAGAATGTGACAATCGTGGCAAAACCAGGTATACCTTAGCTATTACGTAATGAGTAAACGATTAACTGTTTATTACGTAACGAGCAAACCATTAACCGAACAATACTATTTAATTATGACCCAGATATATCTAGGGGCCTTTTATAAGTGATATATGTATATTAATAACTAACATATTGATATTATAGCCCTGGTATATAGAAAATCAGTTAAACGGAAAGATTTTCGTTTAACGATACACTATGATCTTAAAAGCGAAAGCTAGTACCAAAACAAGCATTGTATCATCCGTCCATATGAAAAAGACTTATAAAACACTTATTTGAAATGTTTTAAGCAATTTGTGAAAATATTTTGGATTTATACAACCAAATGATATGTTTTTATTAATTTGCAAAGTTTTGACCGAAAAACACTGGTTTTTTCGCTGTTTATCACACCTGAACTATTTTTCTTTCCAAAACCCAAACCTGAACTAAATTAAGACTCGGTATTTCATGTATGGGCACGCAAAATGAGGAAATTATCCAAAAGAGGGGCCCATAGAAACACCCCCCCCCCATATGGCGGTCAAAATTCATGCCCCCACCCCTTTTGGTTCTCTTTTAAAACTTCTAAAGACATCCAATTATCAAAATATCTAACTTTAACTTCTGGGCCAGCTTCTATAATATCTTCCAGCCATAAACCCTAAGGTAATTCATGGTTTAAGCTCATTTTAATCAAGTTTTGCTCATTAGAATTGAGTTTGATTAAGAAAAATCATATCTAGTCATGAAAAACTCTTCAAAATGATGTAAAAACTGAGTTGATGCTAAACAAGTGTATTAATCTGAATCAAATATTTTTTGGCCAAAAACACGGATTAGGAGGTTTAAATCGCATTTTTACGGTTCAAAAACTCGATTTAGAACCCTAACCCAAAACCTATGTTACAAGGCTTGATTATTGATGTTCTATGCTTGGTTTTGTGGTACATGGCCTGTAGATACATTAGCGAGGCAACCAAAACCCCATAAAAGCGAGAAAATGGCCTAAACACCAGGAAAACGCAAAGGTACTAACCGAGCACTCATTTTGGGGCAGTTTTTGTCTAAGTTGTGACGTGCTTATTGTTAGCCTACGAAATGTTTCATGGACATTAGGGATCATATGAATGAGTCCCTATCCAAATTTGGGAATTTTTAGATAATCTGGGAATATTTGACGATTTTATTACTGTCTATTGAGGTTGATTTGGGAAAAATAATTTAACAGCTTGAAAAATTAATAAACTTTGTGGATAACTCAAGTAATGCAGTACAAGGTCACACATAAATTTTGGGATTAGTTGGAGAAACCTAGCTATTATTTATGGATTCTTGTTTAATCGATTTTTAACAACCGTTTATTACACAAAAAGGTATTTTAGCCAAGTAGTTTGGTTTTGGAATTTTTACATGGAATTTTGGAAGCCATTTTACTTCTTAGAAAAATAATCAGATTTTTCGGATATCGTTTGGTATCAAAGGACGGTTTATCTGTTAAAAATAGCATTTAAAATGAAATTTAATAAATTAATAAATAAGTAAATATTTTCAAACAATATTTTTATAAAATTCTACACTTAGCTGTGGATTCAGCTGCCATTTTCTCTATCAAAGTATCAATAACTAATCTAAAACATACAATAGATGTTAGAGTTAAATAGTTTGATGATTGTTCATTTGAATGAAATAAGCTAACCACGGAAGCAAGATGTCACTTTTAGCAAAATTTAAAAAAAAAAATCATGTCTGGTGTAATAATGTAAGATCATCCGGTACCAACATCAGAGTTCTTCTGTTGACAGTATATCTCAATCAACTCAATTGCAGCAACTACTCTTCACTAATTACATGTTCAGCATATCAATATTAAAAATAATGTATTGAATGTAACCAAACAAGGAACGGTTAACAATTGAATTAAAGGAGGATGATTCAAAACGGATTCGGGTTTCACCTTCACGTCAGGTAACTACAAAAACCTCCTAATTAAACATTCTATTCTACCGCCTTACATACATACATACATACATATATATATATATGTATATAAATTAAAAACCTTTATGAGTTGTAAAAACTCTTGCAAACCCAACGAATGACCATAAATAAACCACATCTATATTTATAGCATATTCTTTTTTTTATATACTAATAAAGGTTATATAACTCTTTTACTCTCACATTCTCTCTTCAAAAGTCTGGTCTCTGAATCTATAAAATATTCTCTTCTTTCTTTTTAATTTCCTCTTTACATAGGGTCCATGTAATACCTAAATTGTTGAAGACATGGTTTGTGGGTTTTTTTTTTTTTAATTTTAAATGACATGTGTATATCAATTGTTAAAACCAAAATTTAAAAAATACAAGAATTCACGAAGGAAGCATGAAAAATCCAAATATTCAACTTCTGAAATAATCCATATATTCCTTCCATTTAAAAAAAGTCCAAATACTCACAAAACGTGATTAAACAGTTTTCATTTGTTAAAATGTGATTAAACAATTTTTATTAGACTAAAATATTTTTTATTAGATATCCACGAGTCTCCTAAAACGTGGTTAAACAAGTTTTATTTGTAAATTAATATAAATTTTTTAAACTTTCAAATATGCAAATTTTATTAAAATATGTAAATTATGTATGTAATTTAACATTAATTTTTAAACTTTAAAATATGTAAATTATGTTAAATATATAAATTAATATAATTTTTTTAAACTTTAAAATATGTAAATTAACAATATGTAAATATTTAAATATAAATATGTAAAAACAAAAAATATTTAAATATGTAAATATTTAAAAACAATATGTTACATGTAAATCCATAAATATGTAAATTAATGAAAAATTATTTTAAAAAAATTTAAGTAAGTTTACATATTTTAATTTGTGTTAAAATAATTGAAGTGTACATTTTTTTAAATAAGGTTACATATTACAAATATATGTATTAAACAATTTTATAAATTTTTAAAATAAGTTTATATTTTTAATATATTTTTAAATAATTGAAATATGTTTACATTTTTAAATAAGATTACATATTACAAATGTTTTAAATTTACATATGGTACAAAATTCCATCTTATATGTTACTATCATTTTAAATATGTATACATTTCAAAGTTTCTTACCAAACAAGTTTACATAGCGTTAGAAAGAAACAAAACTATTTCAAAAGTTTATGTTGAAATTACGAAGGCATTAATAATTTAAGAAATTATTAATACCTACTTGATTAGTCGATTTTTTATTATTTAAAAAACAGTAAGTTTGCATAATTTTAAACTCTATTTTTTTAAATAATAAAAAGAATTTGTTTAAACTCCTTTTTAAATTATTAACATATCCTTGATTGACGAAATTTTATTCAGAAAAAAGTTTTTAAAATAAGTTTACATTAATTTCAACGTACATATTTTTAAATTTTTTTAATTTTATTACCAATTATTTTTAAGCAAACTATTTCAAAACAAAGATATAAAAAGTAATATGAGAGAGAGTAGTTGACTTGATGGATGCATCATGTATGGTGGTTTTCAAGAAAAAAATGAAAGAGAAGAAACTTTTTACATAACCAACTTACCCCTTTAAATTTACTATTAATCTTAAAATAATATATTCACAACTTTTGAAGGAATCTATTTAATCTACACTAATGATGAAACTTGATCAATGGACGCCTTAGAGTTTTCATGGTTTTTTTTAAGTTAATATGGTTTTCAATATAACCATCCCATATATATATATATAGAAAATGATTTAAATAAAAATAAAGAGCTTTCTAGGAATGGTAAGAACCAATAAATTTTTGACATCTGGCATTAAACCTATGGTAAAAAGAATAATTCTAGGAACTATGTCGGTTTTTGGTAATTTTAAATATCAACCATTGATTAACATGATCCAATAACTATGATTTATTCTTAGTCTTCTTAGGAAACTACTTCTTTTTACTATAACCCTCCCCTATATATATATATATATATATATATATATATATATATATATATGAAAAGTATAAAAATGAAAACCCACTTGAGTTGTGAAAGCCCGTGAAAACCTTATGTAGCATCGTTTTTCTTTTCTTTTTTTTACACACGTAATATATGTTGTATTATTTAACACAAAACATCGAAAACTAAAAAAATTGTTTTGCTATTTTTTTACTAATTTTTTTATATGTTTTCAGGAGATAGAAAAAGTTATATTTATATTTATATTTTTTATTCACTTTAATTGTGGACCACAAGTTTCAAACTTTAATTAAAAACATATGGTTAAGAATGAGTTTCTAGAGTTTTCACAACTTAAGTGAATTTTTATTTTAATATTACCATATATATATATATATATATATATTATTCACTTTAATTATGGACCACAAGTTACAAATTTTAATTAAAAATATGTGGTTGAGAATGAGTTTCTAGAGTTTTCACAACTCAAATGGGTTTTTATTTTAATCTTAACATATATATATATATATATATATATATATATATATATATATCCCCTGCAAGTTTTTGTCGAGGTTTGTGGTTTTTTTTATGAAGAGGTGAGTGTATATATTTTTTTAATTTTTAATCTGGTTAGAAACTAGTAATAGAGAAATAAATTCAAAAGTACTCGAGGGCTTTGTGTAGTATATGTACTACTTATGCAGGTGTTAGCTAATATTATATACATGAGTCCTTGTTTATTGTGTAAGGTGTCTGCTGAAACTAAGTATAAATTGTTTTATTTGGTTATGTTACCTAGTGCAGGTTGTATATTACATGTGTAGTTTTTATTTATGAAATTGTGGGTTTATAAGTGTGGTGTATGTTTTCCTTGAGTTGGTGTAGGGAGTGTATTAATAATGAGACTGGTTTGTTTTACTTGTGGGAGTATGTACATTAATTGTATAGGTATTAACTGATACTTTGTGTATGACTAATTATTTATTGTGTAAGATGTCAATTACTAATGTAGATATTAATCGAGAAACTATGTATGGATTTTTTTTAGTTAATGCTGTAACAACCCAGATTTTAGAGTCTGATTTTTTTTTTTTAACACATCAACCTGTACAGGCATTCAAGGCAATCAAAGTCCACTAATATAAATTAATCACGAGGACTATTTTAATAAGTTAAAGCAATTATAATAATTACTTATTAAGCCATAAATGAACACACACGGCATTTGACACGTCGATATAATATATTATAGTATAGTTGTGTGGATAGCGCGGTACTGTAAGATGGAAAAATTTTAAAATGGACTGGTATATTGATTATCATTAATAATTTTATGAAGTATATTGTTGTGGTTATTTGAGTACAACTTTAAAGGCTAGCGAGTTAGCTCGTATAAGTGACCGACACCTAGTGCTAGCTATGACCACTTATGTGAAATAATATTATATGAAGTGTTAAGATTATTTGTCCAATACGAATATTTCCTGTTAGTTGGAATATTAATAATACACAGTATTTTGTCAGATTAAGAGCGCGTACAAGCCACGTCATCCCTTAAAACCGGTTATGTGAATATGCATATATGACTATGATATACGTGCTACTTGATAATTATATAGAGTATATTAGTTGTAGTTAGCTCATATATGCGGTACGCCTTTACCGACACATAACACCAACTAAATAAGTAAGTACATATGAGCATGTATTTACTTGACATTAAATGATGGTCATTACTAGAAAATTATTTTAGTAAACCATAATAGTAAATTTATAAAATTCATAAACGAGACACCTAGAGACGCACCACAGTTCGCATGCGCGATATAACATCACGATATAATTTGTAGAACGACTAGAATATTATACGAACATTTAACTTTAGTTTGGAACATACGCGCATGTATTATACTACATAACAAATAAGAAGTTTGGTTCCGCAAGTTCCCTATTGGGCCACTTGGTGGCACCAGACTGGTCCATAAATTTTGCTTTTGTTTTTTTAGTTCTGTCACCGTAACGAACGTCACCATCACGAATGTAACAGAATCCAACAGAATGCCATTTTTTTAGTTCCGGGATCATAACAAACATGATGGAAACTGACATGCCCGACGCAACGCGCCAGGTAAAGAAAAATTAGTTTTTAATAATCTTAACGAAAGAATGTATAAAATACTAACTCAAGAGCGGAGCACTAAATGAGTAAGCGGATCGTAAGAAGTATCCTTCGCTGTGTATTCTTATAGAAGATCAATTTTGAATTTTGTTATAACAATTAATTATTAATTAGAAAGTCCAGAATTTTATTAAAAACTATTACTAATTAAACTCATTTACGGATTGGGGGGGTTGGAGAAACCGATTACATGCAATCCATTCAAGAGCTAATGCAATATCTTAACTCCAACCATTTTATGTTGAAATCCACAAAACCTGCCATTCATGCTCCCAAAGTCCTGCCATCTCTTCCTTCTCAACTCTTAAGAAACCTTAGTTCTTTAATATAACAAAATCACAATATATAGCACCATCTCCATTCTATCTGCCGGCCTCTCTATATAGAAGACCTTATCTCCCATCCAGTCTTCTCCATTGCAACACCTCAACCATCATAAAAGGTACAGAAGACGACAAACTGATCTCCGATGAAGCTCCCATGCAACGCTTGGTGTGTACGACTTTCCGGTGACCCTCTTGATTATCCGGCAAGGCAAGGCCTTCCAGCTACTACGATGATGAAGAGGAGGCTGGAGTGTTTGGGTTCAGGTTGGGTCAGCTTGCATTAACGAGTCTATGATGACTCGGGTATTCGGTTAACTTATCTAACTCGAGCGAGGTATAGGATGTGTGACTAATATTTCATTTACTTAAAACCTGTCTAACTTATTTACTCGTTGCGCGCCCGGTTGAGCTCTTGTTAAAATGATAAAAACGAAAACCATATAAAAATAAACAAAGATAGCTTGTAGATTAACTAAACCAAATGCCTAACTAGTTTAAAACCGAATATTTGAGTTGTTGACAAGACCGAATGCGTGATTGGTTTGATAGAACCCGGGTTCTAAGTTGTTATTTTGATAACGAATGTATTTACATTAAAATAAATAAAGTTGCTAGTATTGTCTCAAGACAACGAAACTGGTTACCAAGTTCGTTGCTAAAACCAAATTCATGTTTAGCTATTTGAGCATTAAACTTGAGATGCATAATAAAACCAAACATGATCATTTTATTTAGAAATTGAAGAAACACTGACCAGACCCCGGGCAGATTACTGGTAACCTGGGGGTTAGATAGATGTTTCCCACGAGGGGTTAGACCCTTGGAAGATGGTTCTTCTGATAACCTGCAAAAACAGACACCGTGAGCTCGTCACTGAGAAGGGGGGGTTCCTCCTTGTGACCACCCTCCGGCGTGAGAATCAGACTAGATTGCTCTTTAAATATAAAAGTATATTAAGAGATTGCTAGAGCAGATATCAGGTATAATATGATGATAATGTGGTAAGATATGATAAGATGAGATGGTCATACCATTTGTGGTATTTATAGCCGAAGGTAGGTTTCCAAAGAGGTATGGCCGGCTGCAACAGTGTTCCTGTTCCACCAACAGTAGCCTACGTACGTGCCCTGCTGGTAGTTGGTGGGTAGGTAGCGGCTGATAGCGACCAGGCCTGCTGTATACTATTCCTGTTCCACCAACTGACGGCTACGCACGTGGTATGACAGTAGTTGGTGAGTATGCAGCGGCTAATAGTGACATACAGTGCAGGAGCATGCTGCTCGCCATACTGTTGTCAATAAGCTGTCGTATCTTTAGTCAGATCTTTTTCCCATACCTCGTCAGGTACAGTACAGAAGATCTTCCTGTATCGTACGGACTGGCTTATTTGGGCGGGAGTATTCCCCCTCCCGCCCTTGTGCGAGATTGTTCCCGGCTTCGCTCATTCCTTCATGTGACACTGAGTGAGAGCTAAGTGCCTTGTGCGTGTAGCCTTGCTGCGCGGGTGGCCTTCCCTGATGGCTTGTATCCGAGGCTGCGGGAACAGGCGGAGTCCTTCACCATCGGGAGGCATTTCCTGCGGGACCAGCTTGCGTACTGCGCGTAAGGACGTCACGTCTCTGAGCATGGTTGGTCCTGCGGATCCAGTTGGTTTCTGCGCAGACGTTCCTCTTCAAGGTGAGTCTTGCGGGTCCAACTGGGCTCTGCTGGGACCTACCTCTTCAAGTCCCCCCAGTCCAATGTTCTTCTCATGAGTGTTTAATAAAGTGAGGTGAACTTTTGGACTTAAGCAAAGGGTTTTGAAAAGGGTTTTTTAAGGTTTTCCATGGGGATTCCTCCCGCGGAAGTCCTTGTCACTTGCAGAAATTCCCGAGTTTCCTGCTTGGTCTTTGGGTATGATGCGGGTAGGTCTGTAACCTCCTTGCAAGTCAGGAGCGTTGAGTCCCACTTGTGTGGATTCTCCATGAGGTTTTGGTAGTCTTGAACATAGTGATCAATTATGTTAAGACCACCAATTCCATCCTGGAGCTTCAAACAACGTAGTTCTCGACGTTCCCGCTATGCGGGGATGTTATTTCCGTTTCCGCAAGCATTGCCCAGAAGATCCTTCTTGGTTTCAATTCCCAGCGGAGCGCTAGGTATGTGAAGGGTTTTGCCTTAACACTGTACATGCGCTCGTCTTACGGTTACTTTACTTCCAAGGTATTCCTGGCGTCAATTCCCTGCGGGTGCTAGGTATGTGAAGGGTTTTGCCTTAACACTGTACCCGCACCCGTCTTATAGTTACTTGGTTGCCGAGGTACTTGGCTTCAATTCCCTGCGGGTGCTAGGTATGTGAAGGGTTTTGCCTTAACACTGTACCCGCATCCGTCTTACGGTTACTTGTTTGCCAAGGTTTTCTTGGCTTCAATTCCCTGCGGGTGCTAGGTATGTGAAGGGTTTTGCCTTAACACTGTACCCGCATCCGTCTTACGGTTACTTGTTTGCCAAGGTAAGGGGGGTATTTTCCCGCCTACTTTATGATCTTTTTAAATTTTGAATTTTGAAATTCGAAAGGTTGGTGAGGATAAGAACAGTCCAAACATCTGAAACGTCGTGCGACGGTTTCTTCTGACTGTGTCAGGACGTGCAGGAAGTTATGGTGACGTGACAGTACACGGTCATTCCAGACGCTTTTTCAGGCGCGTGGGCGCGATTTTTCGGGCGCGTGGCCGCGAAATTTCTGGCACGCGTACTTTTTACAGCTGTTGCCAGCTAGCTTTTTGCCACGCGTCATAGTTTCATTGCACCTTCGATTTCTCTCTCCTTCGCATTAAATTCACCGCATTAATTGCGATCACTATATAAAGGGGGAGAGGGTCATTTGTAATTCACATCTTCACTTCTCTTTCATATCTAAGGCGATTTCTGGTGAATACTCTTATTCAGTTGAGCATTCCTCCGAAATCGTTTCTTCTTCCTTTGCAATATGTCTTCACATGATACTGAAGCTGTAGTCGATGATAAGAGTACTGCTGGCGAGTGCCAGTGTGCTCTGCCCGGCGATCAGTACCGGTATGTTGTTAGGAAGTTCATGCTCGATCCTCTCGAGCCTGAGTTTCCTGAACCCCATCAGACCGTGTACGATGCCCCCAGTGGCAAGATCGGGGTATATGCTTCATTCTTTGTCTATGGGAATCTTAGGTTCCCATTGACAAAGTTTGTTTACCGTGTCCTGGAGAGGCACGGTGTGCATTTGACCGAGTTGCACCCCATGGCGATCGCCAAGATTCGCCACTTCGAGTGGGTGTGCCGGATTTTGGGCATTGAGCCCTATGTGGACCGCCTGATGACCTTCTATACTTGGAGGTGCATCCAGGGGTGGTACACCCTGACAACCCGGATTAAGGGTTTGAAGATTTGCGCCACCGAGCGCAGTCTCCGATCGTGGAAGCGGGAATTCTTCTACATTTCTGCCCGCGCCGTCCCTATTGCCATGAAGTTTAAAAATGGCCAAGCCATTCCGAGCCACCACGCCACCAACTACCAGGAGGCGGAATGGTTTGCGAAGATATCCCGGGTCCAATCTCCGGTTTACCGGTTTGCGGAGTCCGGGATGGTGATGCTGGGGATGAGCCGGGTATGGAAGGAGGCGTCTCAGGTTCCCATCCTTCTCGAATACGGTTTGAACTCTACTCCTTATGGTATGTCTTAGTCTTTCTTGCTGATATGAGTTTGTCTTCTAACTGTTTCTTTTCTTTCAGAGGGGAACAATTTGGAGTCGCTCCTGTACCCGCGGGAAGCTGACGGTCCCGTGCGGGTGGGTACTCGCGCTCTTGACGAGAACGAGTTGCCCATCCTGGAGCAAACAGCGGATCGGTTTGTGGAGGTCTATCCGTTGGGCCACGAGATCCTGAGCCACCGGCGGCCAGGTAAGGCGTTATTCTCTCCTCCACCCCTCAGTGCTGTACCCGCTGCTGGGATTCCTTACATGCTGTCTTCTTCTGAGGAATCCGCAGATGGTCCTCCATTAGTGCGGAAGAGGAGGGCTGCCGTCGGGAAAGGGAAGGAGAAGGTGGCCTCCACAGCTGATCCGGTGCTTCTATCTGACACCGAGTCAGATAGTGCAGAGTTGGCGGGGAACCTCGGTGGTGAGAAGACCACTGTTCCGGAGGCTACGACTGTTACCTCCGGAGAACCGATGACGACGACGGTGACCGGCATCAAGAGACCGGCTCCATCGGGTTCGTCCCCGCCCGTCCGTACGTTCAAGCTCAAGAAAACCCGTAAGTACAACTCTTAGGCTTTTATCTTCGTAGTTTAATCTTCCAAGTCTTTTAACACTTTTCTTCTTTACGCAGGTGTGGATGTTGGCGCATTCCAGGGTGAGGGGCCGAGTACTACCTCTCCGCCGATGACGGTAGGCTTGGTCAGCCTACCTGAGGCGTCGACCCAGGTGCCTGCGCCTGCTTCCGCTGGTTCAGTTGCTCATTCTGAGTCGACTGTTCCAGCCGAGATGACGTCACCGCCGGTGGTAAGTGCGATTTTTACAGCATCTTTCACCGAGCCGGCGGTTACGATTGCTGCGGATTCTGCGGCAGCGACTGCGGCGGCTCCCACCATGCCCCCGCCACCGGCACCGACGGCCGGCCCATCAGGTACGCATGGGAGTACTCGCCAATCTTTGCCACCTTCCCATCTGCCTGACCTTTTGGATGGGTTTCCTTTGGGTTCAGGTGATGGGTTCGGCGGTTATCGGCCTGTTATAGACCCTACAGGTGCGTAGGGTTCCTTTGGCCCTTTTTCACTTTTATTTTTTGTCATCTTTTCCTAACTGCTTTTTTTGTTTTTTGCAGTGTCGGATTCCAAAGAAGTGTATGTTCCGCGATGGAACATACGCCGAGGAACAACCCTTCGTACCCCTGTGGAGTGCGTGGAATGGGCTCGCCACGCTGCTCCCCATGGTGCGTTGGGGGAAGCCATGGCTAGCTACCAGGAGGGTAGGCTAACCAATGAGCTTCGGGTTCTCCAGGCCCGGATGCAGCCGCGCGTCGAGCTGCTTTGTCGTGAAAACGACAAGTTAAAAGCAGCTCGCGCCAAGGAAGTATCTCAAGCGCGTGCTCTTCGGGAGGAGAACCAAAAGTTGGCCGCAGCTGCTGCGGAGAAGGAGAAGGCCTTCAAGGCCCTCGAGGTTGAGGTTCAAGCGCGACTCGAGGCCCGCTCCAAGGCTGCCCAAGCTGTTAACGAACAGCTTCGGCTGGCTAAGGAGACTGCGAGGAACGCAACCGAGAGGGCCACCAAGGCTGAAGCCGTTGCTGAGCCTTTACGCGTGGAGAACGAGGAGCTCAAGGCCAAATTGGAGGCTCTCCAACGTGCTCATGATGCCTTGGCGATGGAGGATGCCAAGAAACTTCAAGAGATTCTGGACCAGAGGGGCGTGCTTGATCACACCGAGCGGAAGCTTAAGGGCGTCGAAGAAGCTGCCGCAAAGGAAGTGCTACTTGCCAAACTTAACAAAAGCGAAGCCGAACGCGCCTGTACCCAAGCTCAAGCCGCCCTTCAAGAAGCTCTGGTTGCCAAAGAATGGCTTCTTCGAGAAGCGTTGCCTCAGGTATGTTTAGCTTTACGTCTTCACGCTTTCCTTTGTAAATAGAAAAGGTTTTAACACTTGTATTTTTTCTTGTAGGTTGTGCATCGGGTCTTCTCAGAGACATCTTACGACGATGCTATGAGCGCAGCCCTCAACGCTTCTCACGAGGATGGGGAACGAGCCGGCTTCCTGCTTGGTCTAGGGTTCGTTGAGAAAGGCGTCCCGCCTTCCAACTTCCCTTTGTACAATGTTGATACTGAAGCCATATATGACCAAGCAGTAAATCAATACGCCGCCTTCCCGCATCCAGTGGTGGAGAAGGTGAACCAAGTGGCTGCTGCTAATGATGGGTTAGCTATCCTTAAAGCTTTCCTCGAACCGCCCCGTTCTTCTGATGGAGCGGGTCCAAGTGGAAGCGGCCCTGAAGCTTGATCCTGAAGATCCCTTCCCATTGCTAGGATAGTCTTGTACAGATGTATTTATTTTCTTTTCGTAGGCGGGTAGTTACCCGGCCATTCTTGTAATAATTCGTTTGTGAAATATTAATCTTTTTGCGTATAAGATTGTTATTTCCTTCTTTGGGTTTATTGCTTTATAAACTTATGACTTGCATACTTAGTTTAAATTAGCAATTTTCCAAGTGTAGAATAAGTTAACCTTTTGAACGTGGTTGATTATGGGTTAAAGTTTTGCTTCCTCTTTCGTGATTGTGCGGGTAGAACCGTCACTTGCACTTAGTAGGATGGCTAAACTTTAACCTTCATCTGACCTGCGTGTAGGTTTTCCTTATCGTTTGAGGATAAGTTAACCTTTGAACGTGGTTGATAATAGGTGTGAAGTTTTGCTCCTCTTTCGTGATTGTGCGGGTAGAACCGTCACTTGCACTTAGTAGGATGGCAAAACTTTACCCTTATCTGACCTGCGTGTAGGTTTTCCTCATCCTTTGAGGATAAGTAAACCTTTGAACGTGGTTAATAGGTGTGAAGTTTTGCTTCCTCTTTCGTGATTGTGCGGGTAATACCGTCACTTGCACTTAGTAGGATGGCAAAACTTTACCCTTATCTGACCTGCGTGTAGGTTTTCCTCATCCTTTTAAGAATTTTGTTTTGAACCGTTCGACGCGCGGTTGTCAATAGGTTAGTGTTCAATTTCCTTTCATGATTCATGCGGATAGATCGGCACTTTCATTTAATGGGATAATTGAACTCATCCCCTTTAACTGACCTGCGTGAAGGTTCTGTTCTGTTATTGGGTTTGTGCGGGTAGGACCGCCTTCCCACGCAACGACTTCACATAATGTGAATGCCGTTACCAGTGTTGCATAGTTTAACCGTTCGACGCGCGGTTGTTGATAGGTTATTGTTCAGTTTCCTCATTATGATTCGTGCGGATAGACCGGCACTTTCATTTTTGGGTGCTGAACCTTTTCCCTTCAACTGACCTGCGTGAAGGTTTTTTCACATTATTGGGTTTGTGCGGGTAGGACCGCCTTCCCACGCAACGACTTCACGTAATTATGCGGTGAAAGCCGGCATACTAGTGTTCAGAAAAGTAAAATCATCAGCTTCGATGTTCTAAAGAGAATCATTTCCATTAGAAGTGGCTCTTGGCCTTTTCTTTACAAATTGGAATTGATTTACATGCAAATTGTGTAAATGAGCTCCCTTCCATGTTGGGATGGGAGTGCCATCGAGCCGATACGCACCTGGTTCGGGATCTCGTTCTTTACGCAGCATGTAGTCTCGACATTGAAGCTGGAACTTTTATTCGTGTTTTCCCCAGCTGAGGTTCTACACGCACCCGCCTGCTCAGCCTTTATTGCGCCACGAGGTGCGCGAGCGTCCCATCTCTGACAAATGCTTCGACCATGTCTTTTACGTCTATGCATTCTTCAGTGTTGTGGCCTTTTGTCTTGTGAAAGTCACAGTATTTGCTCCGATCAGCATCATGACGATGTCGGATTATTGGAGGCTTTGGCCATGGGAGCTCTTCAGTAGCGAATATCTCAGTGACGCTCTTGGTGAGTGGCGTCCATCTGGAGTTCCGGTGCGGATGTACATTATCCCTTCCACCCAATCGATGTTGCAAGCCGGATGAGGTGTCAAAGTTTACCCTTGACTGCCAAATGCCTAGCTTCCGCTTTTTATTTAATCGGGCGGTGAGGACGTTGTCTTCTCTCGTTTTCTGAGTGTAGAGGTTTGTGCTCTGGGGGAGATCTCTACCCAGTTGCTTCTCCGTTTCCGCATAGCGTTTTGCTGCTGTCATGATGGCATCCCATGTGGATGGCATGCCATCTTTACCCGTTAGGGTGCGGATGAGCTCTGGGTCATGCGCGCCCTGGATGAAGGCAGCGCGAACAATATCTTCGCTGATATTGCCCAAACTTAGCTTATTTGAGTTGAAGCGAGTGATGAAGTTTGGCAGAGATTCATCTTCTTCTCGTATGCATTTGAGGATTGTCCATTGCTCCTCGGTATACTTCCGTTGCTGGCTGAAGTGTTGGCTAAACTTCTGCTGGAAGTCTGCCCAGTCGTAGATGTGGTTGATCGGTAGACGATCAAACCAAGCTCTAGCAGCCCCAACAAGCGTCATTTGGAACATGTAGCACCAGGTGGGTTCCGTCCAATTGCTGACGGTTGCCCCCGCTATGAACCTGTTCAAATGATCGTCTGGATCAGATATACCGTCATATGTGCCTATGTTAGGCATTTGTTTGGCACTCTTTGGGGCGATTGCTTCCGCAATGTCCCTTGCAAACTTGGACGTTCCTGCATTTGCAATGTTTGGTCTGAACGTTTTGGAGAAGTCTCGTGGACTTCCACCTGTGCTTTTTGGTTTGAAGGCTTGTCCAAAATGCCTTTTCGGTTGGGATTCCATTTCCTTACGCTTCCCTTTTGCCCTATGGCGAGGGTTCGCGTCGGAGTCAGATTCCTCCGAGTCATCCTCCCAGTATTCGAATTCGTCGGCCTGTTGTATGGAACGCAAGCGTTCGTCCAACTCAGCCTGGAATTCCTTTTGTCGTGCCTCCGCCCATGCCTTAACTTCATCGAGAGTTTGGCGGGGGAGTCTTCGTTTCTCAAATTGGGTATCAGTGGATCCCAGTAGGCGATCATTTACTGCACTTGCCCCAGCTTGAGTAACTGGGGTAGTGTTTGTAAAATTTACTTCACTTGCCCCGGCTTGGGTAACCGGGGTAGTGTTTGTAAAAACTGTGTTACCGGTGTTTACCCCAGTAGCTGGGGTTGTGGTTACCGGAATTTCTCTAACCATCTTTGCAGAAGTTTGAAAAAACTGGAGAAAAATAAAGTTCTAGCTTTATGCACGGATGGCGCCAATGAAGAAACACTAACCAGACCCCGGGCAGATTACTGGTAACCTGGGGGTTAGATAGATGTTTCCCACGAGGGGTTAGACCCTTGGAAGATGGTTCTTCTGATAACCTGCAAAAACAGACACCGTGAGCTCGTCACTGAGAAGGGGGGGGGGGGTTCCTCCTTGTGACCACCCTCCGGCGTGAGAATCAGACTAGATTGCTCTTTAAATATAAAAGTATATTAAGAGATTGCTAGAGCAGATATCAGGTATAATATGATGATAATGTGGTAAGATATGATAAGATGAGATGGTCATACCATTTGTGGTATTTATAGCCGAAGGTAGGTTTCCAAAGAGGTATGGCCGGCTGCAACAGTGTTCCTGTTCCACCAACAGTAGCCTACGCACGTGCCCTGCTGGTAGTTGGTGGGTAGGTAGCGGCTGATAGCGACCAGGCCTGCTGTATACTATTCCTGTTCCACCAACTGACGGCTACGCACGTGGTATGACAGTAGTTGGTGAGTAGGCAGCGGCTAATAGTGACATACAGTGCAGGAGCATGCTGCTCGCCATACTGTTGTCAATAAGCTGTCGTATCTTTAGTCAGATCTTTTTCCCATACCTCGTCAGGTACAGTACAGAAGATCTTCCTGTATCGTACGGACTGGCTTATTTGGGCGGGAGTATTCCCCCTCCCGCCCTTGTGCGAGATTGTTCCCGGCTTCGCTCATTCCTTCAGGTGACACTGAGTGAGAGCTAAGTGCCTTGTGCGTGTAGCCTTGCTGCGCGGGTGGCCTTCCCTGATGGCTTGTATCCGAGGCTGCGGGAACAGGCGGAGTCCTTCACCATCGGGAGGCATTTCCTGCGGGACCAGCTTGCGTACTGCGCGTAAGGACGTCACGTCTCTGAGCATGGTTGGTCCTGCGGATCCAGTTGGTTTCTGCGCAGACGTTCCTCTTCAAGGTGAGTCTTGCGGGTCCAACTGGGCTCTGCTCGGACCTACCTCTTCAGAAATACATATTATAGGAATTATGTGTTAGAGTTAATTGTTGATAATTTGGAAAGCCGGGTTGTCCTTATGAATATAAAATGTGCTTACATTTACATTCTAAGCGTGCTATATATATGTGCCCACTTGTTAGATGTGCTAGTATTGGGCATTATTATCATAATTGCTAGCTAGCTTAACTTTTTAATGTTACTTGTTTTATTATTACGTGTCATTATTGTTAACGTTATGAATATAACTGTTGCATTGTTATACATAACTTGAATATTTTATAAGAATGAAATATAAGTCTCATAAACTCGTTTTATATAAAAAAAAACAATAACGGTAAAATGTTTTACAATGTTATCTCGGTTAAATTGTTTAACAAATATTTTACCGATCTCATTTGTCGCCAAATTAGTCTCAATAATACTAACATATAAAAATATAATTCTTACAGAAAATATTAATTAGAAAATGTTTTATTTAAAACAATTTAAATAAAACATAATTACTTAAACTATAACTTTAACCGAACGGTTAGTCGGTCTTATAACCGGACCTTGTTTTAAACCATGGATTTTAAACTAAAATTTAAGATAACTATTATAACTTTGAATTTATTATTTGAAGGGCTCCTGTCATGATAAAATATAAACAATTTATTTTGAAAACAAAATGATATGTTCACGTGTTATTTGTGTTTTTAATCACAAAATAGATGTTTGAAAATGAAAACATATGAAGTGATGTCTCCTTACAGAAAAATTACAAGAAATATTTTATCATAGTATAAACAATTTATTTTGAAAACAAAATGATATGTTCACGTGTTATTTGTGTTTTTAATCACAAAATAGATGTTTGAAAATGAAAACATATGAAGTGATGTCTCCTTACAGAAAAATTACAAGAAATATTTTATCATAGTTGTATAAAATAATTTACATTGTCTCATTTTGCAAGAAACAACAACTATATTCAGTTTACGGTTAAACTGACACAATCCAAACGAAGAATTTAATAAAATATAAATAGAGAGTTTTTATAATAATTTAGTATGTTACTCATTATACAACTTATATTCTAATTATAAATTGGTTTGATAACATTTGGAGAAGTTTCTATACTTAAAACTATTTCGTTTTGCCAATAACCAAGGTATATAAGACCAAAATCGTGCATTTGAAACTTGTTGGAATTTCCAGAATTGAAAATAGTATATTTTTGTATAATATGTGATTATTATAAGTGAGAAGTCACAATATAAAGGACTCTCGCTTATGTAAGCATGGTTACGGGCCGGGCCGTTGCATTTCAAACCGACAATACCGGTAATAACCGGCATTGTCGTTTCTTTTGTACAACCAAGGCGAAATAGGCACAAGGAAAGAGTAATAGGCCGGACCAGCCTACAAAAACGAAACGGTCCCTACGTAATCCATAATATCAAACAAATCCTTTTGGTCTTTGGGCAATTTACCAAGGGCTATAGTCATTGTAATCCTCATATTCAACTACTTCGACATTTCCGAACACCTCATAGTATTTTCAGGGCGTCCAAAGAGTTGATCATTTCTGCATGATTTTTTCTCATGCACTACCCCTTACAATGGGTTTCGAAGACAAAAATCCTTTATTGGCACATAATTGACCACCCGAATGAATTCAATTTGATTATTCCTTCTTATTATTAAGCATCTGAATCATGAATTGTCTTCTTATGACTCATGAATCAGATATATTCGTTTTTTAAATGAATTGTTCAAGGAAAAAGCAATCCCCTCGCGCACTACTGGTTGATCCTCAGATCTGCCCCCCCCCCCATCTTATTCCATAAACTAAATGGATTCTTAGATCTTGTTCATGAGATTAAGAAAAAGAACTCTCTTTCTATCCTAATTTCTAATTTTTATGTATACTAAAATGACTAAGCTCTTTCTATTTCTTTGTTAGAAAAGAGATAGTTTCCAATTTTTTACTTCACTTCAATACTCAATACAATAACAATAATAGGAGACTGGAAACGAGAGTATTAATCCCGCATCCATTCTTCATATCTTCATATGATTGAAAAAAAATATTGGATGCAAAGAAATAAAAATTTTTGTTACAACAAGCCGCGATCTGATAGCTATCAATCTAAATAGAAATATTATATAGATATAAATGAATCTAGATCCTGTAATCAAAGAAAGATAGTGAAAATTTTTCTTATCTTGTGACTTAGAAGAAATGGTTCTCTGTGAAGGAACGAAATGACAATTTATTCCTATAGAACAAGACGATTGAATTGGAAATATCGATAAATTCTTGCGGAGTCCAAAGAAATGAAAAGAAAGGGGGGGGGGGGGGTGTCAACTTGTTCCCAATTTCATCTCTATTGAATTTGAATATCATAATAGCGGATATGGTCATAATTCAATGGGTTAGGTCCACTTATTTTTCCTTTATTGATTTCTAATCTTTACAATGGATTTCATTGACCTAATTGAAAATAGGAATATTTGGTGATTAAACAGATGACTTATCATGATTCGTGATAACTAATATACTATAACTCATAAGATGATAATATTATACATTATAAAGTTGCTTACTTTTTTATTCACATGAAGAATATCGCTATTCTTCATATGAATGCTACGACAAAACAAAGCCCCTTGTCGGGTTTGAACCAAGGGCTTACGCGTTACCATGGGATTACTCTACCACTGTGTTAAAAAAAGGGCTTGGTTCATTAAATTCCTGAGCAGGTTTGTACTATGTAAGTAAAATATATCTTTTTATATAAGAAGCCCAGTTACACATATACAGAAGTGCCTCGACAAAAGGTCCATTTAGATATAATAATTGCATTGTAGCGGGTATAGTTTAGTGGTAAAAGTGTGATTCGTTCTATTAACCCCTATAATAGTTAAGGGTCTTTCGGTTTGATTCATATTCCGATAAAAAACTTTATTTCTTTTAAAGGATTCAGTCCTTTACCTTTTAATGAAACATTCAAGGAAAATAGAAATTTTTGGGATTTTTATCCAAGGTCAATTAAAAACCGAAAACTTGGATTATGAAATTGCAAAACAAAATGATAAAATTGGATCAATATGTCCAGTTGAATGAGTATGAATAAAGAATCCATGGATGAAGATAGACAAGTAGATTTCTAATCGTAACTAAATCTTCAAATTTTGTTTTGATTTGTAGCGAATAAATTGAAGCAAAATAGCTATTAAATAATGTCTTTAGTTTACTAGAGACATCGACATCTTTTTTTAGCTTGGTGGAAAGAAAACCCTTTTCCTTAGGACCCTCTCAAATAGAAATAGAAAACAAAGTAACTAGAAAGTTTGTTAGAATCGCCTTCTTCTAGAGAGATCATCTAGAAAGCGAGTCGTTTTGATTTGAATATATTCAAAAAAAAGCTGACATAGATGTTATGGGTATCCTTTTTTTGTAAGATGGGTATCATTTTTTGTAAGTTGGTTCACATCTTAAATCTAGCAATTTATCCATTTTCCATAAAGGAGCCGAATGAAACCAAAGTTTCATGTTCGGTTTTGAATTAGAGACTTTCAAAATGATGAATCGACGTCAACTATAACCCCTAGCCTTCCAAGCTCACAATGCGGGTTCGATTCCCGCTACCCGCTCTATCTCCTTTTATATTTAGTCTATTATCTTACTATATTTATCTTAAATACTCTAACTCTAATTAATACGTCATTCATGATTAAATATACAATTCAAAAAATTTTCTTACCAAAATCCTACTATATTCTTGCTATATTCTTCTTTTTTTTTTCCAAATAAAAGATAAAAAGATAAGAAAAAATACCCAAAAACAACAATGAAAAAGCGTCCATTGTCTAATGTATAGGACAGAGGTCTTCTAAACCTTTAATATAGGTTCAAATCCTATTGGACGCAATTTTTTTTACAGATCTTTTTTTAGATTTCGAGATCAAAAAATCAATTCTGCATGATTTGAATCCGAAACGTTGCCTTTTATTATAACAACACTAGAATTACTAAAATTAATATGGTATGATAGTTTGAATTCATTTGAAACTTCATGAAAACCTGGACTTACTAAAAATAGTAACTTTGTTAAAACTTGGCAAAATGATGTGTTGTAATGCTTACTTGTTATACTTGAATTATATGACCCCCTACATGATATAGATGCTATAAACATGTATATGTGTGAACTTTTCTAAAACGGAAACTTTATTTGTTTGAAACCTAGTTAGTCGGTCATCACATAGAGTTGACTAATACATAATACTAGGGAAGGTTATTTGAACCAATATTATTTTAATGAAGTGTTTATCTATCATCAGTTAACATGGGAAACCCCCACTTAAATGTCAAACGACCGACAATAAGTCATAACACTTAAATATACTGGAAGAGCTCAATCGAACGACAACGCCAATAACAAATATTACATTGTTGTCAAATTACTTATTGCTACATATATATGCATAATAGGCTTACTTGGTGGTGTCTAGTATCGTTGCAAGCTCATAGATTATCATTCACTTACGCATATTGCATATAGATTGAGGTGAGTTTCGTGCTGCCCCTTTTACTTAAAATTTTTGGGTTGAATACATGTTGTGATTTACTTATGATGTGATGTTTATCAAGAACTGTTTCTGCCATGTTTTTGTCCCACTTTAATTACGCAATCATTAACTCAGGGAGTGAGCCTATGGCTCGTATGGGTAGTACTATTTGGAGACCCCCAAGCACAGTGACCCTACGTCGGGTAAACCACGCTGAGGTCTGCGGACCGTTGCGGCATATGACCTAACGATTGGATTATTGCTTAGCAGAATAATAATCGGGGACAGGTGCCGTTTGGTTGTAAGTCGAGGGAAGGCTTATGATCGAGTGCAGGATTCATTGTGAACTTTATTGATGTGCATCATGCTTTATACTTACATACACACAAACTTGCGCGCTTTTATGAATTAAATCTTTTATGTGTATGTGAGCTAACTCACCAACTTTTTAGTTGACACTTTTTAGCATGTATTCAGATACTATGTGGATAGCAATTTGGATTAGCGATGTAATGAGAACGCCTAAGGATAGAGGCTTATGCTGAACATGAACAATGAAGATTAGATGCCAAGAAGATTAGCAGAACCTAACACAGGATTGCAGCAGTGCCAGAGATGAGATAGTTGTGTAGTTACACCTTATCTTAAATACATAGTGCAAACGCTGTAACTTATTTTAATCAATAATATTTCGCTGCTTACATTTGGTACCAATTCGTCCATAACACGACCAGGCCCGCATGGCAGGGTGTGACAAATGCGTTTATTAGTAAGAAACTGTGTATGAGTTGTTTATTGTGTAGGATGTCTACCACTTCTATAGCTATTAACCAAGAAGTTGTGTAGGAGTGTAATGTGTTAACTATTTTTTGCTATTTACTAATAATTATTAACTTATTTGTATAGGATATACCGTATACTACTTGTGTAGGTACATGTGTATGAGTTTCTTTTAATGTGTAGGATATGTATCAGATGTATATGTGTTATGTGTTTTGCTGTGTAGGTAATATAACATTATATATACGAGAATGATTTCTTATTTGTTTATTATTTATATTTGTTATGTTATTCCGTGTTGGAAATGATATTTTCTTTAGTGAGAATGATTAGTGTAATTAATGTAGGTTGTTGACTACTAATGAAGGGATAAATATAATTTGTTCACTACCAGAATAATGATGATTTGTTCTTATTAATTTGCCCAGCAAAATAAACATCTTGATATATGCTTGATCGTTTTTTTCAAAGGGGTTGATTTGTTCGAATGTAGGATGACGGTATCATTAGAATAAAAAATCTTGATATATTTTAACCTGATTAAAAATAAAAAGTAAAAACAAAATAGGTGATTAAATTGATGTACGATATAATAAGAATAATTAATATTCATTGTTAAATAAAAACCCACAAATCACTAACCTAAAAAACAAAATTATTATTTACATATATGGCTTAATAAAACGTCTTTTAATTGATAAAATCTTCTTGATTATAAAAAAGAGAAAAAGAAAATGTTGGCTTCGGAATTTTGGTCGAGAACTTTTGGCATACAAAAATCTTGAATTTAAATATGATAGTATTACTATTTAATAAATAATGATTTTAAGATAATATTAATGTGGTATTGTAAAGTTATCATATTCGTGATTACTTAACAAAAATAAAAGTTTTAGCATTTTACTAATCTGTTCTTACAATTAAATAAAGCAAAAGGAAAAATAAAAAAAATAATTGGTTAAAACCACTTCTCACATTTCTTACACTAATATGATTTCTTCATTGAACTCAACCATTATATATATATATATAGAGAGAGAGAGAGAGAGAGAGAGTGAGAGTGAGAGAGAGAAAGGTTCAAATAAGAATAAGGTGTTTCCTTAAAATGGTAAGAAACAATAGATTTTTGACATGTGGCATTATAACCCATGGTGAAAGAATAATTCTAGGAAACTACGTCGGTTATAAAGGTGAAAGAGTAATTCTAGAAAACTATGTCGGTTTTTGGTAATTTTAAATCTCAACAATTGATTAACAAGATCTAATGACTAATCTTCCTAGAAAACTATCTCTTTTTATTTTAACCCACCCCTATATATATATATATATATAGAAAAATGGTTCAAATAAAAATAAAGAGTTTCTTAGTAATGGTAAGAACCAATAGATTTTTGACATTTGGCATTAAAATTTATGGTAAAAGAATAATTCTAGTAAACTATGTCGGTTATAATGGTGAAAGAGTAATTCAAGGAAACTATGTTAGTTTTACGTAATTTTAAATATCTTGATTAACATGATTCAATGGCTAAGATATATTCCTGCTATCTATTTTTATTTTAACCCACCCATATATATATATATATATATATATATATATATATATATATATATATATATATATATATATATATAACATCACACCCCATTGTGATTATACTTTCTAAAAACCGGAATTACAAAATAACAAAGTACCAGAATTGTGTGTTCAACTCTACAGGGATTACGAAATAACAATGGTTACTCTTCGGCTACAATGTTAATCCTAAAACTGGTTTGAATCATAATAACATAATAATTGCATATTTGATATTAAACCTCCTAATATTTCTGTTTGAAGACTCTTTCTTGGCTATGATTTTGACCGACTACCACATGTATTAAATCTTCTAATTCCCTTTTTCTACCAACAAAATCCCAAATTCTAATATTATGAAATTGGTGTTTATTAACAGATTTGTCCACGGAAGAATGTCATGTGCCCTTATAAAAGTCTGAAAGCCGACCCTGCTCTTAGATGTCTTTTAAATAAGGAAAGTGGTAAAATTTTAATTTTCTTTAACTGATTAAACTCTTTTATATTTAAATGTTTAATTTTTATTAATTGCCCAGATTTTCTCAGATGCAAGCAAGGAAACGTGGGCTGGCCGTTGAAGTTCTTGGCTGGCTTGGATTAGAGGACTGCTTTGATGATGTCTTACGTTTTGAGACCTTAAACTCTAAAAGCCAGACCCACTCCACTGATGCTCCTAATACTAATGCACCCAATGGTTTACCAACAAGTCTCGTTGTTTGCAAAGGCTTTTAAGATGGGATATAATATATATGGACCCTCATAAAACTTGTAAGTTATCACGAATGAAGTTATAAGTTATAGGTGTCATCATGTTGAAACTCACAATACTTATTTTGGTATTTCAATTGTTATTTAATGACAGTATGCGCATACAAACAGCAAACCTCACCACCATGTTGGCAAGTTGATTTTGTTGTGAGCATTAATTAAGAAATATCTATCCCTGTGTTGGTAGGTTGATTTTGTTGTGAGTATTAATTAAGAAATATCTTATAGCGCTATAATTTATTGTTGTGATTGCAAACAGATTGGGTCATCGGTGCGCAAGAATGGTGTGGACTATGCTTTAGAGAGCATACACAACATCAAAGAAGCGCTGCCCGAGCTATGGGAATTGGTCAACAAGTCAACTTATGTTCAAAAGATTGAGTAATCAAGGTTCTTAAAATTATTGTATTAGTTGAATCATTAAATATTTTGCCAATGGCAGGTTTCACAATTTTTTAGAAGAAAATTTGAATGCATTGCAGTAATTACGGTAAGGACTCAATTCAACTGCTCGAGACTAGTGGTAAAATGATTTACGGTTACACACACCCATAAAACAAAGTTAAATACGGATTACAATACACATTTTATATTCAAAAGTTTTGATGTTATGTAGATCATTGATCCATTAAGAAAAAGTAGGGGTGTTTAGAAAGCTCGTGAGGTCATGACGTTGAGTTATATTTTTGTGTGTGTGTGTGTGATGTATATATATTAGTTTTTTTACATAGATATGTTCGAATATGAGCCTAATACAAGCTACAGCAAGTTTAAAGGTGTTGATTTATCTACATGTTTTTAATACATATAATATGCCACAGATGCCATATTGATGTCAAAGGACTTGCTGCATACTCGTTTCCGTATACAAGTTGAAAATCTGTTTGGGCATATTTAAATAGAGGTGTACAAAAACGTTTTTTTTCCTAAGCAGGTTCCTATTATAGAGGAAATTAGCAACAATGGGTGAATTAGACTACAATAATTTTTTAGTTCACGTTATCAAACGATTTTTATTTATATATCCTAACTTTTAGTTATGTATTATCCGATTCAGTTATTTGATGATTTGTTTTTGTCAATGCATGCTAAACATAATTCATGATATTAAGTTCAAATTTTTTATGCCCAACCTCGTGTAGCACACGGGTTTATAAATTATAACCCAGCAAGTAATATAGAATACAGATATTGATAGAGACTGCTTGTAATAAGACTTCCGGCTCTAATAACCTTATTATGACACACATTATGGAAATTTATATAACATAAAATGTGGCTAAAAAAGCCACCAAACAACCCTGCAGATACAATAATAATACCAGAAATGGTAAGAAAAACACACTAGCAACAGATAAAGAAGTAAATGGACAAGAAAAAGTAGCACTAACCCTCTCGAAAGCATATACATTCCCTACATGTCTATACAGCACACATGAAAATGCAAGGCAAAGTAGCTATAATAATAATAAGTATAGGAAAAGCTAGGGGATCCTTGACAAGTATAATGCGTCCAAAACCTTAATTAAACGTCTCCAATAACTCATATCCCTGATCATGAGGCTTAGATATCATTTAAACTTGTTGAAATCATATATTTTTGTTAAAGCATAAATCTGTGTAAAATGGCTCTATGAACGGTTAACTGGTACTGAAATCAATCAAAATTAATCTGTTCCACATTTTGAATAACCAGAACTTCTGACGATTTAAGAAAACTGAGCTATTTTGGCCTTCTTGTGATGGTACGAAGTCTCGTGACGGTTTATTCCCTGCTGACATTGGGAGACCATTATTAGGGGTGAAGCTTCTTGGGGGAGTTGTTAGTAAAGACACTGGGTTTATTAGGGGGTTGGCAAAGAAGAGAGCTACTAATGTTGTTGATTTGATGCGTCTTCTCCCAAAACTTGGTGACCCGCAGAGTGAGTTACTTTTGCTTCGATCATGTATGGATATTGCTAAACTTTTCTTCGGTTTGAGAACATGCCAACCTGTACACATGATGGAGGCGGTAGTGTTTTTCGACAAGGGATTACGTGAGGCGATCGAGGACATTGTAGTTTGTGGAGGTCCTTTCTTTGGAGACCTCCAATGACGACTTGCTTCCTTATCTATTAAGAATGGGGGTCTGGGGTTGTATTCGGCAGTAGAGGCTTCCTCCTATACGTTTGTGGCCTCGAGAGCCCAATCGTGGGTGCCTCAGGATCACATTTTGCGAGACAGTGGTATATGTGGGATGGATTCTGATTATTCTTGTGCTTTGGCTTGTCTTCGTGATATGATTCCAAGCGTCGATTTTAGCAGTTTCTCTAACAAAGAGACCAACCCCTCTAAAGCCTAGCATGCTTTGGTGAGCGCTTTTTTTAGTAAAATTGTTCACGACATGGAGTTACAATTTAACATGACAAGCAGACAAAAAGCAATTTTTGAGTGTCTACAAGCACCACATGCTCAAGATTTTCTTCTTGCTATCCCTATAGATGGGTTAGGCCAGCATATGTCTCCAGTGGAGTGTCGTACTATCCTTAAGTATTGTCTTATGATTCCTCTATTTTCGGTTGATGAGATATGTCCTGTTTGTCGTAAGGCGTGTTTAGACTCATATGGGGAGCAAGCGATGCACTGTAAAGAGCTCCCGGGGTTCAAGTACCGACATGATTTGGTTAAGGATGTGCTCTTTGATATATTCAGGCGGGCCGGAATTTCTGTTAAGAAAGAAGCACCTGTGAATTTCCTGACTAACCCGTCGGAGGGAAGATCATCTCTTCGACCGGCTGACATTTTGGTGTTTGGGTGGATAGGAGAAAAACACGTGTGTGTGGATTTAACAGGGATTTCCCCTTTGATGGGCTTAGGAAGTAGTGGTTTCGTAGCGGTCAAACCGTATTAAAAGCTACTTCAGGCAAGGTGGCAAAACATGAGAAGGCGTGTCTTGACAACCAACATGTATTTATTCCTTTTGCTTTTGACACTTTTGGTTTCCTCGCGCCTGAAGCTATGGAGCTACTTACCCGTGTTCAGCAGGTCATGCATAGTAATGTTATGACTCCAAGATCAGCAAATATAGTTTTTAAAAGATTGGGTTTTGCAATTCAAAAAGCGGTAGCGACGCAGCTTTTTGCCCGCTTGCCTTATGTTTCGATGTAATCTAATCATTAGAATTGAAATGATAATAATCAAGCAATTAATTGTAACATCTAATCTAACATCTAATCTAATCTAATCTAACAATACTAATAAAAAAAAATAATAGAGATGATGTGACAATCTCACATTAATTCTTGGTCTAATCTCTCTTCTCATTCATTCTACATATCCATGGGTTATGAGGCAAAACCATTTTGACAAATCTAATCTAATCTAATCTAATCTAACAATACTAATAAAAGAAAATAATAGAGATGATGTAGCAATCTCACATTAATTCTTGGTCTAATCTCTCTTCTCATTCATTCTACATATCCATTGATTATGAGGCAAAACCATTTTGTCAAATGGGTTATAATTTCCTTTCTAATATTTCATCTCATTCATCCTATCTCTCCATGGGTTATGGGTCAAAATAATTTTGACAAATGGGTTATAATTTTCTTTATAATTCTCTAATTCTGCATCTTATTTATCATACATATCCATGGGTCATGGGTCAAAACAATTTTAACAAATGAGTTATAATTTCTATTCTAATTCTCTAACTCTCATCTCATTCATCATAATTATCCATAGGTAATAGGTCAAAACAATTTTAGCAAATGTTGTATATAAAGAGATTTTTTTTTCTAATTTGTAAATTTAAGATTATCGACCTCTTATTATTTGTATTATATGTTTTATTTTCTTTTTACCATTAATTTTGTTTATTTTTTTTTCAAATAACGGATCTTATTTATTTTTATTATCTGACAAATCCTGTGTAATACACGGGTTTAAAAGCTAGTTGGTTATAAAAGATATGTTTAAACATGCTTTTATTGTTTAAAGTTCAATAATCACTCAGAAATCAACACCAACACAAATGCTATCTATACAAATTTATATGTTTGTTTTTATAAGCAACACCTAACACAACACACATGCTGAGTAACCTAACTAGGGGGAAAAATACATTATTAAGACTTAAGAACAGCACCCTTTGTGATTTTCCACGCTGACTTGGCAAACGACATCTCATAGCGTGTAGTGTAGGTTGAATTGTACGAGTCATTGTTTTCAGGGTTGGTCAAATCGGTCAACTTAGCCGATTCTTCAAGGGTTGCTTCCACAACAGCTAGCCACCCATCTGGTGAAATCGTCACGCTGTCGATGCTGATGTTTAAAAGATTGTACTCCCAAAACCAACCATGTTCACCAATTTCGGTTGCTCGTTCTAACCATATCTTCAACATTTCGCCATCTAATACCTGCAATATCAGCCCGTTTACTTATGAACAGTTGAGGGGTATAATGGTAGTTAAATTGACCTGTTGACTTATGATTTATGAATGATCAAACTAGGTCATTTTCGTCTCTTCAATCAGATCATATAGAAAAAATAACCCACTAGGATGATAGTTTCGCCCTGTAACCGACTATTAAACGCTTTCTTTGAGTTTTCCAATAGTGGAGGAGGTAATATGGGAACCTTAAATTCGAGAACACTTTACCTCGGACAATTTTGAGTAGCAATGATCCGGTCCAAGGGCCTGGGATTTAATGTTCTGCCACTTGCGGACTAGGTCTTCAGCGAAGATTGCATCCATTCTAGGTATTTCACCTTCTTCGACTACAGAGTCCTCTGAAATAGACGATTTTAGATAACTATTTAAAAATATGTTTTTCAACATATTGAACACACGATTAGTCTTAAATCATTCCGGGTGTGAAAGAGCCGAGTTACTTGTGGGGGTTATCTAGGATAGGCTTGCTAAAAGCTTAAGCTAAGCTTAAACAAGCTCAAGCCTATATTCGAGCTTATTTAATAAACAAGCTTGACTAGGCTTGTGAGCCTATGCATGCTTGTTATTTATTTATAATTTTTCTTTATTAATATGTTTAAAAACAATTTTACATATATATACATAAAAATTATTATTAAATATAAATTATGTATACACACCAGAATCGTAGATGTATATAACTAAATTAAATACCTAACAGAAAATAAACGAACCACGAGCCAAGCTCGATCTTCTAAAACTACCCAGGAGCCGAGCTTGGGCTGGAAAAATAGAGCTCAAAATGAGCCAGACTCGAAATCGGCTCGGCTCATGTACACCTCTACAAAAAACCCTACCAGAACAACACCTACTAATTTATTAAAACACTAATCAAATACATTTGAATTACAGTGTAACATGTCTTTTTAGATCATACCCACATTGAGGACATCAGAAGCCACAACCGAATTCACTTCTTTATTAGTGGCAGGGCCTTTCTTAAACGGTAAAAACTTTAAACCCGCCAAAGTCATCATTCCCACCACCACACCCGCACACATAATCTTCATGGCCGCATCTTTTATCTGGTAAGTTATTGTTTCTTGTTCTTTACTTTCATCATCATTATTATCATTATTATTATAATCATTTTCTTCAGAAACAGTAACTAAATCATCAGTCTCAACAACATAGGAATCATCAAACTCGCCGTCATCGTAACGTCTAACAGTAACTTGCGATTCTTGACCGAGTGGAAAAACCTTCTGTAATGCCTGAATTGCTTCGACTTTAACACTACCAAGAACCGCAGTGGCTTCAGCTCCAATTCTTGCAATGGAGGTTATAGCAGCGGCTGCCGCCAACAGCGAACCACCAACACCACCCCCACCGCCGCTGCCTTCTAGCCTTTCTAAAAACCTCAATACAACCGGATCGTCAAAATAATCACCAAGCTTAAAACTAACATCTATAGTATCTCTAAACCTAGGAAAAACAACCTCTGATACCCATGTTTCCAACAACTTACAAAGGCCTGGAAGGTCATTGTCGGGGTCGTTTCCAGAATGTTCTAGAACAAAGGTAACAATAGACGGGTCTAGGTACGGTGAGTTTTCATTGTTTAAACCTAACCATGAACGACACTTGTCAACTTCACCTACAAGAAGTGAACAAAGACCCTGTTCTAATGAGAAATCCACCTGGCGGGTTTCTTTCATGTTGTGTGTGAGTGATGCGTTGTTTAAGGATGTTGATTTGATTTGTTGAAGTTCTTGAAATAAGTTGTTGGCGTCTTCAATATGATGAGGCTTTTTGGCCATGATAGCTTGAGCTACAAGTGATAAAGCAACTCCATAAACCTCAAAGCTTTCTGCTGGTATGCTCTTTGGTGTGGTGCTAAAGAGTTCAATCTTGAAAATAAAAAAGGTAGAAACAAAATTAGACACGTAAATAGATGTAGAAGCTAAAAGCGAGAAGCAATCAGTTTGTAGAGGGCAATATAGGAAATGAGTTGTGTAACACGTCAAAGTGGGTTATTTTTTGTTCAACATAGATACTAGGAGTGTAAATGAGCCAAGCAAAGTCGAGCCCAAGCTTGGTTCGTTTAACTGACTCGAGCTTGGCTAGCTTCTAGCTCTATTTCTAAAGCTCGAGCTCGGCTTGTTTATCATTCATTCATGTACACTTTTAAATATTTTTTTATATTCAATTTAAGTTTATTTAAATAATAAATTTATACATTAATAAAAAAATATATAAATAATAGGTTCATGAGACAGCTTGATAAGTGAAGCTTGGGCTCGATTATTAACCAATCTTATTTTTAGGCTCGAGCTCGTTGAAGCTCGAATCGATTTGAGCTTTTAGCGAGCCCAGGTTGGTTGTCCCAAAACACTTTTTGTCCAAATTGTCCCAACAAAGCATATCAAAATAACCAAATTGCTACCTGTTCCGCTGCAGTCATCCGTAGGAATGCCTCACTCATAAAATCTTCACGTGTAAATCCGCCAGCAACAGCAGCGGCACCACCACCTTCAACAGCCCACAAAATATTGCGCACACCTTGAAGACCTTCAATCCTTCGAGTTCGATAGTCATCATTCAGGGGTAAGGCCAAAAGTTCCAACACGTATCGTGGGTTTATCTCTTCTAAAGTTTCATCAATTTGTGCTTGCAAATCTGGAGCGAGGCTGCTTGCACCTTCTTCCTGAATGAGAGCAAATACGTAAGAAACAGATATATTCTTAGCATGCATCATGAAATATGGGATTTCAAAGAATTAAACAACCTTTTTCTTTGCTTTTTAATTTGGAAAACACAAAAAGAAAACTTTTAATGGAAGTGTAAAAGTAATGGACTACATTTTAACTAAAAGTAATTACAATGGACGGGGAAGCATCCATAACCAAACAAATGTACACGTACCACTACCTAGTATACTCCAACTTACAGCAGAGCTATTGGTAGGGTCAGAGGGTTTGATGTCTATCATAGAGAGGCTACTCCAACTGAGAATCTCAGCTCCAAAAGCCCTCTTATTTTCTTTTCTTAACATGTAAAGAATAGTATAATAACCCATATATCACAAAATATAGCTAAAAGAATCAGATTAAGCACCCATACAAGAATATTAATAATGAAAGCTGTAAACAACCGCTAAAATACAATGATAAGCAACTATAGTTTCAACACATAACATAGAAGATAGACAGAAAAAACAATTGCTAAATATAGTAGCTGTAGATAAAATAGTATATAGACAAGAGCCTTCAATATCTACTAAAATAACCTGAAAGGATGCCCTAGAAATACCTAACTCAGGCTAATAGGCTGAACACAAATCAATTCTAATACTATTGATCTAATATATATTGAACAATAAACATTCAAGACTTCATTAAAAGTCTTACCTGCAATAACTTAAGTGCCCTCTCCAATAATTCACAACCCTTGATATAATCAGGGGGAGACATTGCCATCGTGTCTCTTGAGATTTCGATATAGGACAATGCCATTGCCAACACAACATCCTGCTTGAAGGATTTGGGTAGTCTCTCTTTCAGTAAACTCTCACCAATTTCAAGCACCAACGCATCCTCGCCAATTTCTTGCAACACGCACAACGCTCCTGGAACCTTGAAAATTTTCATCACAATAGAATTGGGTCAATGTTGATATTTAAAACCATAACCATGTCTGGTTTAAAATGCATATATCAAGAGTGCATAATGCGCACATCACATGATGCGATGAGATTGCATTGCCACAATTGATGCGACGTCACATGATGACGATAATATCTTATATTCTAAAATTAGCATTTAACAAGTTAAAATAATATTTACAAACAACTATCTAGTATTTTCATTAATAGAAAACGCCTTGCATACTTGGGATCAAAACACATCATATCGCCACGGGCTATACGTTAGATCAAAAGGATCCTCTTTAGTTGTTCTTCCCCAGATAATTTCTAGTGTAATTTATGTATATTTTAGTATAAATGCAACTCTAATGATCCAGTCATCCAACTCATAGTAGTCATGAACATGGGGGAATCTTATTAAGGACCAGGGGGTCCCGCCCTCCACCCCCTCCCTGTTTTTTTCTTACTAGTGTTACTTTACGTGTTTTCGTCTGTGTAAATTTGCCCGTTTTCGTCCGAAAATTTTGAGCCAGGCCGTCCGTTTATGAAAACTTTTATGCGTATTAACAACACCCTGTTTTCGTCTAAGTTTCACCACTAGTCATAAAAATCGTGAAATATTTATGCTGCATTCGGCACAATTCTAAACAAATTTAAATCATTTACAATCCTAACACCAGCGAGTTAAATTTCGTCAATGGAATAACACAGGGCGGATGCAATATAACTTACATTGTCCCACGGAACATCCGTATCCACTTCATCATCCCCATACTCTCGTCTCAAGCCAGGGTTCGCTAGGGTCTCAAACGCCGCTTGAACAATCTGCCTGCGGCTAATCAAGGCGCCATCACTGTAACCGTGCTGAGGCGGTTGCGAAACCCTAGCTTCATAACACCGGCTAAGTCCGTCGCCTAGGAAGTGCGGCTTGGCGCCGAGGACTCTGTAGAAGTCAATGGGCATGGAGACGTGGCGGTGGGGTGCGGTGGGCGGCGGCAGAGTGAAGGTAGGGCCTGGAGAGTCGGCATTGGTGGTTGCCGGGAGGAACTGGAAGTCGGCGAGGAGGCGGTTGGCCCATTTGCTGCCGGTGGCGGCGTTTGGTCGAAGGTGTTTCTTAGTGGATAACGGCAGACATACGCCGAGCCTCAGGTGGCAGAGAGCCTCCATCGAACAAGAAGAAAAGAAGAATTTTGTTTGCGTTGATATTATAGGACTTGTTTACGAGTAAAGTTTAGCGGGGTGTTTCGTAAACTTCTTAAAATTGCTTTTTATAGTTTTGCTATTTGTTAAAGGTTAAAAAGATCTTAAAACCAAAAATTCCAATCTTTTGGATGATACTTTTGTTTTTATAAAAACCAATTACATAAATACCTACCAACAACCTGCAACTTCATTACTCTATCAACTTCATCTGTATCAAGAGACTTTCATTACTCATCATCAACAACAATCTGCAACTTCATTGACTCATCACCAACTACAAATATTACTCACCACTACCGACCTAAAAAAACGGGGGGGGGGGGGGGGGGGGGGGGGAAACCATATAAGGGAACCTGAGAAGATGAGAAGAGGATTTCAAACTATTCTGACGCTGACGACTCTCCGACCTACACTTAGGCGGCCTGTTATCTCAGACGAGAAGAGGTATGCTTGGTTCGCTGATTGTTTTGGAATTAGAATTGGAATTTGATAGGAATTAGAATTTGAATTGGAATTTAGGAATCCCTTTGCAAATTCTTAGATGTCTTTGGTTATAACTTTGTTAATGGAATTGAAATTGGAAAATAGCTCAAAAAGACACATTTGCCCCTAAATTAATATATGAGTCAAAGAAAAAAAGGGCCAAATGTTATATTCTCAAGTAACCAGCACACTCTTCATCTCTCAAGCCCCCAACCATCGTCTCCGGCAACAATTGCCGCAGGCGGTCACAACACCTACCCCTCTCTCACTTCAACCTATCTCTTTCTTTTCTCTCTTCTCATAATTGGTTGTTGCATGAATATTTGATCCAAAAAACGTGATAGATCTGAAATCATGTGACAGATCCATCACCGGAATTAAGTTGGTAGAGGTGGCCGGAATTTCGTTGTTGGTGGTGGTGGTGACAGGAGAAATTGTCAGTGACGTCTACAACGGATGTTTGCCATCAGCGTTGATGCCGATAGTGTTGCTTGGCGGCGGTAGGGGCTGCGACAGCAGGCGGTGGCAGGTGACTTGGCTACTGCGTTGGTTGGCGGTGGGTGGTAGTGTCGATTAGTGCAGGGACGGTTTGGATCTGTTGGTAGAGGCCGAGGGTTATTTATGGTATTCATACACAATCCCATGAAATCCTTCAAAGCAATATAGTAATCTAAATTCCTTCATTTGTGTGAGGAATTAAGAACTCAAGTGTGAGAACTCAAGAACACTCAAGAACTCAAGAGAGAATTAGAGAGAAGATATAAGAAAGATGTTTTTATTTCTTTCAAGGGATGATTTACTAAGTGAGGGGAAGCCTTCCTTTTATAGGCAAGGAAAAGCTAACTAACCTCATAAAAAGACACAAGGCCCATACCTATTGATTAAGGGCCATACTTAATGACATAAGCCATGACATGACATGGATTAATCCTAACTAACCACTTTAAGAGTGATTAGGCTCAAACAACACACTTAATACATAATTAAGAAAATATTATACAAGACACACAATTATTAACAACTTATTCCGAGGATTAAGGTTACTTCAATCTTCATTTTCGAGTTGCGTCTCTAGTGCCATAGTTTTGTGGTCCTGGTAAGAGGTTTTGAGTTTGAAGTGTTTCCATAATACTTTTCAGCGGGGTCCAGAAGCTGACTGCTACTTGGGGGATTTTTGCTTCTTGTAATTCCTCATTTGGATTTTCTAGGGTTTCATTTAGGTCTATTATCCAACAATCACCGTCTTTGTTATTTGAAATCCCTTTAAAAATTTGTTCTTCAAAGTGATCATCGATTGCCGTTTCCCAGTCGTGCACCCATGGATGACTTCTTGGCCATAGAATTTTTCCAGTTAGGACAGGATGATGTAGTTTGTTAGGATCAACATTGTTTATTAAGGCCATTTCTCTTCGAATCTGCAACCAATCTTCGTAAAAATTTGCTTTGAAAAACCAACTTGTTGGATTCATATCCATCCAAGAATGTATGAATGTGGCTGGGACCTTGTAGGCCCTTTCTTGACCTAGATGTGGATTAGGTTTCTTGAAGCGGGTAATTAGATACTTTCTAGGTGAGGAATCGATAATTTGTATCCATTTCTCAGTAGGGAGGAACCATTCTAACATCTTTTGAGTATGCTTCTGATCTTCAGGTAACTCTCCTAATTCGAGGAAGTACGTGGCCAGCTTCGAGGTATTGAAAGGAACTGCTATAGTGAATGCTTCAAACAAGCACCAGAAAAAACATAGCATTTCTTTTGTCAAGGCAGATGGATCGCTTAAATGGAAGACATGAAGAAAAGGGAAATCTGGGTGAAACTTTTCCCCTTTTGAGAACTTTCCTTCTTTTTTCAGGATGATTGACATCAAGTTTTTGTAGTTGAGACTGGATAGTTCCACCAGGTTGTGAGTGTTAACAACTTCCATGATTTCGGTTGGAATAGGCTTTGGATTTGAGGGTTGGCCGAGGTGTGACAATCGTCAATTTCAGGTTAACTCCGTTAACTCAACTCCGTCAATTCAAACTTAAGATCACTGAATCTATAACGCACACTTCATTACATTTAAACTAGGGTTTAAATGACGCTTAACACTTACTACATGTGTAGCCTTTCGGGAATTGCACCGAAACGCAAACGAGTTGACGCAAATGATTGGTGAATAAACGAAAAACGTCAAAACAATAATTATGTGATAATTATGTGTTATGTGATAATATTGGTTAAAACACTAACTCAAGATGTAAACAAGATAGTTTAAGCTAGATAAGTAATACTTAGAAGTTGAGGGGCTTGAGTGTAACATAGTATTATTATAAATAATAATAATAATAAACCCTAACTCACTTTTTTTCTTTCTCTTCCTCTACCCCGATCGGACTTCTCTTCCCCCCCCCCCCTCACGGCTGCCGCCACTTATATACACACATACAACCAAGTTTTCAAGCCTTTGATTGAAGATTAAGGTGCTAGGAAGGTATAAACGACTATCCTATGCATCCTTTATACTTAATTTCGATGTTTAATGGGTTAATTGAAAACCCTAGAGGCCGATTTATGCGTGTATGTAGTTTATATGATTGTTGTTGATTTGATGATGATATGATAACTAGAATGGATATTGTTACATGTTAATTGCTTGTGTCTTTGATTTGAGTTCAAACAAAAACCCTAATCATGTATGTAATGTGTAATTGATGTGCATGGATAGTGATTATGGAGTCTAGAGTGTTATATGAATGAATGATGATCCATAGATAGTTAATATGCAAACAGTTTCTGGACAGATTGTGTTATTGATGTTTAATTGACTGTAACAAAGTGTAAATGTGAAAATTGGTTGAGATTATTGATACTACAGTAAACTAGGTTGAGTCTAGTTTCTAAAGAATATAAATTTGCAATTTTTGGACGTGTAAAAGTTAACTTTTATGATTTTACAAAAACGTTGTGCAAAGCTGAGCTGTTAGACCTGCTGTTAGGCTGTTTTGTAAATATTATATCTCATGAACTACAAAGCCAAATGGGTTGGTTCCACTTCTGGAAGTTGACTTGTTGAGTTAGGAACCTAACCCAAGTGGTCTTGCATTTGTTGGATTTTTGTTTTAACGGGAATTTCAAATAAAATTCTGTTGCGCATGAATTTGACTGTTATGAGTTTGCTGTAATGATTTGATGATTGTGAGAAACCTATGTGGAATAAAAATATAATAAAATATGTTCTGGAAACCTAAGACATATATGCTTTTGTGATGATTTTTGGTAAATTAATTGTGATGCTATGATCGGTGAGATAGTACAATCTTTCAAGTAGAATTTCTGTCTCGGTGAAACTGGCTGCTGAATTTTGTGAAAATGCATGAAACATAATACTTGCTATATAATTGTTATGTTTTGACCAAATTGCCCTTGCGGGGAATAATTGCTAATTGATTGTCATGATTTGACCAAATTGCCCTCGTGGGGAATAATGGCTAGTTAATTGTTATGTGTTGACCAAATTTGCCTTACGGGGAGTAATTGCTAGTGATGTACTTTATGAATACATGACACGTAAATAATTGCTTACACATGTAACGTATCACAAATACATTTGTTAAAGTCACACACGATTCACAAACGAAACACGAAACATGTTATGTGCATAGGTATTATGTGCCGGGTCTAGAGACTCGATAATATTCCGACACTTAGAAAAATCTCTTTATTGTTTTAGAACGCTAGAGAGAGTTTTTCTGTGACGCGCATCTTGGTGAATTATTTTGGGAATACTTCGCAAACAGTGAGTTTCACTTTCTCATTTTTAAACTTTTTAAACGTTTTTCACTTGGGGGAGATAACATACTCTGAAAACGCATTTAAGATTTTGTTAATATAGATTATATATCACTTGTAAAGACTAAGTGGCAAACGCGTTAACTAAAGTCCTTCATTCACATCGAACCGGTTAATATTTGGATAATAGCGAGTCACTGTTGAGTAGTACTACTGGGTTTGACAAACCCCACTCAACGCTAAACTCGACTGGAGGTCGAGTGGGTGTAATCTTGGCTAAACACATACCATGGTCGGGATAGACCTGGTGGCAAGGCAAATGATAAACAGTCAGCTTCGGTGTCGAACACTTAGTGATACTTGTTTTATAGGCTAGCTACCTATAGATATATAATTGACATAACACTATCTGGTAAATGCAAAACGCTGTAACGCAAAACGCTGTTATGCAAAACGCTGTAACGCAAAACGCTTAACGCAAAACGCTGAACGCTTTATTTTATATAAACTTGTGAACTCACCAACCTTGTGTTGACACTTTTAGTATGTTATTCTCAGGTAGCCGAGGCGGGCGCGCGGTATAGGATCATGCATTGCTTGAAAACGTTTTTTTGTTATGCAAACTATTTTAAAACTGTTATCATTGGGTTTAAGTCGTCCTGCGTGACGCAACATTTATTTTATGGTTTTTACGCTTCCGCATTTAATTACTCGTAAACGTTTTCATGGTTTCGAAACCTTGTTTTTATGGTTAGATTATAACTAATGATTCCGATCCTGTTAGTTCACACCCTCTGACGGTAAAACTCCGTTAGTGGATTTTGAGGGTGTGACAGATTGGTATCAAAGCCATTGGTTATAGCGAACTAGAAGCTGCATGCATACTAGACTATAACCGCGATGACCCATTAGTTATAATGATACTCACTGCATAGATTTGTGTTGTCTTTGTTATCTTATCTCTTTACCTCTTTCACTCATACGCGCGCGCATACACGGCTTACCTGTAGGAATGTCGACGCCGCCATCCTCACCATCATCTGATCCGATGACTCATGCTCACGGGAAGGAACCGCAGTTACCTACCGCATCGCCACCCCCGTGTAGTCCCGGAACTCGAAACTCCCGCACCGAAGAGGTACCGCTTATCCGGAGGCATGTACGAAAACGAAGTTAGCTGGGATTGGTACCCTAACATGATCAGACGTATGGTCTATCGCGAACAAGTTCCCCCGTTACCTCACCCGAACCATCCTGCTTACCCCAACACCCTACCACCCATAACCGAACCTGTAGAGCGAGTTCTCGCAGCTGTCGTTTCTTGCTTGGAGCGTGACGTGGGTTACATGCGCTATACGAGAGCTAACGTTTCCGGACTGTTAAAAGACGGAACCGAGACTAAGGAGGAGATTGCCCGCATGGCAGTGGCAATGAAGGAAATGCAAGAGGCTAGTGATCAACAGATGAAGATTATGAGAAAGATGCAAGCCGAGATGATAGACTTGCAAGAGCAACTCCAAGTAGCAAGGACCCGAACCGAGATAGCTTTAGAGCGCTGCGATGTCTTACAAATGCAGATTGCTCAGAACGCAGCCGAACCCGAGGCAGAGCCTGAGGCAGAACCTGAAGCCGAGCCTGAGGCAGAGCCTGAAGAGGAACCCGAAGAAGATCCCGAAGAGGAGCCTGACGAAGTTCCCGAGGAAGATCCCGAGGAGGAACCCGAAGAGGAACCGGAGGAAGAACCGGCTGAGCCGGAGGCACACTCAGAGGTGTCCTCAGACGATGACATCTGAGAATGATAACACCTAGATGTCTGGAAGAAACGCTGGACACGGACGTGGTAACATCAACTTGACTGCAGTTGAACTCCAAACTCTGCTGAACGACCATGCGGCGGCCGCTCTAGCCGCACACGTTCAGAATCAAGCTGGAGGTCCAACTGGAACGTGTACTTTCAAGAATTACCTTGACTGCAAGCCCAGTTTGTTTAAGGGCACTGAGGGAGCTATAGGCTTCCTGCGTTGGGCTGAGAAGGCCGAGTCGGCCTTTGAGATGTGTAATTGTCCCCCTGCCAGTAGGGTCAAATTCGCTGCTGGAACACTTGAGGATTCTGCCCTCACTTGGTGGAATTCGAACGTACAGATCCTTGGATTAGAACTGGCTAACGCGATGAACTGGGAGGAGTTCAAAAACATGATGCGAGAAGAGTACTGTCCGAGAGAAGAGATTTCAAAGTTGGAGTCAGAATTTTGGTCGTTGAAGATGGTGGGTTCAGAAATCGAAGTCTACACTACCCGTTCTCACGAGTTAGCTGTGATGTGTCCGCGGATGGTGGATCCGCCGAGTAAGATGATTGAAATGTATCTTGATGGGTTAGCACCGCAAATTCAGGGCATGGTGACGTCTTCCAGACCAGCCACGATTCAACAAGCGATCCGTTTAGCTCACAAACTGACGGATCAAGCAGTGACCCAAGGTGCGCTACCACCTAGGGGTTCAACCGCTAAAGCCCGTGACAACCCGAGTAATGACAACAACAGCAACAGCAACCCGAGCAGCGGAAAGAGAAAGTTTGACAACACCAGATCCTCATCCTCGAACCTCCCACAGCAACAACACTACCGTAAGCCCGAATTCACTCGGAGCTTTAACAATCAGAGTCACAACAACAATAACAACGGTAGCGGGCAGGGTTCGAGCGGATATGCTGGGAAATATCCGAAGTGCAATAGGTGCAACTATCATCATGTTGGCCCGTGTGACCGTGTCAAGTGTCAGAGATGCGGAAAAATGGGTCACCAGGCGAAGGAATGTAGAGGAGACCTTGCGGCAAAGGGTGCTCCTAAACCACCTATGACGACGAAGGGATGTTTCGAATGTGGGCAGGAAGGTCATTTCAGGAAAGATTGTCCCAAGCTGAAACAGAACGACAACAATGGAGGTAATGGAAGTGGCAGTAGTGGTGGAAACAATGGCAAGGGAAGAGCTTTTGTAATTGGGTCGGGTCAAGCCCGCAATGATCCGTACGTGGTGACTGGTAAGTTCCCTGTGAACTATTGTTTTGCTTCTGTATTGTTTGACACTGGAGCTGATAGGAGTTTTGTGTCGAAAGCTTTTAGCCAACTCTTAGACTTAACTCCAACCCTATTAGATGCTAAGTTTCCTGTTGAATTAGCTGACGGTAAGACTATAGTAATGACTCATGTACTTGCGGGATGTAAGTTAAAACTGTCAGGTCATGTCTTTGATATCGACCTTATTCCTTTTACGCTTAGTAGTTTCGATGTCGTAGTCGGCATGGACTGGTTATCCGAGAACCGAGCGGAGATTATATGTCACGACAAGATAGTCCACATTACTACCCCTTCCGGCGAAATCATTTCGGTCCGAGGCGAGAGAAGCGGCATGACCACCAGCGTCATTACCCTCATGAAGGCGCAGAAGTACCTGCGAAAGGGTCATCCGGCAATTTTGGCGCAGATTGTTGAGAAACCCGCGGAGGAGAAGCGAATTGAAAATATACCGATTGTACGAGATTTTCCGGAAGTTTTCCCGGAGGATTTGCCTGGACTCCCTCCTATACGACAAGTCAAATTCCAAATCGAGTTGACACCCGGTGCAGCACCCATAGCACGAGCCCCGTATCGGCTCGCACTGGCGGAGCTTTAGGAGTTGTCCACTCAGTTGCAAGATTTGTTGGATAAGGGTTTTATCCGACCTAGCTCATCGCCATGGGGAGCCCCTGTCTTGTTTGTCCGAAAGAAGGACGGGACTTTCCGCATGTGTATCGACTACCGGGAGTTGAACAAGGTGACGGTCAAGAACCGTTATCCTTTACCCCGAATTGATGATTTGTTTGACCAGCTTCAAGGATCGAGTTACTACTCGAAGATCGATCTGCGATCTGGTTACCACCAACTAAGAGTGCGCGAAGAAGATATCTCAAAGACGGCTTTCAGAACACGGTATGGTCACTACGAGTTTTCGGTTATGCCTTTTGGCCTAACCAACGCACCAGCCGTATTTATGGATCTCATGAATCGAGTATGCAAGGCGTACCTCGACAAGTTTGTGATTGTTTTCATTGATGATATTCTCGTCTACTCCAAGAACGAAGCTGACCATGAAGAACACTTAAGGGTAATTATGGAATTATTGAAGAAGGAACAACTGTATGCTAAACTCTCGAAATGTGAGTTTTGGCTTCGCGAGGTTCACTTTTTAAGACATGTGATCAGCGAGAACGGTATCCATGTCGATCCCGGTAAGGTAGAGGCCATCAAAAACTGGGAAGCACCTAAGACTCCGACTGAGGTGCGGCAATTCCTAGGACTGGCCGGCTACTACCGACGTTTCATCGAGGGATTTTCAAAGATTGCTCAACCCCTCACCGCTTTGACTCACAAAGGCACTAAGTACAATTGGGGTGACGCGCAAGAATCCGCTTTTCAACTGTTGAAAACCAAACTCTGTAGCGCCCCTATTCTAGCCCTCCCCGAAGGAACGGAAAATTTTGAGGTACACTGTGACGCATCGATACAAGGTCTCGGTTGTGTGCTGATGCAACTCGAGAAGGTTATAGCTTATGCCTCTCGACAACTACGGGTTCACGAGAAGAACTACACGACCCATGATTTGGAACTCGGAGCTATGGTGTTTGCCCTTAAGATATGGAGGCATTACTTGTACGGTACCAAGTTTACCATTTACACCGACCACAAGAGTCTCCAGCATATCTATGATCAGAAGGAGCTGAACATGCGACAGCGTCGTTGGGTCGAGCTGCTCAAGGATTATGATTGTGCCATCAAGTACCACCCTGGCAAGGCCAATGTAGTGGCCGACGCCCTCAGCAGAAAAGAAACAGATAAACCCAGACGAGTGCGAGCATTGCAACTCACGATTCATGCAAACTTACCCGACCAGATTCACGATGCGCAACACGAAGCTTTGAAAGATGATAATCTTCCATCGGAACTCATGCGGGGCATGAACAAGCAACTTGAAACCAGATCGGACGGGGTCCGATATTTTGAGAACCGGATTTGGGTTCCACGGTTCGGAGAGTTGAGAACTCTGGTGATGGACGAAGCACACAAGTCCCGATATTCTATCCACCCTGGCTCAGATAAAATGTATCATGATTTAAAGGCACTTTACTGGTGGCCGAACATGAAAGCCGACATTGCCACCTACGTGAGCAAATGCTTGACTTGTGCCAGAGTCAAAGTAGAATACCAGAAACCATCTGGCCTACTACTACAACCGGAACTTCCAATGTGGAAATGGGAACACATTTCAATGGATTTTATCACGGGTTTACCTAAGACACCGACGGGATGCGATACCATCTGGGTGATCGTTGACCGGTTGACTAAGTCTGCACACTTCTTAGCGATTAAGGAATCAGACAAAATGGAAAGACTGACTCGTGTTTACATGAAAGAAGTGGTGTCTAGACACGGAGTGCCTGTCTCAATCATTTCTGATCGAGATTCTCGTTTCACTTCGCACTTTTGGAAGTCGCTGCAAAGCGCACTAAGCACCCGTCTTGATATGAGCACAGCATACCATCCTCAGACGGATGGGCAAAGTGAACGAACGATTCAGACCCTGGAGGATATGTTGCGTGCATGCGTGTTGGATTTCGGAAAAAGTTGGGAACCTCACTTACCTTTGGTAGAATTTTCATATAATAACAGCTACCACGCAAGTATTAAAGCAGCGCCGTTTGAAGCGTTGTACAGACGGAAGTGTCGATCACCACTCTGCTGGGCAGAGGTGGGTGACAGCCAAATCACTGGTCCAGAACTGGTACTCGAAACTTCGGAAAAGATTGTACAAATCCGAAATCGCATGGCAGCAGCACGAGATCGCCAAAAGAGTTACGCCGACAAGCGCCGAAAGCCTCTCGAATTTCAAGTGAATGACCAAGTGTTACTTAAAGTCTCACCTTGGAAAGGTTTGGTTCGCTTTGGTAAGCGAAACAAACTCAACCCACAATATGTTGGTCCTTACCGGATAACTGAGCGCATTGGTCCGGTGGCGTACCGACTGGACCTACCAACGGAACTCAGTGGCGTACACAATGTATTCCACGTATCCAATTTGAAGAAATGCCTATTTGATGAAACCCAAGTAGTCCCTTTGGAGGAACTGCAAGTTGATGAACAGTTACGTTTCATTGAGGAACCAGTCGAGGTTTTGGATTGGGAAACCAAAACGCTCAAGCACAGCAAAATTCCAATCGTTAAGGTTCGTTGGAACTCGAGACGTGGACCGGAGTTCACGTGGGAACGCGATGATCAAATGATGAAAAAGTATCCTCACCTTTTTGAAGGGCTGACCAAACACAGAAAACCGCGAAACCCGACAGACCGTCAGAAATCACCGGAGGTATGAATTAAATTTCGGGACGAAATTTCTTTCTACTAGGGGATGATATGACAAACTGAAAATTTTTTTCTTACTTTTTCAGACACTCATCACGACTTGACTCAAATTTTCGGGACGAAAATTCTTTAACATGGGAATGATGTGACAATCGTCAATTTCAGGTTAACTCCGTTAAATCAACTCCGTCAATTCAAACTTAAGATCACTGAATCTATAACGCACACTTCATTACATTTAAACTAGGGTTTAAATGACGCTTAACACTTACTACATGTGTAGTCTTTCGGGAATTGCACCGAAACGCAAACGAGTTGACGCAAATGATTGGTGAATAAACGAAAAATGTCAAAACAATAATTATGTGATAATTATGTGTTAGACTTATGTGTTATGTGATAATATTGGTTAAAACACTAACTCAAGATGTAAACAAGATAGTTTAAGCTAGATAAGTAATACTTAGAAGTTGAGGGGCTTGAGTGTAACATAGTATTATTATAAATAATAATAATAATAATAAACCCTAACTCACTTTTTTTCCTTCTCTTCCTCTACCCCGATCGGACTTCTCTTCCCCCCCCCCCCCTCACGGCTGCCGCCACTTATATACACACATACAACCAAGTTTTCAAGCCTTTGATTGAAGATTAAGGTGCTAGGAAGGTATAAACGACTATCCTATGCATCCTTTATACTTAATTTCGATGTTTAATGGGTTAATTGAAAACCCTAGAGGCCGATTTATGCGTGTATGTAGTTTATATGATTGTTGTTGATTTGATGATGATATGATAACTAGAATGGATATTGTTACATGTTAATTGCTTGTGTCTTTGATTTGAGTTCAAACAAAAACCCTAATCATGTATGTAATGTGTAATTGATGTGCATGGATAGTGATTATGGAGTCTAGAGTGTTATATGAATGAATGATGATCCATAGATAGTTAATATGCAAACAGTTTCTGGACAGATTGTGTTATTGATGTTTAATTGACTGTAACAAAGTGTAAATGTGAAAATTGGTTGAGATTATTGATACTACAGTAAACTAGGTTGAGTCTAGTTTCTAAAGAATATAAATTTGCAATTTTTGGACGTGTAAAAGTTAACTTTTATGATTTTACAAAAACGTTGTGCAAAGCTGAGCTGTTAGACCTGCTGTTAGGCTGTTTTGTAAATATTATATCTCATGAACTACAAAGCCAAATGGGTTGGTTCCACTTCTGGAAGTTGACTTGTTGAGTTAGGAACCTAACCCAAGTGGTCTTGCATTTGTTGGATTTTTGTTTTAACGGGAATTTCAAATAAAATTCTGTTGTGCATGAATTTGACTGTTATGAGTTTGCTGTAATGATTTGATGATTGTGAGAAACCTATGTGGAATAAAAATATAATAAAATATGTTCTGGAAACCTAAGACATATATGCTTTTGTGATAATTTTTGGTAAATTAATTGTGATGCTATGATCGGTGAGATAGTACAATCTTTCAAGTAGAATTTCTGTCTCGGTGAAACTAGCTGCTGAATTTTGTGAAAATGCATGAAACATAATACTTGTTATATAATTGTTATGTTTTGACCAAATTGCCCTTGCGGGGAATAATTGCTAATTGATTGTCATGATTTGACCAAATTGCCCTCGTGGGGAATAATGGCTAGTTAATTGTTATGTGTTGACCAAATTGCCCTTACGGGGAGTAATTGCTAGTGATGTACTTTATGAATACATGACACGTAAATAATTGCTTACACATGTAACGTATCACAAATACATTTGTTAAAGTCACACACGATTCACAAACGAAACACGAAACATGTTATGTGCATAGGTATTATGTGCCGGGTCTAGAGACTCGATAATATTCCGACACTTAGAAAAATCTCTTTATTGTTTTAGAACGCTAGAGAGAGTTTTTCTGTGACGCGCATCTTGGTGAATTATTTTGGGAATACTTCGCAAACAGTGAGTTTCACTTTCCCCTTTTTAAACTTTTTAAACGCTTTTCACTTGGGGGAGATAACATACTCCGAAAACGCATTTAAGATTTTGTTAATACAGATTATATATCACTTGTAAAGACTAAGTGGCAAACGCGTTAACTAAAGTCCTTCATTCACATCGAACCGGTTAATATTTGGATAATAGCGAGTCACTGTTGAGTAGTACTACTGGGTTTGACAAACCCCACCCAACGCTAAACTCGACTGGAGGTCGAGTGGGTGTAATCTTGGCTAAACACATACCATGGTCGGGATAGACCTGGTGGCAAGGCAAATGATAAACAGTCAGCTTCGGTGTCGAACACTTAGTGATACTTGTTTTATAGGCTAGCTACCTATAGATATATAATTGACATAACACTATCTGGTAAACGCAAAACGCTGTAACGCAAAACGCTGAACGCTTTATTTTATATAAACTTGTGAACTCACAAACCTTGTGTTGACACTTTTAGTATGTTATTCTCAGGTTGCCGAGGCGGGCGCGCGGTATAGGATCATGCATTGCTTGAAAACGTTTTTTTGTTATGCAAACTATTTTAAAACTGTTATCATTGGGTTTAAGTCGTCCTGCGTGACGCAACATTTATTTTATGGTTTTTACGGTTCCGCATTTAATTACTTGTAAACGTTTTCATGGTTTTGAAACCTTGTTTTTATGGTTAGATTATAACTAATGATTCCGATCCTGTTAGTTCACACCCTCTGACGGTAAAACTCCGTTAGTGGATTTTGAGGGTGTGACACGAGGGATTTGTGATTTTTGATATGAGCCATTGTGAGAATTGTGGGTAGTACTTGGCGATGCCTAACCCTGTTGGACCCTTGGTATTTATAGGCTTTTGGTCTTGACAGAAAATCCGCAAGGATATTATTCTTTCCTTTAATATGTTTAACAGTGAAGGAATACTGCGAAAACCAATTTGCCTATCTCAGCAACTGTGCCTCTGGGAGAGCTTTTTTCCGCGAACTTGTTCACTTCTTTTATTTACGTAAAAGGCCTCACAAGCCCATTGAGATTTTGTAGGTTCTATTAAACCTTGTTTGGCAAGTTCTGAGCATTCTTCGGTTGCAAGCTTGTAATGGTCTGGATTCTTTCCTGGGTGGCTCGCTTTTGTTGGGTTTATGTCTTCATTTTGTTTAAATGGTAAGGACACAAAAAATGAAGGATTAAGCCACAAGGGTGAGTTGTGTTTGGTCATAAACTCAGTATGGTTTAAAGCATAAGAGGTTTTGATTATTTGGTTTTTTAGGTCTTCTATGGGGTGGGGTGAGGGTGTGCTCATGTGGAGATGATGGATTGTGGTATATGGATTGACAAATTTTTTCCACTTGAGTCCATTGTATCCGAAAAATCTCATTTTTGGTAATTGGAATATAAAATCCCATCCAAGCAGAAGATCTTTTCCATGGAGGCTCGACCCTAAAAATCTGTGTCTGATTACACATGTGGGAAAGAGTCGGATGTATACTGGTTTGCTTATTTTGTCAATGGAAAAGGTTTGGCCGCTGGCTTATAGAAAAAATTGTTTGTGAGGGCGCCAATAATTTGGGGGTAGAATGCTTGGATTTAGTACCGATCTGTGTGAGCCAGAGTCTATCAATGCAATCACCGGGATAGGTTTTGAATAGTGATCTAGCAGCAAATTGAATTTTACTAGAGGATCCGGAATTGGAGGGTCTGGGGACGAATCTCTGGTTTTTGCCATAAACATCGGACGAACGTCACTGCATTGGCTATCTGTGTCCGAATAATCTGATTATGTTTCATCATCTGAATCAGAATAATATATCGAACATATTGCTTTGTCTCCTGGTTCATCATCAAGTGAGTACAGTGATTCTAAATCCGAGATATCGACTCTTTCTATCTGATTTATTGTCTGGAGTAAGGCCTGAGTTTTCTTCTCATTTTTGCAATCCTGTGCAAAATGGCCTTTCTGGTTGCAAATGTAGCACCTGTTTGTGCTTTTCCCTCTAAAGGATTTCTTCCTTAGAAACTTCCACTTCTTATTCGAGAATCTTCTTCTTGATGAATAATGCTTGTTGTGTATCTTCGAGAAGTGGGATTTTTTCGAACAGCTGCAGGACGACTCATCTTTGCACTTGATCTTTAGATGACTATCGTTGCATGCTGAGCCAAGACGACTGCTCGTCTTTTCATAATCACTTAGGAATCTTTTCTGATTACAAAGCTTGGCTAGAGCGTTTGTAATGAGCTGATATAGCTCTCCTAGTGATGCTTGTGCGCATGTCACGTTCCTGCTTTCCAGGGTTCTGAATGCTTCGTTACAAAGGGATTCTGGAAAAGACTGTAGGAAGATCTGCTTGAGATTCGCGTCGTCTGCGCCATTAAGACAGTAAAACCGTTCTGACATACGGTTATAATGTATCTCAAGATCTTTTGGATGGATCGAACAGCACTTCATTTTTAAGAATTCATCACGTGCGTGAACCTTATGATCAAGGGGATTCCCAATGAATTCGTTGTGTATCACGTGGATGAGTTCTTCTAGTGATCGGAGCTGTTGAAGTTGTATCTGTCTGTATTCACCAAGACTTAGGTACCAGTCTCTAAGTCTTCCTTGGCACCTGGCCAAGAATCTTTTAATGACGACATCAATTTTGTAGTATTGTAATTCGGCTGCACACCACGTATGCATTTCTACAATTCTTTCACGCCACTGTGACGGGGGAATGTCATCAAAGGTGAACTTTATGTTGGAGTCCGATCTTGGGATGTTTGGTTTGTTAAGGGTATCTGTCTGTGAAGCTGCATCTTCAACATCTGAATCGATATCGTTTCTGACTGTGGTTTCTTGTTCATTCATGAACAAGTGCTCGAATGCTTCACTTGGGTTGGGTATTTCCTCATCCTCTAACTTGTCAGATTCACCGTCTGAGTTGACAGTCATGTTGGAGGCAATACATGGCAGGACTCTTGTAGAGTCTTTTGTGGCTAGCTTGTGTAGCAGGGTGGTGATGGGGTCTTCTTTCGGGATCGGAAGATCCAATGGAGCAACTGATGAGGCCATCATCATGTTGTCATCATGGGTGTGCTTTCTGAATGTTTCTTTGGCTTTTGATGATGAAGGGTTGCTGGAAGAGGTACCCATGGTTCTGGGTGGGGATTTTCTTTATGGTCTGCTTCTTTGGTTAGACCATAGGCTTAGTGATGGTGAGGATTATGAGAATGGGGCCTTGGCTAAAGGTTGTGGGTCAAAGCTAGGTCTGACAAACGGGGAGGTTGGTAATCTCCATGGATCATCAACCATTGTTGAGACCTTTTGCTGTTTGTGTTGTCTTTCAAGGTCTGCTAGTTGAGCCTTGAGAAACTTCATCTCTGACTCCTTATGGGAGAGAGTCATTGATGTCTGTATCGCAGGAGTGTTTCTAACCATTTCCATCAGCTCTTGGTGGAGGTTTAGAATCTTTGTTTTAACTTCATAGATGATGTTTTCTATACCTTGAAGTCTGTTGACCAGGACTTCTTGGGTTCTGCTGAAGTTGTCCTGTTGAGCTAGGATGGTTGTGAGAACTTTATTCTGGGCAACAGCATTTTCACTTTGCCAGTTTAAACCTATCTTGAGCAATACGCTGATATACATTGATGATATATTATTGTTCTCCAAAGATGAAGAGTCCCATATAGAGCTGCTCAAAAAGTTCCACTCAATTGTTCAACAATATGGGATAATGCTGTTAGAAAGGAAGATGGAAATTGGTGTCACATAAATCGATTTCCTTGGAATGAAAATTTCCAATGGAAAGTTCAAACACCAACCCCACATGGCCCAAGAACTCAGGCGTCTTCCTGACAAGATGACGTCACAAAAAGAAATTCAACAGTTTCTTGGCCTAGTTAATTATATGGCCGAATCTCTGCCAAGGCTGTCAAGTAAAACAGTACACCTGTTTCCCATGTTAAAAAAGAGTCCCCCACTATGGACGGAAAAACAAACACAGGTTGTAAAAGAGATAAAGAAGCTGGCAGATGTGATGCCACCTTTAAAGATTCCCACGCCAACGGACAAGAGAATCCTTCAGACAGACGCTAGTGATGAATACTGGGCGGCTGTCCTAATTGCAGAAGATGATAAATGAGTCAAATCGATATGTGGATATAAAAGCGGCACGTTTAGTGTGTCAGAAAAACATTATCACTCCATTTACAAAGAAATCTTGGCGGTCAAAAGAGGAATTGAAAAATTCCAGTTCCATCTAATCGGCCACAACTTTTTCATTGAAATGGACATGTCATCATTTCCGAAAATGCTACAGTTCAAGAAAAAAGCTCTCCCAGAAGCAAAGTTACTGAGATGGGCAAATTGGTTTTCGCAGTATTCCTTCACTGTTAAACATATCAAAGGAAAGAATAATATCCTTGCGGATTTTCTGTCAAGACCAAAAGCCTATAAATACCAAGGGTCCAACAGGGTTAGGCATCGCCAAGTACTACCCACAATTCTCACAATGGCTCATATCAAAAATCACAAATCCCTCGGCCAACCCTCAAATCCAAAGCCAATTCCAACCGAAATCATGGAAGTTGTTAACACTCACAACCTGGTGGAACCATCCAGTCTCAACTACAAAAACTTAATGTCAATCATCCTGAAAAAAGAAGGAAAGTTCTCAAAAGGGGAAAAGTTTCACCTAGATTTCCTTTTTCTTCATGTATTCCATTTAAGCGATCCATCTGCCTTGACAAAAGAAATGCTATGTTTATTCTGGTGCTTGTTTGAAGCATTCACTATAGCAGTTTCTTTCAATACCTCGAAGCTGGCCACGTACTTCCTCGAATTAGGAGAGTTACCTGAAGATCAAAAGCATACTCAAAAGATGTTAGAATGGTTCCTCCCTACTGAGAAATGGATACAAATTATCGATTCCTCACCTAGAAAGTATCTAATTACCCGCTTCAAGAAACCTAATCCACATCCAGGTCAAGAAAGGGCCTACAAGGTCCCAACCACATTCATACATTCTTGGATGGACATGAATCCAACAAGTTGGTTTTTCAAAGCAAATTTTTACGAAGATTGGTTGCAGATTCGAAGAGAAATGGCCTTAATAAACAATGTTGATCCTAACAAACTACATCCTCCTGTCCTAACTGGAAAAATTCTATGGCCAAGAAGTCATCCATGGGTATACGACTGGGAAAAGGCAATCGATGATCACTTTGAAGAACAAGTTTTTAAAGGGATTTCAAATAACAAAGACGGTGATTGTTGGATAATAGACCTAAATGAAACCCCAGAAAATCTAAATGAGGAATTACAAGAAGCAAAAATTCCCCAAGTAGCGGTCAGCTTCTGGACCCCGCCGAAAAGTATTGTGGAAACACTTCAAGCTCAAAACCTCTTGCCAAGACCACAAAACCATAGCACCAGAGACGCAACTCAAAAATGAAGATTGAAGTAACCTTAATCCTCAGAATAAGTCGTTAATAATTGTGTGTCTTGTATAATATTTTTATAATTATGTATTAAGTGTGTTGTTTGAGCCTAATCACTCGTAAAGTGGTTAGTTAGGATTAATCCATGTGATGTCATGGCTAATGTCATTAAGTATGGCCTTTAATCAATAGGTATGAGCCTTGTGTCTTTTTATGAGGTTAGTTAGCTTTTCCTTGCCTATAAAAGGAAGGCTTCCCCTCACTTGTAAACCATCCATTGAAAAAAATAAAAACATCTTTCTTATATCTTCTTTCTAATTCTCTCTTGAGTTCTTGAGTGTTCTTGAGTTCTCACACTTGAGTTCCTAAGTTCTTTCTTAAGTTCTTGATATCAAACCTCTGCCTCTTTGATATCTTGGTATCTTTGGTTTGAATGAATTCCAATTCCAAATCCTTTTTTTAACCAACCAAACACACTAAGGAATGAAATTTAAATTCTAATTCCATTGAAATCTCTTAAATTCCATCCAACCAAACATGGCATAAGTATTTAACATCTCTTTTACGAGTAAACTACCTTTTGTGTCTGTCATGGACACGCACATACAAATTGCAACCCTGGTTTTAAAAATAGCTCGCTTGGCCCCTTAACATTTGCGATACCCTCAATTTCGCGTCCGGTCATTAACGAAATGAAAAATAACTTCGATTACTGGCATAATCATTACCTACGTGAAGGCTACATAAACAAATTTTAAATTTTAAGATGTAGTGTGGACTCTTTCATGATGTGGGACACCGCTTCATCAATTTTAACCACTTAAAATATAATAATAATAATAATAATAATAATAATAATAATAATAATATATTGTAAAATTACGAGTGATTTAAACATTTAATATTTTAGGTAACTACAAACTTGTATCTTTCGTCCTTAATCTTCATTAATTACACGGATCATCATTCATGTTTAGGGTTTGTCCCGGATTGCGTCCTATGATGGATGGGCGTTAGATTGAACCATTAAGTAGTGTTTGGTATAAAAGAATTGAGGTTGAAATGAAATGGATCATATCAAAATAATGAAATTATTAATGGAATGGATCATTCCAAAGGATTATAATTCCTTCCATTCATAGATTTTTTCATTCTTTGATATGTGGTTTTTTTTTTTTTTTTCATTCCTTCAATAAATGGAATGAAAAAAAGTAATAATAATAATTAATATTATAATTATTATTTTATTATCAATATTATTTTTCTATGATAATATAATTATTATCATTATTATAATTATTATTTTGTTAACGATGCTACTTTTCTATTAACTATTATTGTTATAATTATAATTATAATTTGACTTGTATTATTATATTATTGTTATGTTATTTCCTCTATTAATCGATGAAAATAATATGCGTGTGTAGTTTACTATTTAAAAAAAATAATATAAAGTGATGATTAATTTCATTTACATACGGTAACCAACCAAGATAATGGAATGGTAATGATACATTTCATTCATTTGTTCATTCCATTACTCCGCTCATTCCATTCCCTTATTTATTTCATTACCTCATACCAAACAAACCCTTATAGATGGTTGGTATTTGGTATTGTTTGCTTCTTATTTGCCTGACCGTATCCAAGTAATGAAGTTTACTCATAGTGTTGTTTAATCAACATGAAAAGATCGATATATAGCTTCGTAGTTGTTTACTTATTATATGGTGGTTCATTTGTTATGTTATTTCACCAGCAATCACACTTCGTCTCATTTGGTTATACTTCGTTTTTGTCCTTGTTAATTGACAAGTATTATGATGGTTATACATGAACGATATGGATGACACGCTTAACCTTACTACCACATTGTAAAGCCTTTTGACGAATATATACGTTAGTAGTTGCTGAGATAAACCACATATTTTATTTGACTCAGGTTTGTGTTAGTGAAAATTAATGTTTCGTTAACAAGAACTCATATTTATTAAGTAGTTTTGCATGCCTAGAATATGATAAAGGAAGGCCACTATGCTATATCAGTACTATATCTCCTGCTAAATTTGATGAGGATATGCAAATGCTATCGACTTATTCTCTGTTGACGTTAGTTTAGTTATCTTTTTTTTCCCGGTTTTGTTATGTATATAAATATACACTGTTTGAGTTTCTTTTGTTCACAAAGCAAGGTATTAAAATTTCCTATTTGACTACTGATTCGAATCATACTGTTTGGACGGTTTCAAAACCAGGTTCATCTCGTTTTCCAACCTTGGGTTTTTTTATGGTATCACTGAAAGGATTAATTTAGGTTATGTTTTATGTAACATCCCGAAAAATTTCATATTTATTTTGGGCTAAATATTTCAATTTTAAAAGACAAAATACCAAAAAAAAAAATATTTTCAAGACAAGTAATAGAAAAAAAAGGAGATAAGAAAAAAAAATGCATCTCATGTTAAAAAAGTAAGAAAATCCATTCACATGAAAAGAAGCATTAAAGTGGAAACATTTCACATGGGTATAAATAGGAAAGAGAACTTTCCTCTCACATTGAAAATGTAACATCCTAGAAAAATCCTAAAATTATTTTGGACTAAAAATGTCAACTTTGAAAGTTGAAGGATTTAAAAATATTTTCGAGATAAGTAATGAGAAAAATGAGATAAGAAAAAAACAAAGATATCTCATGTTAAGAAAGTAAGAAGTTTCATCCCACATGGAAAGATGGAAGAAAGTGAAAGCATTTCATATGGTTATACATAAGAAAGATAACTTTCATCCCACATGGAAACAAGAAAAGAAATGGAAGCTCTTTATAAGGAAGGAAGTTTCCATAGTAATATTCTTATGTGACTAACCACTCTCCATAGTCCTAGCGGAGGGTGCGAAGCACCCGGCGCGCACGCACACGGGCTCGGGCGACGGGCGTAATGTGGCGTTTTGATGGCGCACTTTGCACATCGCGCTACGTGATGGAGTTGTATGACGCATCAGACACGTGTCACGACGGGGAGACACAAGGGACCATCGCGTTACGCGATGGTATCCAAAATCAACTATAAAAGGGGATGGGTACGGCACTTCCCATCTCATACCTCAAACACACTATTTTCACACACACAACCTCGTTTTGCGTGCCGATCTCATAGTACGTTCCAAGCCTCGAAGTTCCGATGATTTGAGCCTCAATTCGCGATCGAGAGTAGAAGTGCTGCCCGTACAAGCTTAGGCATATAAACTCCAAGTGCATAAGGTAGGGGTTCTGCCTAAATATTATTTTTTTTATTATATTATATGGCTTAGACCATAGTCAGGGGTATAGCCCAAACCTTGATCATAATTATGTTTATAAAAGCTTTATACATGCAAAGGTTATAGCTAAAATAATGTTTCTTCATAATTAAGAAAAATAAGTTTTTACATAAAAGAGGATATTGTCAGAAATAGTTTCTTCACAATTAAGAAACATTATATGCAAGAGATATGGTTTTCTTCACGACTAAGAAACGTAAGATTTTACATACCAGGGTTATAGTCATTTACTGTTTCTTCTTCAAGAAGAAACCTGTCAATATATGTTTCTTAATGAAGAAGAAACTCAGCTCATGATTTATAAGTAAATGAAAAGATCACATGTCTAAATATTTTATTCAAATCAGTCAAGGTTTAAAGCTATCAAAACCAGACTAAAGGTCTGTAGCTGGGTCAAGAGACGATCCGGGTATTTATACAAACCTATTTTATTATAGATCAATCATCATTCATTCACAAAGGTTTTCAAACATGATCACCACATTATTCCGAAAAGACAATCACAGGTGAATACGTTAAACCCTTTTCAGTCATTAAGATAAACGGGTTGTTTATCTTAAACATTCAGTCAAATGTTTGTATGAGATTATGTGATCTCTAAATATTAAGGGATTACGTGATCCCTAAGTCACAAGGTAGAAAATAAAAGCGACTCAGACCGAGTACACATGTGTCTGGATCCAACATAGCTGTCTAGTCTTTCAATCAAGGCTACGTGGCCGCAGGCTAAACAGTCATAACAAAAGTTATCCAATGGGCATCAGTTCTCGGAGAACCATAACTGTGTGTGTATGGCAGTGGCACAAGTTCCTAGAAATAAGAGACGTTTCTGCTGAGTTTGTTCAGCGTTTTGCGTTACCAGATAGTGTTATGTCAATTATATATCTATAGGTAGCTAGCCTATAAAACAAGTATTACTAAGTGTTCGACACCGAAGCTGACTGTTTATCATTTGCCTTGCCACCAGGTCTATCCCGACCATGGTATGTGTTTAGCCAAGATCACACCCACTCGATCTCCAGTCGAGTTTAGCGTTGGGTGGGGTTTGTCAAACCCAGTAGTACTACTTAACAATGACTCGCTATTATCCAATATTAAACGGTTCAATGTGAATGAAGGACTTTAGTTATTGCGTTTGCCACTTAGTCTTTACAAGTGATATATAATCTATATTAACAAAATCTTAAATGCGTTTTCGGAGTATATTATCTCCCCCAAGTGAAAAGCGTTTGAAAACAGTTTAAAAGGGGTAAGTGAACTCACTGTTTGCGAAGTATTCCCAAAATAATTCAACAAGATGCGCGTCATAGAAAAACTCTCTCTAGCGTTCTAAAACAACAAGGAGATTTTCTAAGTGTCGGAACTATTATCGAGTCTCTAGACTCGGCACATAATACCTTTGCAAATATCACGTTTCGTGTTTCGTTTGTGAATCGTGTGTGACTTAACAAGTACATTTGTGATACGATACATGTGTGAACAATTATTTAAGTGTCATGTATTAATAATGTACATCACTAGCAACTATTCCCCACAGGGGAAATTTGGTCAAAACACCACAATTATTTAGCAAGTATTCCTCGCATGGGCAATTTGGTCAAAACATAACAATTAACTAGCAATTATCATGTTTCATGCATTTTCACAAAATTCAGCAGCTAGTTTCACCGAGACAGAAATTCTACTTGAAAGATTATACTATACCACCGATCATAGCATCTCAATTAATTCATCAAAAATCATCACAAAAGCATACATGTATTAGGTTTCCAGAACATATTTTATTTTATTTTTATTCCACATATGTTTCTCACAATGATAAAAACATTACAGCAAACTCATAACAGTCAAATTCATGCGCAACAGAATGTTATTTAAAATTCCTGTTAAACTAAAAATTCAACAAATGCAAGACCACTTGGGTTAGGTTCCTAACTCAACAAGTCATTTTCCAGAAGTGGAACCAACCCAATTGGTCTCGTAGTTCATGAGATATAACATTTACAAAACAACCTAACAGCAGGTCTAACAACTCAGCTTTGCACAACGTTTTTGTAAAATCATAAAGGTTAACTTTTACACGTCCAAAAATTGCAAATTTATATTCTTTAGAAACTAGACTCAACCTAGTTTTCTGTAGTATCAATAATCTCAACCAAGTTTCACATTTACACCCTGTTACAGTCAATTGAATATCAACAACACAATCTGTCCAGAAACTGTTTGCAACAAAACTCAACCTATTAACTATCTATGGACCATAATCCGTTCATATGACCTTATAGACACCATAATCATTATCCATGCACATCAAATACACATTACATCCATGATTAGGGTTTTACTTGAACTCAAAATCAAGAAACAAACGATTAACATGCAATAACACCAATACTAGCTATCAATTCAACAATCAATACATCTTTCAATCAAAACAAGACATATGAACATCATGTATATAATTTCCAGATTCTAGGGTTTATAATTATACCTTCCAAAGCACAAAAATAAGCAAGGGGAAGGTAGAAGATGACTAGAATCGGGTGTAGGATGCTTCAATTGTGAAACCCAAGATCAAAAACCAAGCAATATGTGTGTGTGTGTGTGAGCCGATCGTGAAGAGAGGGAGGGGGGGTAGCTTCCGTCGGTTTTGGGGAGGGAGAGAAGGAGGTTAGGATTTAGGTTAATATTAATAATAATAATAATATAATACACTTTGGTCCCTTAACTTCCAAATGTTACTTTTCTAGCTTAATTAAATAGTTCTAGCACATTAAGTTAATGTTTATAAGAATGTTATCACATAACACATAAGTCTAACACATAATTATCACATAATTATTGTTTTGACGTTTTTCGTTTATTCACCAATTGTTTGCGTCAACTCGTTTGCGTTTCGGTACAATTCCCGAAAGACTACACATGTAGTAAGTGTTAAGCGTCATTTAAACCCTAGTTTAAATGTAATGAGGTGTGCGTTATAGATTCAATGATCTTAAGTTTGAATTGACGGAGTTGAGTTAACGGAGTTAACCCGAAATTGACGATTGTCACATCATTCCCATGTTAAAGAATTTTCGTCCCGAAAATTTGAGTCAAGTCGTGATGAGTGTCTGAAAAAGTAAGTAAAAAATTTTCAGTTTGTCATATCATCCCCTAGTTGAAAGAAATTTCGTCCCGAAATTTAATTCATACCTCCGGTGATTTCTGACGGTCTGTCGGGTTTCGCGGTTTTCTGTGTTTGGTCAGCCCTTCAAAAAGGTGAGGATACTTTTTCATCATTTGATCCTCGCGTTCCCCCGTGAACTCCGGTCCACGTCTCGAGTTCCAACGAACCTTAACGATTGGAATTTTGTTGTGCTTGAGTGTTTTGGTTTCCCAATCCAAAACTTCAACTGGTTCTTCAATGAAGCGTAGCTGTTCATCAACTTGCAATTCGTCCAAAGGGACTAATTGGGTTTCATCAGATAGGCATTTCTTCAAATTGGATACGTGGAATACATTGTGTACGCCACTGAGTTCCGTTGGTAGGTCCAGTCGGTACGCCACCGGACCAACGCGTTCCGTTATCCGGTAAGGACCAACATATCGTGGGTTGAGTTTGTTTCGCTTTCCAAAGCGAACCACACCTTTCCAAGGTGAGACTTTGAGTAACACCCGATCGTTCACTTGAAATTCGAGAGGTTTTCGGCGCTTGTCGGCGTAACTCTTTTGGCGATCTCGTGCTGCTGCCATGCGATTTCGGATTTGAACAATCTTTTCCGAAGTTTCGACTACCAGTTTTGGACCAGTGATTTGGCTGTCACCCACCTCTGCCCAGCAGAGAGGTGATCGACACTTCCATCTGTACAACGCTTCAAACGGCGCTGCTTTAATACTTGCGTGGTAGCTGTTATTATACGAAAACTCTACCAATGGTAAGGAGGTTCCCAACTTTTTCCGAAATCCAACACACATGCACGCAACATGTCCTCTAAGGTCTGAATAGTTCGTTCACTTTGCCCATCCGTCTGAGGATGGTATGCTGTGCTCATATCAAGACGGGTGCCTAGTGCGCTTTGCAGTGACTTCCAAAAGTGCGAAGTGAAACGGGAATCTCGATCAGAAATGATTGAGACAGGCACTCCGTGTCTAGACACTACTTCCTTCATGTAGACGCGAGTCAGTCTTTCCATTTTGTCCGATTCCTTAATCGCTAAGAAGTGTGCCGACTTAGTCAACCGGTCAACGATCACCCAGATGGTATCGCATCCCGTCGGTGTTTTAGGTAATCCTGTGATAAAATCCATTGAAATGTGTTCCCATTTCCACATTGGAAGTTCCGGTTGCTGTAGCAGGCCAGATGGTTTTTGATATTCTATTTTGACTCTGGCACAAGTCAAGCATTTGCTCACGTAGGTGGCAATGTCGGCTTTCATGTTTGGCCACCAGTAAAGTGCCTTTATGTCATGATACATTTTATCTGAGCCAGGGTGGATAGAATATCGGGACTTGTGTGCTTCGTCCATCACCAGAGTTCTCAACTCTCCGAACCGTGGAACCCAAATCCGGTTCTCAAAATATCGGACCCCGTCCGATCTGGTTTCAAGTTGCTTGTTCATGCCCCGCATGAGTTCCGATGGAAGATTATCATCTTTCAAAGCTTCGAGTTGCGCCTCGCGAATCTGATCGGGTAAGCTGACATGAATCGTGAGTTGCAATGCTCGCACTCGCCTGGGTTTATCGGTTTCTTTTCTACTGAGGGCGTCGGCCACTACATTGGCCTTGCCAGGGTGGTACTTGATGGCACAATCATAATCCTTAAGCAGCTCGACCCAACGACGCTGTCGCATGTTCAGCTCCTTCTGATCGTAGATATGTTGGAGACTCTTGTGGTCGGTGTAAATGGTAAACTTGGTACCGTACAAGTAATGCCTCCATATCTTAAGGGCAAACACCACAGCTCCGAGTTCCAAATCATGGGTCGTGTAGTTCTTCTCGTGAACCCGTAGTTGTCGAGAGGCATAGGCTATAACCTTCTCGAGTTGCATCAGCACACAACCGAGACCTTGTATCGATGCGTCACAATGTACCTCAAAATTCTCTGTTCCCTCGGGGAGGGCCAGAATAGGGGCGCTGCAGAGTTTGGTTTTCAATAGTTGAAAAGCGGATTCTTGCGCGTCTCCCCAATTGTACTTAGTACCCTTGTGAGTCAAAGCGGTGAGGGGTTGGGCAATCTTTGAAAATCCTTCGATGAAACGCCGGTAGTAGCCGGCCAGTCCTAGGAATTGCCGCACCTCAGTCGGAGTCTTAGGTGCTTCCCAGTTTTTGATGGCCTCTACCTTACCGGGATCGACATGGATACCATTTTCGTTGATCACATGTCCTAAAAAGTGAACCTCGCGAAGCCAAAATTCGCATTTCGAGAGTTTAGCATACAGTTGTTCGTTCTTCAATAATTCCAGAATTACCCTTAAGTGTTCCTCATGGTCAGCCTTATCCTTGGAGTAAACCAGGATATCGTCAATAAACACAATCACAAACTTGTCGAGGTACGCCTTGCATACTCGATTCATGAGATCCATAAATACGGCTGGTGCGTTGGTTAGTCCAAAAGGCATAACCGAAAACTCATAGTGACCATACCGTGTTCTGAAGGCCGTCTTTGAAATATCTTCTTCGCGCACTCTTAGTTGATGGTAACCAGATCGCAGATCGATCTTCGAGTAATAACTCGATCCTTGGAGCTGGTCAAACAGATCATCAATTCGGGGTAAAGGATAACGGTTCTTGACCGTCACCTTGTTCAACTCCCGGTAGTCGATGCACATGCGGAAAGTCCCGTCCTTCTTTCTGACAAATAAGACAGGGGCTCCCCATGGCGATGAGCTAGGTCGGATAAAACCCTTATCCAACAAATCTTGCAACTGGGTGGACAACTCCTGAAGCTCCGCCGGTGCGAGCCGATACGGGGCTCGTGCTATGGGTGCTGCACCGGGTGTCAATTCGATTTGGAATTCGACTTGTCGTATAGGAGGGAGTCCGGGCAAATCCTCCGGGAAAACTTCCGAAAAATCTCGCACAACTGGTATATCTTCAATTCGCTTCTCCTCCGCGGGTTTCTCAACAATATGCGCCAAAATTGCCGGGTGACCCTTTCGTAGATACTCTGTGCCTTCATGAGGGTAATGACGCTGGTGGTCATGCCGCTTCTTTCACCTCGGATCGAAATGATCTCGCCGGAAGGGGTAGTAATGTGGACTATCTTGTCATAACATATAATCTCCGCTTGGTTCTCGGATAACCAGTCCATGACGACAACGACATCGAAACTACTAAGCGTAAAAGGATTAAGGTCAATATCAAAAACATGACCTGACAGTTTTAACTTACATCCCGCAAGTACATGAGTCGTTACTATAGTCTTTCCGTCAGCTAATTCAACAGGAAACTTAGCATCTAACGGAGTTGGAGTTAGGTCTAAGAGTTGACTAAAGGCTTTCAACACAAAACTCCTATCAGCTCCAGTGTCAAACAATACAGAAGCAAAACAATCGTTCACAGGGAACTTACCAGTCACCACGTACGGATCATTGCGGGCTTGACCCGACCCAATAACAAAAGCTCTTCCTTTACCATTGTTTCCACCACCACTGCCACTTCCATTACCTCCATTGTTGTCGTTCTGTTTCAGCTTAGGGTAGTCCTTCTTAAAATGTCCCTCTTGTCCACACTCAAAACATCCCTTGGTTGTCATGGGTGGTTTAGGAGCACCCTTTGCCGCAAGGTCTCCTCTACATTCCTTTGCTTGGTGACCCATCTTTCCGCATCTCTGACACTTGACACGGTCACACGGGCCAGCATGATGATAGTTGCACCTGTTGCATTTCGGATATTTCATAGCATATCCGCTCGAACCCTGCCCGCCACCGTTGTTATTATTATTGTGACCCTGATTGTTGAAGCTCCGGGTGAATTCGGGCTTTCGGTAGTGTTGCTGCTGTGGGGGGTTCCAGGATGAGGATCTGGTGTTGTCAAACTTTCTCTTTCCATAGCTCTGGTTGTTGTTGCTGCTGTTGTCAGTACTCTGGTTGTCATGGGCTTTAGTGGTTGAACCCCTAGGTGGTAGCGCACCTTGAGTCACTGCTTGATCCGTTAGTTTGTAAGCTAACCGAATCGCTTGTTGAATCGTGGCTGGTCTGGAAGACGTTACCATGCCCTGAATTTGCGGTGCTAACCCATCAATATACATTTCAATCCTCTTACTCGGCGGGTCTACCATCCGCGGACACATCACAGCTAACTCGTGAGAACGGGTAGTGTAGGCTTCGATTTCTGAACCCACCATCTTCAATGACCAAAATTCTGACTTCAACTTTGCAATCTCCTCTCTCGGACAGTACTCCTCTCGCATCATGTTTTTGAACTCCTCCCAGTTCATCGCGTTAGCTAGTTCCAATCCAAGAATCTGTACGTTCGAATTCCACCAAGTGAGGGCAGAATCGTCAAGTGTTCCAGCAACGAATTTGACCTTACTGGCAGTGGGACAATTAAACATCTCAAACGCTGATTCGGCCTTCTCAGCCCAACGCAGGAAACCTATAGCTCCCTCAGTGCCCTTAAACGTACTAGGCTTGCAGTCAAGGTAGTTCTTGAAGGTACACGTTCCAATTGGACCCCCAGCTTGGTTCTGAACATGTGCGGCTAGAGCGGCCGCCGCGTGGTCATTCAATAGAGTTTGGAGTTCTGCTGCAGTCAAGTTGATGTTACCACGTCCGTGTCCAGCGTTTCTTCCAGCCATTTCCTAGAATCAGAGCATAAAATGTTAGACATGAATTTTTCTTTCATATGCAACACGCCATACATGTAATAAAAAGATAGGCATGAAAGAAATAAGAAACAAACATCACATCACAACCATATATTAATCCAAATAAAAACTCATGATTAAAACCATTGTATTCGCTACAAAGTATTTCCAATCAATCCTTAAAATCATAGAAAATAATAGTTCGGATGGAGACAACCCCTCTATCTAGGTGTCATCATCACTAGATGTCATCATCTGAGGACACCTCTGAGTGTGCCTCCTCCTCAGCCGGTTCTTCCTCCGGTTCTTCTTCAGGTTCCTCCTCGGGATCCTCCTCAGGCTCCTCTTCGGGATCTTCTTCAGGTTCCTCTTCAGGCTCTGCCTCAGGCTCTGCCTCAGGCTCTGCCTCAGGTTCGGCTGCGTTCTGAGCAACTTGCATTTGTAAGACATCGCAACGCTCTAAAGCTATCTCGGTTCGAGTCCTTGCTACTTGGAGTTGCTCTTGCAAGTCAATCATCTCGGCTTGCATCTTTCATAATCTTCATCTGTTGATCACTAGCCTCTTGGATTTCCTTCATGGCCGCTGTCATGCGGGAAATTTCCTCCTTAGTCTCGGTTCCATCTTTTAACAGTTCGGAAACGTTAGCTCTCGTATAGCGCATGTAACCAACATCACGCTCTAAGCAAGAAACAACAGCTGCAAGCACACGCTCTACAGGTTCGGTTATGGGTGGTAGGGTGTTGGGGTAAGCAGGATGGTTCGGGTGAGGTAGCGGGGGAACTTGTTCACGGTAGACCATACGCCTGATCATATTAGGGTACCAATCCCAGCTAACTTCGTTTTCGTACATGCCTCCGGATAAGCGATACCTCTTCGGTGCAGGCGCTTCGAGTTCCGGGACTACACGGGGTGGCGATGAGGTAGGTAACTGCGGTTCCTTCCCATGTGCATGAGTCATCGGATCGGATGATGATGATGATGGCGGCGTCGACATTCCTACTAGTAAGCCGTGTATGCGCGCGTATGAGTGAAAGAGGTAAAGAGATAAGATAACAAAGACTACACAAACTTATGCAGTGCGTATAATTATAACTAATGGGTCGTCGCGGTTATAGTCTAGTATGCATGCAATTTCTAGTTCGCTATAACCAATGGCTCTGATACCAATCAGTCACACCCTCAAAATCCACTAACGGAGTTTTACCGTCAGAGTGTGTGAACTAACAGGATCAGAATCATTAGTTATAATCAAACCATAAAAACGTTTAAATGAAATTAAGTGTGGAAGCGTAAAAACCAAGAGACAAAAGTTGCGTCACGCAGGACGACTCAAAACCCCATAATAACAGTTTAAAATCAGGTTGCATAAACAAAAGCGTTTCAAACAATGCATGATCCTATACCGCGCGCCCGCCTCGGCTACCTGAGAATAACATACTAAAAGTGTCAACACGGGGTTGGTGAGTTCACAAGTTTATATAAAATAAAGCGTTTAGCGTTTGCGTTCAGCGTTTTGCGTTTAGCGTTTTGCGTTAAGCGTTTTGCGTTACCAGATAGTGTTATGTCAATTATATATCTATAGGTAGCTAGCCTATAAAACAAGTATTACTAAGTGTTCGACACCGAAGCTGACTGTTTATCATTTGCCTTGCCACCAGGTCTATCCCGACCATGGTATGTGTTTAGCCAAGATCACACCCACTCGACCTCCAGTCGAGTTTAGCGTTGGGTGGGGTTTGTCAAACCCAGTAGTACTACTCAACAATGACTCGCTATTATCCAATATTAAACGGTTCGATGTGAATGAAGGACTTTAGTTATTGCGTTTGCCACTTAGTCTTTACAAGTGATATATAATCTATATTAACAAAATCTTAAATGCGTTTTCGGAGTATGTTATCTCCCCCAAGTGAAAATCGTTTGAAAACAGTTTAAAAGGGGTAAGTGAACTCACTGTTTGCGAAGTATTCCTAAAATAATTCACCAAGATGCGCGTCACAGAAAAACTCTCTCTAGCGTTCTAAAACAACAAGGAGATTTTCTAAGTGTCGGAACTATTATCGAGCTCTAGACTCGGCACATAATACCTTTGTAAATATCACGTTTCGTGTTTCGTTTGTGAATCGTGTGTGACTTAACAAGTACATTTGTGATACGATACATGTGTGAACAATTATTTACGTGTCATGTATTAATAATGTACATCACTAGAAACTATTCCCCACAGGGGTAATTTGGTCAAAACACCACAATTATTTAGCAAGTATTCCCCGCAGAGGCAATTTGGTCAAAACATAACAATTAACTAGCAATTATCATGTTTCATGCATTTTCACAAAATTCAGCAGCTAGTTTCACCGAGACAGAAATTCTACTTGAAAGATTATACTATACCACCGATCATAGCATCTCAATTAATTCATCAAAAATCATCACAAAAGCATACATGTATTAGGTTTCCAGAACATATTTTATTTTATTTTTATTCCACATATGTTTCTCACAATGATCAAAACATTACAGCAAACTCATAACAGTCAAATTCATGCGCAACAGAATGTTATTTGAAATTCCCGTTAAACTAAAAATTCAACAAATGCAAGACCACTTGGGTTAGGTTCCTAACTCAACAAGTCAATTTCCAGAAGTGGAACAAACCCAATTGGTCTCGTAGTTCATGAGATATAACATTTACAAAACAACCTAACAGCAGGTCTAACAACTCTGCTTTGCACAACGTTTTTGTAAAATCATAAAGGTTAACTTTTACACGTCCAAAATTGCAAATTTATATTCTTTAGAAACTAGACTCAACCTAGTTTACTGTAGTATCAATAATCGCAACCAATTTTCACATTTACACCCGGTTACAGTCAATTGAACATCAACAACACAATCTGTCCAGAAACTGTTTGCAACAAAACTCAACCTATTAACTATCTATGGACCATAATCCGTTCATATGACCTTATAGACACCATAATCATTATCCATGCACATCAAATACACATTACATCCATGATTAGGGTTTTACTTGAACTCAAAATCAAGAAACAAACGATTAACATGCAATAACACCGATACTAGCTATCAATTCAACAATCAATACATCTTTCAATTAAAACAAGACATATGAACATCATGTATATAATTTCCAGATTCTAGGGTTTATAATTATACCTTCCAAAGCACAAAAATAAGCAAGGGGAAGGTAGAAGATGACTAGAATCGGGTGTAGGATGCTTCAATTGTGAAACCCAAGATCAAAAACCAAGCAATATGTGTGTGTGTTTGAGCCGATCGTGAAGAGAGGGAGGGGGGGTAGCTGCCGTCGGTTTTGGGGAGGGAGAGAAGGAGGTTAGGATTTAGGTTAATACTAATAATAATAATATAATACACTTTGGTCCCTTAACTTCCAAATGTTACTTTTCTAGCTTAATTAACTAGTTCTAGCACATTAAGTTAATGTTTATAAGAATGTTATCACATAACACATAAGTCTAACACATAATTATCACATAATTATTGTTTTGACGTTTTTCGTTTATTCACCAATTGTTTGCGTCAACCGTTTGCGTTTCGGTGCAATTCCCGAAAGACTACACATGTAGTAAGTGTTAAGCGTCATTTAAACCCTAGTTTAAATGTAATGAGGTGTGCGTTATAGATTCAATGATCTTAAGTTTGAATTGACGGAGTTGAGTTAACGGAGTTAGCCTGAAATTGACGATTGTCACAGAATCATTTGTCCTTCGCGCTATGTGAAGGAACATAAAATCAGCTATAAATAGAAAGTTTCATGACACTTCCCATCTCACACATCAACACACATTTTACACACATAGTTAACCTCGGGAAGCATGCCAAATATCTTAGTACGTGCCAAGCTCCAAAGTTATGACTGTTTAAGCTTTAGTACGTGATAGAGAGTAGAAGTGTTGCTCGATCAGTCTTAGGCGTTTAACTTAGAATACCCATGTGAGGTAGGAGTTCCGCTTAAGTATTATTATATTGTTATCATAATGGCTTAGACCATAGTCGGGGATATAGCCCGAACCTGGATCAAAGTTAAGCATAATGTAACGTCCTTATTTTAAGAATGATTAAATAAATGAGATAGGTTTTCGTTTAATTATGTGTCGTTTAGCGTTGTCTAGTTTAATTAAATAATAATAGTGGGATAGGATAAGTTTAATAAGGTTAGTGGACTTGAACACAAATATGGGCCTAAAAGCCTTTGGGCTTTGCCTATTTAAACCTCTAAACCCTAATTCCATCCTTATCCTCATCATTCCATCATCATTCTCCCAATCATTATCACACCCATACACACAAACAACCACCTGCACAACATTCATAATATCCAATTCCATCCATTCAAGATTAATTTCAATCGCACCAAAAAGGTAAACAATATATTCGTTTTTATTTCGTTCACTTTTCATTAAGAAAATCACAAATGAACAAACGAACCAAGTCAAACTGACATAAACGAAACCGGTGTAGACGAGATTAAATTGAATGAAATAAACAATAATAATAATGGATTTGGCAAAATACAAACAATGATAATATGGTTCAAACGGGCTTCAATGAGACCCGGATCTGATACAAAGAACCCGAAATGTTTCTTGATCTTCACACATGTCACAAACGACCCAAGCTATGACATGTGACTAAGTCCCGACGATGGGGGAACTCGTCTCCGGTAGACAGGAAACTTACACGAAACCCGAGGTGCTACCGAACTGAACTAGATTCGAACCCAAACTGTTCGGCTATGGTTAAAACCCAGATCTGAACCGCGGCGGACATGGTGAGTCTTGTAACCGAACCCTTCGGCTGGCTCGTTAACCAACGAGACCTAGAACTCCCAAACCAACTGAGCTGGTGTGACGAAATTAAACCAAAACCAGATTTGATTAAACACTTTATGCGACATGCGAATGGTTCGCCGGAAAAAGAATTCGCACCGCCATGCGAATGGGTTTGCAAAAAAGAATTCGCACTCGTGCGAATGATTTTCTGGAAAGAATTCGTAAATCATTCGAATATTCTTGGGTTCGAATCCTTTCTCGTGCGAATTGTTCGACGTGCGAATTGTTCGTCATGCGAATTGTTTGTGAGCGAATGGTTTCACAGGTGACTCATTTCCTATGCAAACCAAACTCAGCCTTTTTCTCTCTGTGTTCCTGTCGTCGGAGCTGCCGGAAGACGGAGACGGGATACAGTGGCGGCGGCAGTAGGAATGGGAAGAAGGAGAGGGAGGGTGGGGACTTGGGTATAAATATCAAGTGGGGGAGAGGGCAAAATGGTTATAGGCAATAATAACAACAACAACAACAACAATAACAATAACAAAACAAATATATAAATATAAGGATGGGACCCGGACCTGATTTGAACATGAATGAAACTCGAACCCGATACCCGACTCGTCTAACGGCCCGTAATCCGCCTCAAATAGAGGAATGAGAGTTAAAGATGAGCCAAACCCATGAACCAGCTCGTTAAAGGATGAGATTATAAATAAAGGTTAGCTTATAAGGAACATAAATAAGAACCTAACCGAACATGAGACAGATATGAACCCGGCATGAACCCGAACTCGTTTAAGGAAATGTTAACCCCTAAATGCATTATGGATGTGAATTAAGAATAAAGGAATAAGTATAACAATACATATATAAATATAAAGTAATAATAAGAGATCCTTAAGAATGCAAACTAATGAAGTCGGTTCGCGAGTAAATTAGGTTAGTTCGCGAGTAAATTAGGTTAAAGTATATTAAATTAATATGAACGGTTAAAGAAGAATACATGTCGGTTCGGTTAACTTAAAAGTAACCCTGTTAACTTAAGAAAATAAATAGCAAACAAATATAGAGATTAATACGTGTACGTTATTAACAGTTAGTCAGGCACAGCTGAAGAGAGGCATTACGATTAACTCGAAAAGGAATCGTCTACATGTGAGTTCTTGCCCCCTTTTTCCTTAAACGTTTTGGGGCTGCATGCATACTAAAGAAAGAAGATAAAGACAAACGAGATATGTTTAAAAGAAAAATTAAATGTGTAGATTAGTAAAAAAATTATTTAACTACAAATATTAGGAATGTATTATGAACGTGAGTAGGTAATGATGTGGACATCAGGGGGGTCGTTGTACCTTATACCTATCCACATCACGAGTACTTGTAGCACCGTGAAAATACCCCACCTAATTATGGGCTAAAAATGTAAATTTTAAAAGTTAAAGGGCTAAAAATGAAAAATCTAATTTTCATGCATCTTCGCGCTACGCGAAGATGAGGTGGATACAACTTCGAGCGATGCGAAGTTGCTGACACACATTTCAAAGTTAGCCTACCACGTGTCGACACGTGTCAGCCCGAGATTGACATGCAAAATTGCGGCGCCCCCCATGCACCTTCGCGCGACGCCAAGCATCTTCGCCCGACGCGAAGATGCTTAAGTCGAGGCTATAAATATGCAGCCACGGATTCAACCCATTTCATCCCAAAGTCACACTCATTCTCACATAGTTAGCCTAGGTAAGCGTGCTAGGGTGTTTCGAGGTTCCGAGGGATTGATTTCGCGAAGAAACGAGGTGCCGAGGCGTTGTTATACGATTTGTTGTGCTGTTAAGCAAATCACGAGCTAACTCGCTGCCAACTTTCTTAGTTCTTATTCCCGAAAGGCTACCTAAGGTAGGGATTCTGCCTAAATATTATCTTATTATTATGGTATGGCTTAGACCATAGTCAGGGGTATAGCCCAAACCTTGATCATAAGTATATTTACAAAAGCTTTATACATACAAAGGGTATAGATAAACTAATGTTTCTTTATGAAATATAAGCTTTTACATACAATAAGATATAGTCAGAAATAGTTTCTTCACAATTAAGAAACATTACATGCAAGAGATATAGTTTTCTTCACAACTAAGAAACGTAAAGATTTTACATACCTGGGTTATAGTCATTCAATGTTTCTTCTTGAAGAAGAAACCTATCAATAGATGTTTCTTCATGAAGAAGAAACTCAATAAATGTTTTATAAATAAATAAAAAGACTACGGGTCTAAATATTTTATTCAAACAAATGATCAGTTAAGGTTTAAAGCTATCAAAACCAGACTGAAGGTCTGTAGCTGGATCAAGAGATGATCCGGGTATTTATACAACTTATTTAGTTATAGATCAATCATAATTCACAAGGGTTTTCAAACGAGATCACCACATCATTCAGAAAAGAAAATCACAATCACAGGTGAATACGTTAAACCTTTTTCAGTCAGTCATTAAGATAAATGGGTTGTTTATCTTTAATAGTCAGTCAAAATATGAGATTACGTGATCTCTAATTTTAAAGGGATTACTTGATCCCTAGTCACAAGGTAGAAAATAAAAGCAACTCAGACCGAGTACACGTGTGTCTGGATCCAAACATATCTGTTAACCTTTCAATCAAGGCTACGGGGCCGCAGGCTAACACACATAACGAAAGTTCTCCAAAGGGCATTAGTTATTGGAGAACCATAATTGTATGTGTATGGCAGTGGCACAAGTTCCCAGAAATAAGATATGTTTCTGCTGATTTTGTTTCAAAATCTATCTTGTCAGTCAAATATTTAAAAATGTTTTATCGAGTCAATGATTCACCAGCATATCGCTGACGTATTCCCCCCCCCCCTCATTATAGGAAAGCAGGCATAGTACAAATAGCAAGGCATAAGAATTATTCATTGAGATTAGATACTCACAAGTGGGGATGGCTCAGTTTTTATAAAAAAAAATATTGCGAATGAAAATAAACAAAGGTTTGTAAATCAATTATTTGGACAATTATTATCCAAGAGGTTTCGAATAATTAATATTTTATTTTAGTCAAAGACTTCCGCTAATAATCTGCAACTCTGATATATTTTCAAAATAAGTACCAACTAAGGGTGTCACGTCTAGGTCCTAAGTCAGGGTGTGACAGGTTGGTATCAGAGCCATCGTTCTCAGCGAATTAGGTATTGAGTATACCTAGGCTTTGAATCAAAATAAGTATTCAAAAGAGAATATCAACATAAGATTCAATTTTATCATACTAATACTGATAGGTACTTAATTAAAAGTATCTAGAATGTAAGTAAAATTTTTTATGGATAAGATAGGAATATAATCCTACTCGTCAATCTAAATATCGTACAAATGTCCGATTGTCAATCCAGCCAAGGATCATATCATCCTCCGTCAGCTAAAGGAAAATGGTGTATAGGGACAACCTTACTTCCAATCCCTATATCTAGTAGTGAAGACTAATATCAGACGTCAATGGAGGAGAATTCGGATTCCTTCGATTCCAACATCCCACTAGCCCATTTCATCCGAAGACAAGATATGCAGGAAATAGGATCAAGTGGATCAAGTAAACCCCAGAAATCAAGAAAGTCAAAAGGAAATGAATAATGACCGATCCTGAAGTAAATCCTCAGGGACAGGAATATTTCAATTATCCAATGAATCAAGATCCTTACTTTGCTCATCCTCAAAATGAACGTTGGAGCACAGACTATAAAGGAATGTACATTAGAGATGATTCAACATGCTATGGAGTTGATGTTACAAAAGTAGCTGAATCAATGCTCAATTATATAGAGATGGAAGAACAAAAGGAAAAAGGAAAAGAAAAAGAAACAACTAAACAGACAGTAAAATCAAGAAATTGGTTGTCCGTTGGAAGAAATAGACGTTAAGAACCGCAATGGTTGTAAACAAGGATAATAATGTTGTGTACTCTTGCGAACTACAATCTAAATAAAAGATATGCTTTGAATTCCCCGAATACTGAATTTGTCTTATTATAGTATGTAAAGAATAGAAGTACACATTCTCCAAGCAATATTTTTAATATATTTAAAAGTAAAAGAAGATTCATCCATGGGATTAAGGAAAGGTCCAGGTGAACAGATTTCAAAAGATGATTAACTTCAAGTCAACGACAGATAAGAATATTTTTAAATAAGAACAGACCTAGAAAGAGAATTAGAGAAATTCTCACGGTCTGCATGCACACAAAGACATTCAAAGATGTATGGATTTATCATTTTAAACAATTATCCTAACATCATTCAAGAGAAAACATTGAGATTGTGCCTTATATGAGATAGGTAATCTCAAATGAGAGATGTTTGGAAGTAGAGAAAGGAAAAGGGAAAGTCAACCAGAGATCTTCTGTAAATTCTCTCTGAATACAATGTAAGACCCCAAACCTCGGGACTCCCACAGTTGGTAATCATTTCAAAAACTTATAAAATTTTAAAACCAAGAAAAATTTGGTTTTATTTAAACCGATTCAGAGTAAATAACAGTGGAATAATAAGTGTCAAGATTCCCAAAAACTTAACAAAACTTTAACCTAAAGCAACTCGTTTTATTTGAAAACCAGTTCAGAGTATAAGATCAGCGGAAAAATCATAAGTACTAAAACAAGTTCCCAACAACTCGGGAAATATGCCCAAAACCAAATTTACATGCTTTTAATAATAAATGAAAATAAACAGTCTTCATTATTGTTTTTCCTGACTAGTTATGCCTTCAACTGACCGAGTAGTCTCGAGCACGTCCAAGCGGTAAGCATCCTCCTCTTAACCTGAAACTCACACTAACATACACACAAAGTCAGCCTGAGCTGAGTGAGTTCAAGTTTTAATAAACAACATTATATAAATCATTTCAAAGGTTTAAAATTTAATACAGGATATGAGCAGTTAGGCCATAATAAACGATAAGTGGTCATACTTATATATCTATATAATTATATCCCTAGGCATAACATCCAAGTAATAACATCAGGGTCGAGCACACGTACAACCCATACACGTAACATTCCATCTGAGTAATAACATCAGGGTCGAGCACACGTACAACCCAAACACGTAACATTCCATCCGAGTAATAACATCAGGGTCGAGCACATGTACAACCCAAACACGTAACATTCCATCCGAGTAATAACATCAGGGTCGAGCACATGTACAACCCAAACACGTAGCATTACATCCGAGTAATAACATTAGGGTTGAGCACACATACAATCTAAACACGTAACATTCCATCCACCGTATGCAAACACAAAGTAGGCATACGTAAACATCCTTAGTCGATAACGACTAATTAACATCGCCAATCATTAGCCATATAGTAACACGTGTATAAACATATGTATATATATTATTCCAAGGTATACCATACTACAAGTAAGCCTATGGGCCATAAGGTATCACATGTGTATACATACTTAAATATCATCACAAAATATACCATAGTACAAGTGAGTCTATGCAAAATCATTTAAGCGGTTTATTAAGTAAAAATAGTTCGGTGTGTATGCTAGCCCAATACTTGAAAAGAGTGAAAAGGGTCATCATGAACTCACCTGTCACGAGGCATACAATCAACACGAGCTAGAGAATCCCTAAGTACTCCCACAAATCAAACGCCTGCCGAATTACAAACAAAAATTACTAACGGGCCGCACCGACTCGCTTATCATACGAGGCGTCCTAACATGGTTTGATTGGCCTAAAGCCTAGACCTCATCAAGATGAATTATAACAACCCCCCAAGGCTTTGCTTATACCAAAACGACCCTTAGACATTCCCGACAATAAAGAATTCCCAAATTACCCCTGGAAGTACTAGGTGAGACTAATATGCGCATTTAAGAGTTGTTTATGCACTTAACATCCAACTCAGCCCCGTGTGGACCCAAATTGATAAATTCACAGCCTACTAGCCCACACGACACTACACGAGTTGGATGGGTCTGTAACACGCAAGCACAACGCACCAACTATTCAATAAACACGAATATGCGTTGTACCGACCCGTTTGAGTAACCGACAACCAATTCACCCCAATACTTATAAATATAATTTTTCAACAGGCCGCATATCAAACCGAAGCTACCCGAACTGAATTGGTTGTTAATTACTTCAAACCTCGCGTTAAACGCAACAATTCACTATTCTAGACAACCGAATACTAGCTTTCAATCTACCACTAGTTGACCAATCAAACGAACACCAAAGCACATGATTTTAAAGTATGTTATATTGGACATACCTAAGAAGTTTATGGAGCAAGAACCTCAATCAAAACAGCCCCGAAAGTTCTCAAAAGGACAGCCACCCGGTAAGCCTAAAACAAACTTATCGATCAATACGAGTATAAAATGCAGATTTTGGCATGCGAAGATGCATTTTATTACATAGGAAATCCATAGAAATAAATTATGAAACTTTTACCAGAGTTTAATAAATGTCTTAGGCTTTCAAATTTTTTTTTTATATTTTCTAATGCACTCAAAAATCATAAAAATTCCTCCAATACAGAAAGGTACGTGCAGCTATCTTAGTGCGCAACAAGATGATTTTATTTTTATAAAATTCATTACCAAACCAAATTAAACGATTCCAATTGGGTTTGATTCCTAACTAAAAATATTAAGTTCCATAAGTGGAAACAACCAATTTGGACTTATCGAAAAAGAGTTATGATGTCGGGAAGGTAGACCAGAATCCGTCATCCCACATCAGGTTTGACACTCGATCTTATAAAATCATAAAGAGTATTCAAATCTCATCCAAAAATTACATATTATACCTTTCTGGAAACTAGATTCAAATTAGAACATCATAGAAACAAGAATCGATAAAAAAAATAAATTTTCATCGAGTCACAGACCAAGCAATAAACGATTACGAATCTGTCAGCAACTGTTTTAATCAAAATTCAAACCCTAACATGCTCAACAAAGTGTTTAATGGTGAAAAAGACTTGTATTAGGGTAGGACCGACCTTGAATTAGACTTGGGATGGCCGGAACTTGGCTAGAGCTACACGAAAATCGATGAGGGAGGCAGGTGAGAGGCGTCAATCAGAACTAGGAGGAAGGAGAAGGAGTTTTTGGGTTTATTTATATAAAATGTTACATCTAGGCCTCCAGACTTGTAAAATGCAATAACTTGGATGAAAGGTTGGATAATTTGACTTATGAGAATGACAAGGATGCCCCCGAAGAATGCCGGATCAATCCCAATAAATATACAAACTCTACTAGGTTTAAGTCTTTTAACGGAAATTTACGGGCGTTACAAGTCTTCCCCCTTCAAATGGGATTCGTCCTCGAATCCCGTTGCAATAGGAACGGACACGGATAAAGACGAAAGCTAATCATATAATTGCACAACAGGACAGTAGGGACAAAACCTTTAATAGCGCCCAAGTCAAACAAAAACGAAGCTTAAATCTCAACAAGTAAAAAGGAACCTAGAGTGATAGCATGCTACGCCTCAGCTAAACAATTACACGACAAGCTTTCAAGAGGATGAGAAATAAATGGTAGAATTTAACGAATAAGAGGAACTTCAATGCTAACGACACGAGCGTTAGCCATATCCTATCCCTACAAAGACGGAACCCTAACACACTCAAGCACAAGTAGCATTTAGAACATGGAAGGTAAGGGTAAACTGCTAATAACGTTGATCAAGTGTTATTAATCGTTTACTTTACCCGCCCATCCTAAGCACCCCCTGCCCCTAACCATATTAGCATCCTATCTAACACTTTAACAAGTATGCACATAATGGTACCCTAATGCTTATAAAATGAATTAACAATTATAAAATTTACCACTTGGCGTGCTGCTACTCGCAGTTGGCATTTCTAGTCCCTTCTTTTTCAGTTCGAGTCCAAGAATTCAAGAATGCTCAGATCCCTCGAACCATGGCTTTGATACCAACTTGTAAGACCTCGAACCCCAGGAATCCCACAGTTGGTAATCATTTCAAAAACTTATAAAAATTTAAAACCAAGAAAAATTTTGTTTTATTTAAACCGATTCAGAGTAAATAACAGTGGAATAATAAGTGTCAAGATTCCCAAAAACTTAACAAAACTTTAACCCAAAGAAACTCGTTTTATTTGAAAACCAGTTCAGGGTATAAGATCAAATCATAGTTACTAAAACAAGTTCCCAACAACCCTGGAAATATGCCTAAAACCAAATTTAAATGCGTTAAATAATAAATAAAAATAAACAGTCTTCTAGCGCTGATAACAGTTTCAATTGCAATTTCAAGTATAAGTTAGTAATCCAAGGTTGTAATTTCAAGAATTTTCAAGTCTATGGTCCAAAAGAATTCTATGGTGATCAAGGTGCCATATCAGCATTGCGATGGCTTGAAGAACTCGAGTCTATCATCATCATAAGTCAATGTACTGAGATTCAAAAGATTCAGTACGCGTCTCAACTGTTCAAAGGTGAAGCTCTGGAATGGTGGAATGATCTAATCATGACAAAGGGTAGAGAAATCTTGTACCAAATGGGATGGGAAGAATTCAAAGAGCTTGTAATACGAAGGTTCTGTCCCATGCATGAAAGGGATTTTATTCAAACCAAGTTTTTGAGTCACAAAGTGGAAGACACAAATATCAGAGAATACAATACTAAGTTCCATGTGTATTGTAGACTGGTACCACATATGGTAACACCCGAATACAATAAAGTGACTTGATATATCTGGGGATTACCTCGAGAGATTAGAGACACGGTGAGATCCAATCTACCTCAAACTGCTAATTCAGCCATGGAATTAGCTGGTTATCTCATGAATTATAAGGCCCCCGACCCGGGCGCCCTACTTTTTCGCTGGTTGGCTTTACTTATTCACATAATTCAGAAAATCAGAGTTAATTAAAACATTTCACGGAACATAAACGTCAATCATTCCTACATAACATAAGTACTTGTCTTAAACAGAAATAACATAATTCTTAAACATAAAACATAAATAACACGTGTCTCTTCTTTTCTTTGATGCCAGTATTCTTTTATTCGCTACGTGTCCAACTCTAAGCAACCTGCCTCATCCTACTAACATGCGTGCATACTAAAAGTCAGCTATGCTGAGTGAGTTCTAGTTAATCAATTAACATACAATACATTCACGTCCATACTTATACGCGTCCGAAGATATGTATTTCGTACTTTACTTGCTGTAACTCATTCATATACACTTTACGTACATACATACATATTTACACACTTTCTTTACTACTTTCCTAAGGTATACCGTAAACTATGCTACTCCTACTATCTCGGATATTATTAGGGCTTAGTCCCTCAATCTCAAATGTTTGCAAGGGTCTGATCCCTTCTATCCCAGATTTTAATAGGGTCCGATCCCTCTAATCTCAGATATTGTCAGGGTCTGATCCCTACTATTGTAGATATTATTAGGGCCTGGTCCCTTCTATCACAATCTCAGATATTATTAGGGTCTGATCCCTCTATCACAATCTCAGATATTATTAGGGTCTGATCCTACTATCCCAGATATTATTAGGGACTGGTCCCTTTGTCTCGCTTAACCACACGACCATACATGTCCCGTCAACTATCCATACGTTCATTTCATACTTTCATTGTCATACGTACATACTTTATCTGTCTCATGTATATATAATATACATATATATATGTATATATATATCCATACGTTCATTTTTATACTTTCGTTATCGTACGTGCATACTTTACCTGTCTCATGTATATATCATATACATATATATATACACATTCTATCATATAAACATTATATAATAATAGCATTCAATGCACAATCATACACGTATCTTACACTTATCACTTAGGATAAGCGTTTCAACTATCACATAGGAGTATGCACACAGCCCCGAAAAACGTCATAGAGAAAGGGGCTAGAACTCACCTGGATCCTGTTACGTTCACCGTTAATGGTAATTCCGTTCTTCAACTGTGCTCGACTAACTGTTAATAACGTACATGCATTAATCCTCTATAAGTTCTTATTATTCATTTTCTAAAGTTAACGGGGTTAACCTTTAAGTTATCTAAACCGACGCGTATTCTTATTCAACCGTTCATATTAATTTAATACACTTAACCTTATTTATTATTTATATATATATATGCATTTATTATACTTGTTTCATTATTCTCAATCCACGTTCTTAACTTGTCTTAAGTTCTCATCTTCACTCTTTATTATTATTATATTATATTTATTTATAAATTTTACACGTTACTTTTCGATCCCACATTCTTTGCAATTTCTTCCGTTGACGTAACAAGCTTTTATGTTCAAGTGTTACTAAGTGGGTTCCATAAGTCATTGGTTTGACATGAGGCGGACTACGGATTCTAAACGTGTCGGGTTTCGTTTAAGTTTAGCAGCCAAGTATTTTATTATTAACTAATAAAGTCTTTTCACTATTATTGCTATTAGATTAACTTATTATTATTATTATTAGATTAACTTATTATTATTATTATTATTATTAATACAAACCCTAAATATATATCACCCAACCCCATCCACAACAACCCTTCCTTCTTCATTCAAAATACCAGAGCCGCCGCCCCTTTCAAATTCCAGCGACACCATACGTTGGCCAACCTCCCCCTCTTTCACAGCTATATCGCCGCCACCGTCCGCTCTTACCTAACCCTAACCATCACCAGCCTCCCCTTCTTCTTTCTTTCTTTACCACGGTCACACCACCGCCGGCACCTCCACCACCGACGATCACAACGAGGGTAAGGGCTGAGCTAGTTCAAAGGGTAGATTATCTATTTCGCATCAGGTTTTCGCATAGCTGTTTGCATAAGGTTTTTCGCTTGGGATGCGAAATCTAACAAGTTCGCACGGGAGTTCGCACGTCGATTCACACAGGGTTTTGCTTGGGATGTGAATTCTCAGTTTCGCATCGGATTTTCGCATTGGGTTCTGGTTTCATGCGAAATAGGTTCGTGTTTGGTTCAAGCAGCCGCGACTAGGGTTTCATGCGGCTCTCTATTCACCGGAAACTAAGATCCAGGCCTCATTCTGGCTGTTTGGGTCCACCTTGGGTCTCGGGTCCGTTTTCCTTTCACCGAAAACACGTCGACACCGGAACTCGGATCCCGCTTCATGCCGTATTAAGTTTGGTGTTCGGATCTGGTTACTATTCATGTTGTAGGCTTTATGTATATGTATATACATATCTATATCTCTGTATGTATATATACCCGTATGTATGTATGTATATACATATACAGATATACACATTTTGCACATCTTTCAAAGTCATATTACACTTATTATTATTTGTATTATCTTACCAATTCCCTTGTTATTGTAATTGTATTGGGTTTAATCTCGTCTATATTGGTTTTGTTTATGTCGGTCGGCTTGTTTCGTTGGTTATAGGATTTAAAATGGAAACGGAATGTTGGGTCTATACTTGATGGTTTGCACTTAGTTAATCCCGGTTTCTTGTTTTGTATGTAAGCCGAGAACCTTATGGTTCTCGGTGGGTTTAGGGCTTTTGTTGGGCTAGTATGTTGGCTACCCTATTTATAGATATCTTGTATAGGGTTTAGGGAGTGGACGTATGTGTGATTTTTGCCATCTAGTATCATAGATACATTAGACGAGTATTGTAAACGTTGTGCTTAAGCACCAGACGTTAATCATAACATGTGTTTTGAAGCAATCCTTTGTGCTCTTTATAATTACTCTTGTATCATATTGTGTTGGTTTTCCGCACCAACATTAAGATCAGTTGATATCATATTGAAAAATCCTTCACGGGACTTACAATTGGTATCAGAGCTTTAGACCTTTTCAGGCTCGTTATTGTGATATCAACGGATTCAAGAGTTATTCGTTTGGTGGTATTTGGTGATTCTCCGGCGAGTTTACCAATCGGAGAAGAAAAGAGTCTTATTTTTTATAGAGATTTGGCTAATCTGGAAACAAATTTGAATCCCGTAATTCACGGAATTCAGTTGGCTGCTAATCTTATTCCATAATTCAGTTCTCGGGTGATTTTGGCAGTTCTCGGCCTCTAAACAAGGGTTTTCGGCGTAACATCTGTGTCTTCGGTCAAGAATAGTGTTCTCGGTGATTATCGGTCAAAACTTGCAGTTTTCGGTTAACATTTGTAGTATTCGGTTGAAGTTTGTTTTCGGTCAGAAATCGAACCGAGAACCTAGTGGACCTGATTAATAAAGTTTTTATAAAATGTAACAGTTAACAAATAGTAATATGTCATCAAATGCTTCACTCCATCAAGAACTAGATTCCATAATGGGGACGACCACTCGTGTGCCTCGTCTACTATCACATGAGGGATTCAGTGAGTGGAAATTTAGATTCGAGAAGTATGTTAAGATGAAAGATGCTAAGATCTGGAGAAGCATAGTTAGGGGACCCCAAATCATCACGTATCAACGTGAGAATTCAACTGAAGTTGTTGTGAAGCCTGTTGCAATGTATGATGATGATGATCTTGCTAAAGTTGAAGAGGATGAAAAGGCCTTATCAACCATAACTATGGCTCTCTCACCTGAGATTGCTTTAAGTTTTAGAGAACTTCAATCTGCTAAGGAGCTGTGGGAGGCGTTAATTGTGAAGGAAATGAAGATATGAAGAGAAGTCGCCAAGATTTGCTGCGATAGAAATTCAATATGTTCAATCATGTGTTGGGAGAATCGCTGGAAACACAACTTCAAAGATTCATTACTCTTGTGACTGAGATGAGATCCACAAGCATCTATCTGGCAACATCCGAGATAAACAACAAGTTGGTGAACTCATTGCCCAAAAGCTGGGATATAAATGTTGCGGTTATCAAGAAGACAAAAGATCTCAACAGGATGTCTATCTCTGAGATGATGGCCACCATTAAGGCATGTGACATGGATGACAAGCAACGTGCAATAAACCATGCAAACTCCTACAATGTTGTTGGTTACAACGTCGCTTCCAACAATGCCCTCATCTCACAAGACAGTTTGTCTATGTTTAAAGCCACTCAGCAACTTCCACCTCAAGGAAACTTCCAAATGTTCAAGTCCACTCAAAGCCAACCGTCCTCCATTCCATCTTAACCAGCTCCAGTTTCCTTCACTAAACCTGCTCAAAGTAGTCAACCTCAATCATCTGGTGCTGCTCCAAATTAGAATTCCAGTCAGATTCCCTCTACCCCAAAGGAAACTCAAGAGAACATAGCTTTAATGGCGGGATTCATGAACTGCTACCATGCATTCCTGGCTGGAGATTTTGTTCAACCTGTTGTTGCTGCTGAGCTTGATCAAATCCATCCAGATGATGTTGAAGAAATGGATATCTCTTGGCAAATCGCCATGGCAGTGTTTCGGGCCAAGAAGTTCACTCAGAGAACGGGAAGGAACAATTGGAACAAGCCAAACAACCAGAAGGTGGGTTTTAACAAGGACACTCTGAGATGCTACAACTGTCACGAGCCGAGTCATTTTGCTCGTGAATGTACCAACCCAGCAAAGCAAGGAAACTCCAAAAAGGCATTGGTTCCAGTGGGAAATGCTATAGGAGAAGTTGGGGGGAGCTCAGGAAATGGTGAAAGAGGTTGTTGCTCAACAATTTTCTTGGGATGATCAGATGGCTGCTCTCAACATTAGCAATCAGACTGCCAATTATGCTCACGTTGAGAAAGCTGAGGAAGAACATGCTGCTGAGGAGAAGATCAGGGAACTTCAATTTGCGTTCATGGCCTTCACTACTTCCAGCTCATCTGAGGTAAATTTTCAACCATGCTCTCAAGATTATGTTGACAAAATTAATTTATACAAACTCCACAATGATAACTTGCTTAGAGATATGAAGAGAGTGAAATCTGAAAACTTTAAACTTAAGAAAAATGAAAAAGATTGTTTAGATAAAATTGAAGCAAATCAAAAGGATTTTTCTAAGCTTAAATCTGAATTCAGCATAATGTGTTGTCACCATCTAGATGCCAAGCAGGAGATTGCTGAATTAACCACTAAACTGGAAGCCTCCAAAATTAAAAATTTGAATTTAACTGCTAAATTTGAAAGAGCTGAGCTTGATTTTAAAAAATTCGAGGGTTCCAGTAAAATAGTTAGCTCAATGATTGATAATCAGCTATGGTGGAAAGAAAACAAAGGTAGGGGTATAGGTTATAGTCAGGTACCCCCACCTTACAATAACAACTATGTTCAACTTTCTGTCACCAAAAAACGGGAAGAAAAGGTACAGGTCATGAAGTATCGTAAACGAGATAAGAATGACAAGTCTGATCTTGTAAATGCAGATGTATCCACTTCAGGAGTGAACGATTCTAACGTGTTTACTTCATGTGCAGAGAAAGTAGTTGTTGAGGATTGGACTGATGAGGATGATGACTCTTGTGTTTCGTTTAATAAAGACATTAACTCTGATGTTTCTTTAAAACTGCCTGTTTTGAATTCTGTTATGTCGTCGGTTTGTGTGGGCTCTGGTGTTAAGAGCAAAGACAATTGTGTGGTTGATTCTGTTAAAATTGTGAAATCTGATGATGTGGGTTTTGATAAGAAAATTAAAAATAAAAGTTTAACTAAAAACTACTCACCAACCAAGTTCATTAAAGAGGGATGCTCAAATGAACTAAAGGGGGTCGAACCGAACAATGTGTCAAACGATAAATATCAAGCTAAACGTACTAACCCACACAATAGGTCAAGAGAAAAGGTTCACCGTAATGATTTTTACGTAAAATGTCAAACTTGTTTTAACTGTGGGATTCCTGGTCATATTGCTAGAAACTGTCCACATCGTCCATATGTGCCTTTATGGATTTTACCAGAGGAATATGCCTCGTGATACCTATCGACGAAATTTTTGGTATCACAAGGCAAATCTTTCTGATGGTGATTGGAACAGGAACAAAACTGGTAGGTTTAGTCCTCATCAGACCAAGCCTAACATGTTTAGTAAAAGGAATAGAAACTATGTTTCTACTTCGAAAACGAACTCGATTTCTAAACCTCGGCCTGTCGGGAGAACAAATTCATTTGTTCCCTCTACACGCAAACCAGAGATTAAACCATCCATTCATACAAATAACATTAAATCTTTCAATGGTAAATATAAATGGATGCCTAAGTCTTCGGTAAAGAAGGTTTCTTCTTCCATTTTAGATAATCGAGAAGATATGTCATGGAAGCCCGTAACCAGGATAGACGAGTCAGGAGTACCCAGTGTCACTATGAACTGGGTGCCAAAATCTAATTAATCCCGCACTTTGTGCAGGAGCAGCTATGGAGGAATATCATCAGACCTTGGTATGTTGATAGTGGCTGTTCCAGGCACATGACAGGAGACATTTCCCAGCTACACGACATTCAAACCTTTAATGGTGGGTATGTGTCCTTTGCAGGTGGAGAAAAAGGGAAGATCACATAGAAGGGTACTGTAAGTAACGGTGTTCTGAAATTTGAGAATGTTAATTTTGTTCCAGAGCTGAAGCATAGTTTATTGAGCGTGTCAGAAATCTGTGATAAAGGGTTTTCAACTCATTTTACTAAAAGGGAGTATCTGATTTTGAAACCGGGTATCATTATACCTGAAGACTGGATTCTTGTTTGATCACAAAGAAAAGATAATGCTTACGTGATCGACATGAACAAAAATGTTCCTGATGAAATAACCTGTTTGTTCTCAAAAGTGTCTGAACATAATGCAATGCTTTGGCATTGTCGTCTAGGTCATGATAATATGAAAAATCTGAATCGTCTTGCTAAAAATTATTTGGTACGTGGATTACCCGTTAAAGATTTTGTTACCATTGAAAAATGTGTGGCCTGTGCTCTGGGCAAGCATCATCGAAAATCTCACAAGCCAAAACTGATTAATACCATCTCATCAGTTTTTCAGCTATTGCATATGGATCTTTTTGGTCCAGTTCATGTCTTAAGTCTTTTTCGCAGCTCTTATTGTTTGGTTATCACTGATGATTACTCAAGTTTTACTTGGGTATTTTTCTTGTCGAATAAGATTGAAACTGCAGAGCTGATCAAGAGGTTCGTGGTGCTGATGGAAAATCAGCTGAATCTGAAGCTGAAAGGAATTCGTTGTGACAATGGTACGGAGTTCAAGGATGCTTCATTGAATTATTTTTGTTCAGAAAAGGGGGTGCTTCGTCAGTACAGCTCAGCTCGGACACCACAACAGAATGGTGTGGCGGAAAGGAGAAACAGAACTCTTATCGAGGCAGCAAGGACCATGCTGTGTGACTCTAAATTGCCTCTGTTCTTCTGGGCTGAAGCCATCAACACGGCATGCTATGTTCAGAATCGGGTGATAATCAACAAATTAAAGATGAAAACTCCGTATGAGATCGTTTATGATCATAAGCCTACTTTTGCACACTTCAGAGCCTTTTGTTGTCCGTGTACTCTACTGAATCTTGAGTCTACTCCGAAGTTTGGTGCCAAAGTTGATGATTGTTACTTTGTTGGGTATGCTGGTCACACCGCCTACAGAATCTAGAATAAGTCAACTAAACAGATTCTTGAATCTTATGATGTTCGTTGGCTAGAAGAGAACGAGACTGATTCACGTGTTGGTTCGGATTGGCTGTTCGATTACAATGAACTCTTTAAGCCATTCAATGTAATTCCGGTCATCAACACAGAAACTTCGGGTGGTGCCACTGCAGATACTGAGAGAGAAGGTTCACATGCAGTATCTCACATATCTCCTCTGTTGGATGATGATGTCGCAGAACGACTTGATGACAAACCACCTACGTCCGTCAGCCAATCGAAAGAAGTTACAGAAATCAGGCATATTCCAAGCTCTTTAGTAAATGATTCAGCAGTTGAGGGGGTGAGTCCTATTCGTCAAATCTTCGGGAGCACTTTGTTTCCCGATGTCATTCTGAAGGAATACGTTGCCAGCACTTCGTATTCACATAGTACGGCAGCTTCTGGATGGAAGAATCCACTCACTGATGTCGGTGAAAATCTATCTAACTTATCTCCTATTGGAGATGTTCCCAAACAGCCAATTCCGACAAGAATCCAACGAGATCATCCTATTGAGAATGTTATCGGCTCTCTTGAAGCAGGTGTATCCACCAGAAGTCAGACATGACACATAAACAATTGTTTGTTTTCTTGCTTCATCTCTCAGATTGAGCCAAATTCGGTGGAAATGGCTCTTCAAGAACCAAGTTGGGTGGATGCCATGCATGAAGAATTGAATCAATTCGATAAGCTGAAAGTGTGGAAGTTAGTTGAACTGCCAGAGGGAAAGAAAGCACTAGATACAAAATGGGTTTTCCGAAACAAGCAAAATGAGACGGGAGTTATTATTAGAAACAAGGTACGGTTAGTTGTTCGTGGTTTTCGTCAGGTTGAAGGGTTAGATTACACCGAAGTCAATGCTCCTGTAGCTAGACTTGAGGCCATTCGGATTTTTCTGGCCTATGCGTCTTTCATGGGATTCACGGTATATCAAATGGATGTTAAGACCGCGTTTTTGTATGGTGAAGTTAAGGAAGAGATTTATTTGGATCAGCCACCGGGGTTTGTAGACCCTAAGAATCCTAATCATGTCTACAAGTTGGATAAAGCACTATATGGTCTTCACCAAGCCCCTCGGGCATGGTATGCTACGTTGACGGCACATCATCTGGGACATGGTTATGAAAGGAGGACCATTGATCAAACTTTGTTCCTTAAAACAGTTGGGAAAGATTTGATTCTGGTGCAGATTTATGTGGATGACATTATCTTCGGTTCTACCAGTGCTGCGCTGTGTTCAGAGTTTGAAGAGGTCATGAAGAAGAGGTTTGAGATGACAACATTTCTAGGTTTGCAGGTTTGTCAGAGCTTGACAGGAATTTTGCTGCATCAAGGAAAGTACGTTGAAGATATGCTTGCAAAATTTGAATTTCAAGATTCCAAGAGTGCCGCCACTCCAATGGCAGAAAGGCCTCTTCTGACGTCTGATCCTGAAGGAAGTCCCGTAGATCAAACGTACTATCGATCAATGATCGGGTCTCTAATGTATCTCACCGCCAGTCGTCCAGACATCATGTTTGCAGTATGTCAATGTGCTCGCTTCCAGGCTAATCCTAAACTCTCTCATTTATTTGCTGTTAAACGTATATTTAGATACCTGAAGGGATAACCGAAGTTAGGTCTTTGGTATCCCAAAAACTCAGAATTTGACCTTTATGCTTTTGCTGATAGCAATTATGGTGGAAATGACATTGACAAGAAATCCACATCTGCCAGATGCCAGTTTCTAGGAGATCGTCTCATTTCATGGCAGTGCAAGAAACAACAAACGGTGTCCACTTCGACTACCAAGGCGGAGTATGTTGCTGCGTCAGCTTGCTGTTCACAGGTTATCTGGATGCAACATCAATTGCTGGATTACGGTTTGGAATTTCTTACAATCCCATATTTTGTGATAATGTTGCTGCTATTGCAATTGTTAAAAATCCCGTTCAGCATTCCAAAACCAAGCACATTGACATCAAGGTCCAATTTATTCGTGACTGTTACGATCGGAAACTGATTCAACTTAAACAGGTCCACACTGATAATAATGTGGCGGACCTATTTACAAAACCAGTCGGAATAGCCAGATTTAATGTGCTTGTGGGATTTCTTAAGATGCTGCGTTTTGATTACTGAGTATTTTTGAGGTGTAAATTGTGTACATAAATTTTTTTTCGTGTCATAATTTCTGTACAAATTTAGGGGGAGAAAAAGAAAAATACGAAAGAATGTGTGTGTGAGTGTCTATTTAAAAATAAAAAATTTAAAAATTTAAAAATAAAAATTTTGTTCCTTTGCTTAAAATCATGCCGGCCACTCAAGTTCAACGGACATATTTCATATGTTTGGTCCCGTCATCAATGTTTGACTCTAGGGATAGCCATTAACCTTAGGACTGAAAGTGACCGGGGCGACTAAACATTCAAAAAAAAAAAAATTTGTTTTGATTTAACTATTTTTTTAAATTCCCTCACTAAAAGTTATGTCGGCCGCCTAAAGTCTGAAGGACACATTTTATTATGTGTTTGGTCCTATCGTCTACTTGTAGACACATAGGATAGCCATTCACCTGAAAACTGAAGGCAGCTGGGGTGATTGAGTTTAAATCGTCTTCGGGGTATCATTTGGGAAATGATATTATTATTCAGCCGAAAGCTTTTCAGAAGCTTAAAGTGTTTTCAAATGAAAATTGATCCAACCTTTGAGAAATGATAGATAGAGTGATTTTGAGTGCATAACATGTGAAGTTATTAGGCTAAAAAGACTTTTGATTAGTCATTGATGTGTATGGTAGCTTTCCATGATAAGTAAAAGTTTGAAGTGATATAAACTAAATCTGCTAAATTTATTGTGGAGGATCATTTTGAAGATGTTGGTATGTCCCTAGATACATCTCTCCGAATGATAGGCAGAAAAGCAATTATTCAGTCATACACGAGCCCGCTAGTGTCTTGATCGTCAAAAAGATTATGTTTCATTTGTGTTTTATAAAAAAAAAATTGTTTTCTAAAAAAGGCTTAAAGGGGTCTCAGGGAACTACAGGGGTGGGGCATTCAAATAAGTCCTAAAAATTCTGAATGTAAGGCTTGTAAGTCTGGATGGCATGTAAGTCTAACGTTCAACCTTAAAGCTTAAAATTATTTTGCATAAAGAAAAGTATTTTGATCAAGTACTAGGGTGTTGGAGTCAAATTGGGGTGATCTGAGGAAATCCAAATACGCCTTGAGAATAGATAAGGGGCAGGGGCATCAGAGGTCCATAAGTGATGTCCATGTAAGCTTTATGCCTAATCGAATATAATCATATCACTTACGCAATGAAAATCATGAAAAATTTACCTGCTATCAACCTTTTCACTATGTCATAATAATGCTGAAAATGAATCATTGTGAAAGTACATTAATCAATATGATTTCATGTTCAGATCTTTTCATAAAAAGGTGGTTCGTTTTTTAAATAGTTGAAATTTGATCCCAATATATGTTGATTTTCTAAAGACTGGATAGGTAAATTTTGTTTTAGTTTAAGTTTTATTTTAATCTTCCTATTTTTTAATTTTGTTTTTACCTCATGTTTCCTCGTGTCGAAACAAATGTCTTAAGAAATCAATTTTTCATAAATCGGGATTTGTTTTGATGATTGCAAAATGTCATGGACCATTTATTTGGGTCAAGGTTTGTAATCTGGGTTCATCTGTTGGTCCATGAGGGTTCTCGCCCCATGAAGTTTGGCATATAAATGGATCTTCTAATTAAAATAATTATTCTCAACACTGCCTCTTTCTGAAAAAAAAACTCATCTGGCCGAAAACCCTAATACCTTGCATTAATATCAAGACAGTTTGCACTTAAGTTCTTTGTGTACGAGTACATGTATGATGTCGATCGAGGATGCAGCTTGTCACCACTGTGATAATCTTAGTAGGATTGGTTGAGATGAGATGTTAATTGATTCCGAAAATGATATTAATCGGTTTGGTCGTCGATTTTGATTGAGACCATTGTGATGGTCTTAAGAGATTAGTGCAGGTTCCATGGTGGATTGGAGATTTTGGTCATTTGGAAGGGATGACACGGGGTTCTAGGCGGAATTCAAAAACTTTTTTTTTGGCGGTTTGACCGAAAAACTCATGGTTAACCAAATGGTTCTCGGTTGACTTTGGTTGACTGAGATCTCCTGTTTCTGACCGAAAACTCCATTTGTTAACCGAAATCTCTTTACATGGACAGAAATCAGCAAATTTGGACAAAACAATTATCAAATTACATTACTAAATCTCGCTTGAGAAATTAAAATTGATGTTCTTGAACTCATGATTGTTGTTAGAGTTGTGAAAACATTCACTAATTTAGCTCGTTTGTTACAGAAATGGCTGATCAAGCTCCTTTAAAGTTCGTTGACACTCACAATATAGATGGATACTTGTTTGATCCCCCTCCAGCACACAAGGAGTTCAAGTCCATGATCGTTGGCCTCAATACTTGCAGGTTTTCCCACGCCTTACGAGAAAGTCTTGTCATTTGCAAGAGAATGATCACGGACTTCTGGAATAATGCATCAATCAACTAGCGAGGACCAGGTGGAGTAGTGTGTATTGATTCCAAAGTACAGAAACAGCCGGCCGTCATCATAGAGGCTATTATACAAGAGGTGCTCTTATTTGGAGATCAACCTAATTACCCAACAGAGTATTCAGTTGCTATTATTTCTGAAGTCCTTACAAGAATGGGCTACGAAGGATCCTATCCTCCTGCAGTCAAGAAGTTGTTTCACCCGTACTGGAGATTTCTGATACACACATTCTTTATATGTGTCGGGACGAAAAGGAGGTTCAGATGAGATTTCCCACACGCAGATGTCAGCTATTGTTGCTCTGATCATGGATTGGGATTACAATTATTCCAAGTTCGTTTTTGATGAGATGATGAGCAATCTGAAGGGAAAGAAGAAAGAGATGTTTCTTATGTATCCTAGATTTCTACAGATGATTTTTGATTCACATTACACTGATCTTGTTAAATCTATTGAGACACTGGATATGAAGTCACTGGGACCCAATACCTTTGGGTTGACGAAGCAATCAAGAAAAGGAGCAAAGGTCGTTTATCAAGACATTCATGGGCTAATTAAGTTCGGCCACTTTGCTGAAACAGAGAATGTCACGGTGACAGCTCAAGTTGCTGAAGAGCATGTGGCGCCAGTTCAGAGGTGTACTGCCGTTCTTGAAATTATTTCTGATGATGAAGATGAGGAGACTCCCATACAACAATTGGAGTCTGAACACCGTATAACGGAGACTGCTCTGTCTGCTGAACAGTTACTAGAGTTTGAGAAGTTTAAAGAATTACTTCAGTCAACTGCTTTGAAGCCTCCTCAAACAGTTGCTGAAAACTAAGATGAAGATATGCCAGAAGATTCATCTGCTGATCTAGTTCCACGAAAAAGAAGGAAAAGAGATCCAAGATCAAGCGTTCTGATTCATGAATCTACAACACCAACAACAAGCCAACAACAACCACAAGAGTCAACAGTTCCTGAGATTCACGTTTACTTCACTCAATTAACTGCTGATTTTCAGACCCAGGAACAGATATTTGATAATGTTGCTCAAGAGTTTGATTTTGAGGCCGATATTCCACATGTTGATATTCTATCTGGATCATCCAACCCCGCCAATCAGGGTCAGTTAAGCCCCAGTGTTTCCGAGAAGGTTGCCCATATTTTTGCTATGCAGGAACAATTTTTCCAGAATAAGGGAAAGGGGATTGCATTGGAAGCTGAACCAGTAGAAATTCAAGCTCTGCAGCGTCGAGTGTTTGAGCTAGAACAAGATTCGATTGTCAAAGATGTCCGTATTTAAGAACTTGAAGCCAGTAACTCTGCTAAAGATTCCAATATTAAAGAGCTTGAGTCTGGTATGGGAGAACTAACTGCTACATATCTTGATCTTCAACAAAAACTTGTTCAGAAATTTGGAGATGATTTCAAGAGTGGTGCTGATGTCACTTCAACAACTCCCAATACAGATCAAGGTGACATTTCTGGTGGTCATTCTGTTGAAAACATAGATGACTCCTAGACATTGAAACAATACATGTCTGCACCTCCAATGACAAATGAGAGATCGGATCGACTCTAAAAGAAGATTATGATTATGAAGAACTCAAATAAGAATGTTGAATCCTTCGATCATCCCGATAGATTTGTTATTACTTTTAACAAGGATTTTTCAGATAAATATGGTGATCGTTCTGGAGTTATGTCTTGGGGATTTGATGTTGAAAAGAACATGTGGTGGGTTAAACGAAGATCTGGGAAGACCGAATACTACAAGCGGATGAAAGATTTTGGATCTTGGACGAAAGTGGATCTTAGTGACCTCATCAATGCATCATTCCACAACCCAACCAATGATAAGAGAGGAACTGATTTCTAGAATTTTCTCAGAAACCAAGTGGATAGATGCTTTCCTTATCAAAAACTGGTTATTGGGCAGGCGGCCTAAAGGATGCTGATGTTGAAATTATGGAGTATGATTAAACAACTAAGCTACAAACCAAGGGGGAGATTGTTGGGTCTATACTTAATGGTTTGCACTTAGTTAATCCCGGTTTCTTGTTTTTTATGTAAGCGGTTCTCGGTGGGCTTTGGGCTTTTGTTGGGCTAGTATGTTGGCTACCCTATTTATATATATCTTGTATAGGGTTTAGGGAGTGGACGTATGTGTGATTTTTGCCGTCTACTATCATAGATACATTAAATGAGTATTGTAAACATTGTGCTTAAGCATCAGACGTTAATCATAACGTGTGTTTTGAAGCAATCCTTTTTGTTCTTTATAATTACTCTTGTATCATCTTGTGTTGGTTTTCCGCACCAACATTAAGATCAGTTGATATCATATTGAAAGATCCTCCACGGGACTTACACGGAATGAGAAATAAAGATGAACCTTTAATGTTGAACATACCTTGAAGATTTGAATAACTCGATCTTTAATGGATAAATGGAATGTGTGCACTGGAGGTTTGTGTGTGTATGGATGTGTGTATGATGATTGGGAAATGATGGTGAAATGATAAGGATAAGGATGGATTTTAGGGTTTTAGGGTTTAGATAGGTAAAGCCCAAGGCTTTTAGGCCCGTAAACATGCTTAAGTCCATTAACATCTCTTGGTATTATCTATACTCTTCCTATTATTTAATTAACTTAAATGCCGTCTCTCGATACGATCACTAAAATAAATCTGAAATACTTTATTTATTTGTTTAGCGAAAATAGGACGTTACATGAATGGTCTTATCAGAAATCAAGAAGAAGACAGGAATGAAAAGCTCAAGGGAAAAGAAACTGAAGAAAGAAGAATAAACAAAAATAAAGAAAAGGAGGAAGGAGACACCATGGGAGATGTTTGAGATTAACTAACATTCCCAAAACTAATCCACTGATCATATGTACCTTATGCAAGAAACTTGGTCATTCTGAAAATTATTGTAGAAGAAAAACAGTTGTGTGTTTTAACTGTGGAGAAAATGGGCATTTCAGCACAGAGTGTTCGAAAAAGTCAAACAATGCAGGTGGAAGCGATGCTAGGAAAGGAAATGCCAAAATAAACATGTTGAACACACAAGAAGCAATTGGAGATCAATAATAGAAGCAGATAAGAGTATGCTGAATGAATGTGCGAGATTCCAAGGCATTACAAATAACTAATAGTTAAGTTAGCTCTTACAAACTCGTTTTAAACGAGAAGTTTTGTAACCGAAAATGGGTCTTTAAATCCCTAATGTAAATGAAGAAAAGATATTAGCATATAGATCGTGTCTGTGCGTAAGATGCTTATATTCATTAAAAAGTCCGTCTAATTCAAAGAATATAAAAGGATGTATAGTTAATATAGCCATCATCTATAGAAAGACGAAAGTAAAGATAAGAATGCATTAGGAGTATATGTCCATTCAAAGAAAATCAGTTATGTGAACTTTGGAAAGTTAAAAAGAATAATCAATGGATATAAATGGAAGAAATCCGTCAAAGCAAAGGATAAGGTGAGACATGTAGAAATATCTCAAAAAAAAAAGTTATTAAGGTGAATAAGTTAAAAGGATTCGATAAATTAAATCCAAGAGGTATTCTGGTTAACATCAGTAAATGTTTAGAATACAAAAGGTAAAACAAATCATTAAACACAACTGGCCACTGTGTAATTACTTATGATATTCTAAATCATTGACTAATAATATCAAGATGCAACGATTCAAAGGATTCAACTATTCATTAATTCAAAGTCAAATACGAGAATCAGATTAGAGAGAATCTAATCTTTCAAACCGAAGTCAGCGAATCTCGAGGACAAGATTCATTTCAAAGTGGGGAGGATGTAACACCGTGAAAATACCCCACCTAATTTTGGGCTAAAAATGTAAACTTTAGAAGTTAAAGCGCTAAAAATGAAAAATATAATTTTCATGCATCTTCGCACGACGCGAAGATGAGGTGGATACAACTTCGCGCGACGCAAAGTTGCTGGCACACATTTCAACGTTAGCCTACCACGTGTCGACACATGTCAGCCTGAGATTGACATGCAAAATTGCGGCTCCCCCCATGCAACTTCGCGCGACGCGATGCATCTTCGCGCGACGCGAAGATGCTCAAGTCGAGGCTATAAATAGGCAGCCCGGATTCAACCCATTTCATCCCAAATTCACACTAATTCTCACATAGTCAGCCTAGGGAAGCGTGCTAGGGTGTTCCGAGGTTCCGAGGGCTTGATTTCGTGAAGAAACGAGGTGCCGAGGCGTTGTTATATGATCTGTTGTGCTGTTAAGCGAATCACGAGTTGACCCGCTACCGACTTTCTTAGTTCTTATTCCCGACAAGCTACCTAAGGTAGGGATTCTGCCTAAATATTATTTTATTATTATGGTATAGCTTAGATCATAGTCAGGGGTATAGCCCAAACCTTGATCATAAGTATATTTACAAAAGCTTTATATATACAAAGGGTATAGATAAACTAATGTTTCTTTATGAAATATAAGCTTTTACATACAATAAGATATAGTCACAAATAGTTTCTTCACAATTAAGAAACATTACATGTAAGAGATATAGTTTTCTTCATAACTAAGAAACGTAAAGATTTTACATACCAGAGTTATAGTCATTCAATGTTTCTTCTTGAAGAAGAAACCTATCAATAGATGTTTCTTCATGAAGAAGAAACTCAATACATGTTTTATAACTAAATGGAAAGACTATCGGTCTAAATATTTATTCAAACAAATAATCAGTCAAGGTTTAAAGCTATCAAAACCAGACTGAAGGTCTGCAGCTGGATCAAGAGACGATCCAGGTATTTATACAACTTATTTAATTATAGATCAATCATCATTCACAAGGGTTTTCAAATGAGATCACCACATCATTCATAAAAGACAATCACAATCACAATCACAATCACAGGTGAATACGTTAAACATTTTTCAGTCAGTCATTAAGATAAATGGGTTGTTTATCTTTAATAGTCAGTCAAAATATGAGATTACGTGATCTCTAATTTTAAAGGGATTACTTGATCCCTAGTCACAAGGTAGAAAATAAAAGTAACTCAGACCGAGTACACGTGTGTCTGGATCCAAACATATCTGTCAACCTTTCAATCAAGGCTACGGGGCCGCAGGCTAACACACATAACAAAAGTTCTCCAAAGGGCATTAGTTATTGGAGAACCATAATTGTGTGTGTATGGCAGTGGTACATGTTCCAGAAATAAGAGATGTTTCTGCTGAGTTTGTTTCAAAATCTATCCTGTTAGTCAAATATTTAAAAATGTTTTATCAAGTCAACGATTCACCGTCATATCGCTAACGTATTTTCCCCCCTCATTACAGGAAAGCAGGCATAGTACAGATAGCAAGGCATAAGAATTATTCATGGAGATTAGATACTCGCAAGTGGGGATGGCTCAGTTTTTATAAAAAAAAATATTGCGAATGAAAATAAACAAAGGTTTGTAAATCAATTATTTGGACAATTATTATCCAAGAGGTTTCAAAATAATTAATATTTTATTTCAGTCAAAGACTTCTGCTAATAATCTGCAACTCTGATATATTTTTAAAACAGGTACCAACTACAGGTGTCATGCCTAGTCCCTAAGTCGGGGTGTGACAGTACTCGTGAGCGATATGCAGACACGTACGCGATAGACAGATGCTCTAATTAAGGAAACAACAGAGTTCTATGACGGGAAGGCACAGGAACGAATACAATAAAGGACTAAAATCCTATATTTTGTTAGGGCACGTGTTGTGATAGTCATGTGGTCTAGTTATATATACAACGAATTGATTGATTAGAATAATAAGTATAATATGGTCCAGTGATGGATACTATGATTAGGTGGTCCAGTTATGGATACAATGAATAGGTGGTCTAGTTATGGATACAATGAATAGGTGGTCCAGTTATGGATACAATGAATAGGTGGTTCGGTTATGAAAACAACGAATAGGTGGTCCAGTTATGGAAAAAATGAATGGCTGGTCCATTTATGGATACAATAAATAGGTGGTCCAGTTATGGATACTAAGTACAGTAGCTATTAATTATGTGTGTATATGTAGTACGATTGCATGGCATGATAATTTTAAATGCATAGATATACGTTGTGTGAATGTATGGTCCAGCTATGGACACTATTTGTACAGGTAAAAGTTAGTGGATAGAATAGAAAGAAGGTAGGGGAAAAGTCTTATCAAATACCTGCGTAGAATAATAATATGTATATCGATGTGAATGAATAATTGCATGTTCACGCGCAACAACTTAGGATGGATGATCCCTTTAATGTGATATGGTTCGATTACGAGTAAGAATAGAAGGCTCGATTGTGAGCAAGTACGTACGGGATAGTCATAGACGAGTGTTACGTTGCGTATGAATAAAGAATGTGAATTAATTATAATTCAAAATTTTATGAAAAGAAAGAACGTTAGAACTCACTCAGCGTGTAGCTGAGTTTTAGTATGCATGCAGGTATTATTGATAACGTGGCAAGCTTGAGGCGCATACAAGGCTATCCATGTGACATTCATGACAAAATCGAGTATACCTTAGTATTTGTTTATCGAATGAGCGATTAACCGCTTATTGCGTAACGAACGAACGAATAACCAACGGGTCTAGTTATGACCCAAATGTCTCGGGGGCCATCTATAAGTGATATACATTTAATATAAGCCAACATATTGATTTTATGGCCTTGGTATGATAGCAAACTAGGTAAACGAAAACATGCTCGTTTAACTACCCGCTATGACGTTAAACGCGAAAGTTAGTTATGAAACAAGCATTGTATCATCTGCTAAGCCGAAAAAGACTTACAAAACATTTATTTGGCATGTTTTAAGCGATCCGTAAAAATATTTTGGATTTTTACAAACAAATGGTATGTTTTTCTAAATTTATACAAAAATTGCCGAAAAACGCTCGTTTTCGCGCTGTTTATCGTACCCGATATATTTTTTTAACCAAAAACCGAACCCGAAATAAACTTGTACTTGGGATTTCATGTTTGGGCCAAACAAGACTAATGGGCCAAAATTGGGTCTAAAGGGGGCCCAACAAGCCCAGCCCGCCAAAGTGGACTAAAACCATTTTTTATTCATTTTTCATATTTAAACAATTCCACAAGATATTTTCCATGAGAATTCCAGAATATACAACTATTCTTGCTGCTCTAAAAAACCTCCATGAAAAACCCTAGGTAAATTTTTATTTTAATTATGTTTTCCAACTTGTTAATCAAGTTTAATTCCATATAAACATAGTTTGATTACCAAAAATCATTTCTAACCATGAAAAAAATCCTAAAAGTGGTCCAAAAAGATGTTTTGATCATACACATGGTTAGGAATCAAAATCATACTCTTTTTTGGCCATAAACATGGATCTACGTTTTTACGGTTCAAAAGTTGGGTTTAATACCCTAACCGAAACCCTAACTTTCATGGCTGGTTTCTTGATGATACATGCTTGGTTTGTGATATAGGACATGTAATTAGCTTGTATAGAAGCAAAAGAACCCGGAAATTGGATTAAGAGAGCAAAAATGGGCGGAAACCACAAGGGTAATGCCGAAGTATTCGATTACGGGCTGTTTAGGTATGATTATCAATCTGATGGTGCTGGGAATGATTCTGACGATAACTTGCATTCTCCATTGATTTCCCGACAGACGACAAGTATTGAGAAAGACATGATTCAGCCTGCTTCACATGGCAGTATTCTAGGTGTTAGAAACGGTAGCGCTGTTCAAACTGCAGGTGGAGAACAGTTAAGTAGCACGGGAATTGGCGGCGGGTGGCAGTTGGCATGGCAATGGACCGAGAGAGAAGGGCAAGATGGTCAAAAGGAAGGAGGGTTTAAAAGAATCTATTTGCACCAAGAAGCTGGAACCGGATCTCAACGTGGGTCGTTAATTTCTATCGCTGGCGGTGATATGGTGGCAGATGGTGATGTGTTCCAGGCTGCAGCTCTGGTTAGTCAACCTGCACTTTACTCTAAAGATCTTGTGGATCAGCACCCAGTTGGACTGGCTATGGTTCACCCGTCTGAAGCTGCAATGAAAGGCCCGAGCTGGAGGGATCTTTTTGAACCGGGAGTTAAACATGCGTTGTTTGTCGGTGTTGGTCTTCAGATACTTCAACAGGTAACATAAATGGAACATATTTTATAGTTCTTGTAGCAAGAGTCTTGCTTTAAATTCTAAATCTTGAACCGCTTGCAGTTTTCTGGCATTAATGGAGTTCTTTACTACACACCTCAAATTCTCGAAGAAGCGGGTGTCGGTGTTCTTTTATCAAATTTGGGAATCAGTTCAACATCATCATCACTTCTTATTAGTTGCATCACAACTTTATTGATGCTCCCGTGCATTGCTGTAGCTATGAGGCTCATGGACATCTCTGGAAGAAGGTTGTTTACAAGTTTATTTGACCCATAAAAGTCAACCCACTTTTACCCTTTTATCGTTTCATGTGCAAAATGTCAATTTGTTAACCGATTATGATGTCGTTGCAGGACTCTGCTGCTGACTACAATTCCAGTCTTGATTTTGACTCTAGTAGTCTTGGTGATTGGAAGTGTAATAAACTTTGGGAGTGTAGTAAATGCCGCCATCTCAACCGCTAGTGTGGTGGTCTACTTTTGTACTTTCGTGATGGGATTCGGTCCGATCCCGAACATCCTGTGTGCAGAGATTTTCCCGACCCGGGTGCGTGGACTGTGCATAGCCATCTGCGCGCTCACGTTCTGGATTTGCGACATCATCGTGACCTACTCATTACCAGTATTGCTTACTTCCATTGGTCTATCGGGAGTGTTTGGATTGTATGCGGTCGTGTGCATCATATCGTGGGTGTTTGTGTTCTTGAAGGTGCCTGAAACTAAAGGAATGCCGCTCGAAGTTATTACAGAGTTCTTTGCTGTTGGTGCAAAGCAGATTGCTGCAGCCAAGAATAATTGATGTGTTTAGTTGTTTGTTTGGTAGCAGTATCAACGTTTTTGGGGTGTGTTTCGGTTTATCTTTGTCGTTTCTTTTGTGTTATTGGTTACATTTAAGTTTTGTTGTGATTGAAACAGGAAACTCTTTTAAGATTTTTAGTTGTAATTTGTTTGTACCATTTGCCTTAATAATTTTTGTACCTTGTACCTTTCTTGTCAAGTTAAGAAAGAAAGCACACAAGTTTAGGCCCTAAGAATTCAAAAATCTATCTGCTTTTATTTTATCAAACCAAAGGCGAATGTCACGTGTTTTGAGGTCGACACGGCCCGTTTGACATAGTACCCCATACCATGTTACAAGAAATGGACATTAGATTAGGGTAGAATATCACATCACATGATCTTGAGCACCTCCAAACCAAAATTCATAATTCCATCAAATAAATTGATGTTTGTCATTTTGTTCTATCTTAAAAGGTTAGCAGGACCCCCCAAACACCCAATCTTGTAATTAAAGCTGGTCTGTGGTTCACTCCAATTTGTTCAGGTTGTAATGGTGTATGGTGGACTACCTACTTACCTAAGTTTTAAGGCCATTAACTTGGTCGCGCTGATCTGTTTTGCTTTGCGAGAAAACAAACCGCATGTGTAAGAGTTTGTTTACTCCAAGTTTATAATTTAGACCACCGATTGCCTTTAAGGCATCAAGTGAGTGATTATTTCTATGTTGAGTGAGCATCATGGGCGGCTCCAAGTGGAGTGGAATAAAAGTTCTATATATGTGTATATGTCACGCATATATAATGTTGCTCTGGCATGTCGATATGACGATAAAGGTATATCACATTTGGAAAAAAAACTCACTTTTGTGATTTTTAATAATATACATACATATAAATGTTATACTATTTTTTTTATGAAACACTCAACTTTTCAATAAATCTTTAGAAATTTGTGTATGCAACGCCTTGTAGATGTGTTGAAGTGAAACCGAAACTAGTATGTCTTAGTTTTAGTAAATGTAGATTTGATGACCATTTAAAACTTAAAAATGTAGAAACAATAAATGGAAAGTCTTTATAACGTTGATATGGTAAAAGTTATCGTTGATATGGTAAAAATTGATAAATATGTTTATCTAGCATCATGGTTATCTAATTCAAGAGTAACTATTGGACCCAGACGCTAACTATGCGTTGTTCGGCATGTGACTTTATATCATATCCGTCCTTGAGATTCAGTATTGAGAGAAAGAAGGCGAGATTTCAAGTTGATCGAAGATAATAATAATAATCGTTCAACATTAGCATATATATAGATGCAAAAGCTAGATACTTTTCTCTCATTATACCTTCAAAAGCTAGACACACAAAGCAAACTATGCTCAACGTGAAGACATTAACTAGCGAGTCGAAGACTCGAAAGCATAAGTCCTACAAGCTTAAGATTTTCTGCTTCGTATGATATGAACAATATCAGAGCACTTATGCTATAACTATTATAGTTTGTAACTTCATTTCTTGGATATTACGATAGCGATTGTGCATACGAATTTCCTACAACAGAGCGAGTTTCTATTAGAAATTAGTTTGTTTGCAACCTATTCAAGAAAGGTTCATCTTAAAAATGTGTTTCTTAATTCAAGATCTTAGAATTATAACAAAAGTTTGGAATCATAAACTTACTGACTGAATATAAAACATAGTTCCTTGTACTTTAAATTGTGCTCAAGCATATTTGTATTCCAGAAATCGTCATTATTACAACATGAACAAAACTGTCTTTTAAGAAAATTTTTACATGTAAACCACTAATGCTACCCTTTAGAGCTGTCGAAACACGAAATGAATCTTACCTGATCCATGACGATGTTTCCACGGATTTTCGAGATGAACGAACCACGTCTTGATCTTCCTCTTCGGCTGCGCCTGAGACCTGCAATGGTTTTCGGGGGTGTGGAGGTGACCGCTAAGATGATCTTGAAGATCTCTTGTTCACAGACACAAAAATATGGTGGTGGCTCTTACTGAGAATGACCCACCTCTAATAAGGAGGTGGAGACCTGCTTATATAGGGAGTCTCATGGCCACCATCATGGTACCCTAACGGGCCTAGCCCAGTTAGGGTTACCTCCACAAAACCCCCTCGGCCCAATAACAATATATTAGTCCATGTAATGAAATAAGCCAAACGTAATAGATTTAGGGTCGTAGAACCGGGTTTTAGTACCATACCCCTACAAGAGCCATGAATATAAATAGTCAAGATAATAAACAAACAGATAATCTCCACTAAACAAGAAAATCTAGACCAACAACAAAACCATGATAAGTGTCTAAAACCATTAAACCCTGTCTCATTATCTGGTTATCTTCGTCTGCTGTAATATCTCGGAAACCATATATGTAACTGCTGCTGATAAAGAATAACTATATCAAATAATATAGAAATACAATATGAACAATTTCAGCAACATCAATATAGAACCACTGACATGAATTCGGGTATCATGGAATGATTAAATTTGATGAACCGGCATTTCTTTTCTTTTTTTTTTTCAATCAATCATATAAGTAAAATTCCACCATTAGCACAATTATTAGCTGGGTGTAGGGAGTGTTGGGTATTGTTGTCATACAACCCATTCCATATTATTTATAGCATTTAGCCCAATCTCTCCAATCCATATCATAAATGATCCAATTTCGGATATGGCTTTTACCATTATTAGTCTACTAACTCGGCCCAACTAAACACATCAAAGTTCAAAGCAAGGGTCAAATTATTCTACAAAAGAAGATAAAAATGAGAAGAATGAGAAGGATTTGTAGCCATCAAAACACTCTTAAAAAGTAATAATAAATTAATAAAGATAATCATAACTCAAATTTTAATACAAAAACAAAAATGTTTCCATTGTTTTTCTCGTTCTAAAAAAAACTCGAAAAAGGCACAATGTTGAATAAAAAAGATCAGTGTGTCTTTTTATTTGTCATTGTGTATTGTTTTTATTTTCATAATTGATTTGTCTTTTTTTTCTTGGCATTGTGTCATTTTCTTGATATTGTGTATATTACTCAACATTATGTCATATTTTGTTTGTCATTGTGTTATATTTTGCGATCCATTGTGTCCTTTTTGGTTTATCATTGTGTTATTTGTTCATTTTCGGCATTGTGTCTTTTCGTCGTTTTTTTTTAAACGGGAATGATGGGTGAAACATTTTGCTTTTTTAATCTTTTTCGTTTTTTATTTATATATTGAGTTATGTTTTTTAAGTGTTTTTTGTGTGACCACAAATCATTCTGATACTTCTTATTTATCTTCCTTTACATTTTAACTTTACCCTTAAACCGAAACACAAGAACAAAAACTCTTCCAGCAATCATCATATCAACATGGTCGGTGTTGACCAGGAATCCAAATCCACATCCGCCAAATCCACATCCGAAAATCCGAATCCGAATTATCAAAAATCTATAATATATATAAACGAAAACCCTAAAATCCTACGTGTCACGATGTGGTCGCTCCCCATTTTATGGAGGCCACCCATTGCTTAATTTTTAAATAGGTTCCACTTATATATTGATTGTTTATTGGATTACATCGAAACAGAAGGCAAGCGGGCAACAAGTTGCGCCGCTACCCCTTTTTGAATCGCAAAACCCAATCTTTTAAAAACTATATTTGCTGATCTTAGAGTCATAACATTACTATGCATGATCCGCTGAACACGGGTAAGTAGCTCCACAGCTTCAGGCGCGAGGAAACCAAAAGTGTCAAAAGCAAAAGGAATAAATACATGTTGGTTGTCAAGACACGCCTTTTCATGTTTTGCCACCTTACCTGAAGCAGCTTTTAATGCGGCTTGACCGACCGCGAAACCACTACTCCCTAAGCCGACCAAAGGAGAAACCCCTGTTAAATCCACACACACGTGTTTCCCTCCTATCCATCCAAACACCAAAATGTCAGCCGGTCGAAGAGATGATCTTCCCTCCGACTGGTCAGTCAGGAAATTCACAGGTGCTTCTTTCTTAACAGAAATTCCAGCTCGCCTGAATATATCAAAGAGCACATCCCTAACCAGATCGTGTCGGTACTTGAACCCCTTGAGTTCTTTACAGTGCACCGCGTGCTCCCCATATGAGTCTAAACACGCTTAACGACAAACATGACATATCTCATCAACCGGAAATAGAGGAATCATAAGGCGATACTTAAGGATACTACGATACTCCACTGGAGACATATGCTGGCCTAACCCATCTATAGGGATAGCAAGAAGAAAATCTTGAGCATGTGATGCTTGTAGACACTCAAAAATGGCTTTTTGTCTGCTTGTCATGTTAAAGTGTGACTCCATGTCGTGAAAAATTTTACTAAAAAGAGTGCTCGCCAATGCATGCTGGACTTTAGAGGGGGCGGTCTCTTTGTTAGAGAAACTGCTAAAATCGAAGCTTGGAATCATATCACGAAGACAAGCCAGAGCACAAGAATAATCAGAATCCATCCCACAAATACCACTGTCTCGCAAAATGTGATCCTGAAGCACCCACGATTGGGCTCTCGAGGCCACAAACGCATAAGAGGAAGCCTCTACTGCCGAATACAACCCCAAACCCCCATTCTTAATGGGTAAGGAAGCAAGTCGCCATTGGAGGTCTCCAAAGAAAGGACCTCCACAAACTACAATGTCCTCGATCGCCTCACGCAATCCCTTGTCAAAAAACACCGCTGCCTCCATCATGTGTACAGGTTGGCATGTTCTCAAACCGAAGAAAAGTTTAGCAATACCCATACATGATCGAAGCAAAAGTAACTCACTCTGCGGGTCACCAAGTTTTGGGAGAAGCGCATCAAATCAACAGCATTAGTAGCTCTCTTCTTTGCCAAACCCTTAATAAACCCGGTGTCTTTATTAACAGCTCCCCCAAGAAGCTTCACCCCTAATAATGGTCTCCCGATGTCAGCATGGAATAAACCGTCACGAGACTTCGTACCATCACAAGAAGGCCAAAATAGCTCAGTTTTCTTTATATTCAGTTCAAGATCCAAAGTTGGACCCGTCACCTTAATGATATCCAGCACTTTAGCCACCTCCATTGAATCTCCAATGACTGTCCCATCATCAAGATACCAGGCATGAAGAAGAAGCTTGCAATTGTCTCGAATCTGATGCACAAGGGGGTGTAAAACCAAGGAAAAAAGGAGTGGTCCCAATGGGTCTCCTTGTTGAACCCCTGTGGTGGACCAAATATTATCATCCCCAAGATATAGTCTTGATGGCTGCCCATATAAAAATTCCACCCACAAGGAAATAGAAGGGCATCTGATCCTTACCTCATGAAGTAAAGCTGATCTATCCACCATATTAAATGCATTAGAAAAATCAACTGTAAGCATTGCAAGAGACCCATCAGTGTGGCGCTCACTCAATACGCTGTTGGCGCTATGTAATATGGCCTCCGCACCACCCGACACACCAACCCCAAACTGGAAATCATTAAGGTATTTGGTCATTTCTTTGCCAACCCCTTTCATAGCCACCTTAGAAACCAAACGCCTCCATATAGTACCCACTGCAATAGGTCGGATCCCGTTGTCGGGTTTTAAAAGCGGTGTAAGAGGAGCAGACGCGACAAACTCTGCCAAAGTAGACGGACATCTCCCTCCTAACCATAAATTAACCACTGCAGTGATAGCACATATGAGGTCAGTGGCAATAGCCGACCCTTCTCCACAAAAAGCATCCAAAATATGTTGCGCTCTCAAACCGTCCCTCCCACACGAAGTTCCTTTGGGAAACGATTTAATGCAACCAAGGACACTATCAACCTCTGCCACAAGAGGAGGCTCGGAATAAGTCATGTTCGGCATAGCCGGCGGCTTCTTGTATGGGTGTTTAGCTTCTAAAGCCTTTGTGGTATCAGAATTGTAAGGTGCAACACCAGATGAGCATAACACCTTTACTGCAGCAGTAAAGTGACCATCCGCAACTTTTCGAAGACACTGTTTAACGTTATTGTTGACAAGATCCCCCTCATTTTGAATATCCATGTCACCTTGGCCTAAGGACCTCAAACCAGAACCATTTAACAGATTTTTAATTAACATGGTAATACCGTCAACTTTCCCCCATGTGGCTAAAGAACTCATTATTGAATGATGTTGCATGGCTTTCCTATTCCCAGACCTGCTTTCGTGCCTATTTTTGGGTCTGAACACCTGTAAAGTGCAACGAGGAAGAAGTAACAGCCTAACCCACGCATCAACAGAATCTGGTTGAGCAACCACTTTATAGAGTGTTGTTTTCAAAGCTTGCGAAAAGGTCATCCGACAACTATGAGGGATACTCCAACACGAAGGACTCATGAACAGTTGTCTCGGGGCCCTTGATAAAAGGTTTCGAAATCCCAATAATGTGTGTATCCGAGTCAATTGCATGATCATTAAACTTCACAATGCCATCAGGGTGATGACAAGCACGTTTCAAGCTCTGAAGGTTCATGCAATCAGTGTTTTTAAATGCAACCCAAATTCCTTTAACGGATTCGTTGTTACCAAACTTTGTTACCTGATCCTGTTGTTATGACTTTGAAATTGTGTCTATATATAAGTTTTGAAACCCTTGACAAAATTGATTGATGCCGTTGTTTGACAACACCTCCAGGCTCCTGACGGTGGTGGTCAATGCTACAAATTGTTGATTGAAATTATACTTACATATTCGGATATCCGTTTTATTATCCGAAGTAAAGGAATCATCATCATGCCCTAGTTACTGATTACTTAAACAACGTAAAATTGAGGGTTCAAAGACTACGGCTCCGTGATTTCGCACCAGAGGCTTCCCAATGTTAATCAAGCCGGGGCTCTTATTCATGCCATTAAGGCTATTGGAGAACAACTCACCCGTCGGTTAGTTCTTAGAGCTTCTTAATTTTAATTATATAATAATATGTTTATGCTATTATACTTGGTGTTTTAGAACTCGGCAGGCGCTAGTCGGGCTGTGAGGCAGGACTAGCGATTAATTTGGATTAACTAATAGGGATTGAAATCTATACGTAGTTTTTCAAATATACATACACACACACACCAAATTTTGTATATCATTTTTATAATTTTTACCAAACAACAATTAATTAGTGATTACCGGACCATCAGAATACTGCAAATGGCTTCTATGATGCAGTGAAAGTGTTCTGTTCTGATTCTAGACGGATATATTTCAAAGGCTTTGTTGAGTTACACTTTGTTTTTGTCATTTTATTTTGAATTTTATTTAGTCTATTGATTATTGGAACATAGGACCTAGGAAGCACAAATGCCAAGCGTCTTAAATGTTTCGCACTTAGTTGTACCAAGTGATTTTGGTTGCATTCGTTAAGGGTGATTTTGAGCAGTTGTCTAAAAACACATCTTAGGGATACAAGAGTGACTCATGGTGATAGTAAGTTAATATTCCTTTCAACCAAACAAATTTTTTTCCGTTATTGTTAAATGAAAAGGCACACAATAATGCGTGACTCATGGTGATAGTAAGCCGATTCGAGATAGCTAATCTCCCAAGATAGTGACCCTTTGAGCGGGTTAGACTCCAAAGAAATAGAGAGAACAAGACGTAATTTAACTTCAATTTTCTTCCTATCTTTCATTAAACTTCAAAAGGTTTAAATACACAATGCAAAATGAAAACAGTTAACTAGTATATGGAATAATGCAAACGTGGAGATGTAAACGTGAATAGTGCATAGAACATGTAAACGTGCATTAATTTAATAATCCTAAAGTGCATGCAAATTGTAAGCGTGGTAAATGGGCACGTATCACATGGATTGGAGTTTATCTTCTTAGTTTTTCTCATCTTTCAGTTGTCCCGTATTAGTGGCTCATAGTGTTTTGTAAAAAGAAGCGAGAATTTCATAAACATCTCTTTAAATTTATTTAGTTTCTTATATACCCAACCAAAGTTCAAAATATTATATATCCAATTCTAATACATTTTAGTTTGTGACAGTTTTACTCTTTTTATTTATTAATCTTTTACTCTTATTAACCTACTCCAGCATTCTCCAGCAGCTGGTGATTGCGATTCGCCAAACCAACTCCAGACTATATGAACAATCTATTTTGTTTTTACTGTTATGGCCTTGCCTGCTGCTTTTTTTTTCTTCGATACATAATCACATTGGCTTAATCTAATATAGACGGTGTATTATTCTTGTTACAATCTGCCAATACTTGGCTGTATTGTAATCAACATTGACCAATGTAGCAATTTTTAAAAAATATATATTTTTTATGTTTGAATCATTGTTTGTTCCAAATCGACATTGTCTGAAACTCCATTTTCAGAAGTTTCTACAACTTTTGTAACCTGTTTTATGTTAACCTCATGAACATCTTCCAATATATCTGCGTTTCGTACATTTTCCAACTTATTCGACTCATCTTCGTTTACATCTGTATAATATAAATCTTGTGTTCATCACTCACCCCCGTGATCTGCATCTCATCTTTTTCACTAACCTGCTGACTCATCAGTTTCCAATTCACTATTTTCATCACGCACACGCTTATCAGAATTGGTTTCCACATCAATTGCCTCACTTTCTACAGAATTTCTAACATATACTCTTTTTATACAGCCCTTGCTTTTGTCACATGTTTGTTTTAATACTTTTAACTTTGATTGGTTATATATGAAATTAAGAATGTCTAGAGGGGATAATATATATTGAAGAGTTTATAAGTGAAGACTTAAAATGCTTTATAATATAGTTAGGAGAGACACACATATATGTATATGTATGAATGGATCTATAGTAAAGCATGCTATGTGTCTTGTTCTAGGAATGAGGTAAATAAAATCTAGGGGTGGCAATCTTGACCCAAACCATTTCAAATGGGTCAATTTGGGTTGTTTTAAAAATTATATGGGTTGGTTTGGGGATTTTAATAAGATGGGTCAAAATGGGTCACTTAAAATTTCACCTTCTTATTTTCGGGTCAAAATGGGTCGACAAATTTAAAGAAATGGGTCCATTGGGTTAGTGTCTTAAGGAAATGTGGCAAGCTCGGGTTGAAACGGGTTTTGGATTGGAACGAGTTCGGTTTAGGTTTCGAGCCGACATGAGCTTTCGCACTGGACGGGTTGGGTTTCGGTATCCTTTGTTTCTTTTTGGTCGGTTTCGGAGTACTGGACGGGTTTGGTTTCGGTTTCTTTTGTTTGTTTTTGGTCGGTTTCGGATTCGTTTTCGGCCTTTTGTTTTGTTGTTGTCTGTTTTTTCAGTTTCATTTCTGATCTGTTTCAATTTTTAGTTTCGTTTAGATCAATTTTTCGGTTTTGATTAATTCGGTTCGTTTTTGGTTTATGTTTCGTTTTCGTCGGCTTTCGGTTTCAGTTTATTTCTCGGGTTTTTTTTTTAAGAACGAGGACAACGGCATAAAAACCCCTCCCCAAAAAATTCAAAAAAATTAATAAAAAAATCATAACTCAAAATGTAAATCAAAAATGAAAAATGTAAAAAAACTAAAACGTTTGTGCCGTTGTCCTCGTTCTTAAAAAAAAAAACCGATCCGACCCGTTTTGACCCGTTCCGACCCAGACCCATTCCGACCCAAACCTTTTGAGCCTAACCCGTTCCGACCCGAACCAAAGCAACCCTTATTTTAGTTGATCCATTCCGACCCTAACCCGTTTCGACCTTAACCCGTTTCGACCCATGACCCGTTTCAACCCAACCCAACCCAACCCAACCCAACCCAACCCAACCCATTTGCCACCCCTAAATTAAAATCCAGTTGTCATATTATTTGTTTGTTCAACACTTGAACCACTACTTGGTTGAGTAGTGGAGTACAATACAAGCTGAGCATATGGGTTGAACAACACTTGAATCGAAATCCAATTGTCATATTATTTGTTTCCTGTATTGCCGCCTGAGACGTGTAGTTTAAGAAGTTAAGTGTCACTTTGTTTGAGAAGAAATTGGTTGGTCCTCCTTGTCAATCTTGAACTCTACATTGGATTCCGTCTCAGCTTCTACAAACAAATCCTCTTTGTGGGCCCAAATTAACCCTATATGTATCAACTGACATCTATCCTTCAACTTGAGGAATGTTAAAATCTCATGGTATATTCTAGTAATGCTGAATAATGATAACTTAGGAAAGCGATGCCAACCATCACTGTATTATTATATGTTTGATCCTTGTCCTTGTAAGAGAATAATTAACAAAAAAATTACATTTGATTTCAGTGGAGAAGAAAATACAGTTAAAATATTAGTTAATTCTAAGAAAGTTGAAACACCAATTTCACAATGTTCTTGCAGGCTGAATTACGTGCTCTTTGGACATTAAAGCAATGAATTAGTCACTTAACTTGTGTGTGATTTGTAACTGCAGAAGTTGCTGTTGGAAATATTGTGAGGCGTGTGCTACATATCATTAGAGAGGAAGATGTTTCACTAACAACAGTGTCAATTGGCGGCTTGAACTTACAAGGCTTGAGTGATGATGAAGAAGAAGACAATCCACTTGTATCAGCCGCTGCTGCTGCCGCTGCCGCTAGAACCACCCTCAGGCCTCCTTCCTTGCAGACTCTTCTAGAAGACATTCCACCCACACTCTGCAGCATCAGCAGCTCTTCACCACTCTTCATCTTCTGCTGGTGATTCTGAAGACAAGACTAAATGTTAGCTTAGTTAATTACCTCTCTAATATTTCTACAAACTTAATCTTATGACGTATTATAATTTGTAATATGCTCTGCATGCAGCTACTGATAAAAACTCAAGGAGTCGAAAGCTAAAGCATAATGTGATTGAGGCTGTCAATGAGCTTATTCATGATATTGCCACCTGTCATGAACTGATTGCTGAGCAGGCTGTCGAGCATATTCATCATAAGTATTCTTTTCATCCCTTCATTATTATTTTTTATAACTAGGCATGTTTGTTAACTAGTAAGTAGCTTTTATAATTATCTGCAGTGAGGTTATATTAACATTAGGCAGTTCGGGAACTGTAATTGAATTTCTTTGCGCTGCTAAGGAAAAGAAAAGATCATTTAGGGTTTTTGTAGCAGAGGGTGCTCCAAGGTTTGATTAAGAGATGTTATATTCTTCTTTTTACAAGCTTAAAAGCAATTATTAAATGAGTGATGGTTGTACAAATATCAAGGGCATACTCTTGCAAAGGAACTAGTTGCTAGAGGACTGCAGACAACAGTAATTACTGATTCTGCTGTATTTGCCATGATTTCACGTGTGAACATGGTATGCGTTTTAACTTCTTGCATCATCAACTTAACTGCTTTGCTTTCTTTTGTTTTAGTTACATTTTAGAATGTTATGATGGTAGGTGATTGTCGGGGCCCATGCTGTCATGGCAAATGGCGGTGTGATAGCTCCAGTCGGGTTAAATATGGTTGCACTAGCAGCCCAAAGGCACACTGTCCCTTTTGTTGTTCTCGCAGGCATTCACAAGGTAATAATACTCCCAGCACATAATTAGTATGATTTTGCACAACCTTTTTCAGTATGCTGAAAACCTAGTTTTTGTAATGATTGTTGTTTTTGGGCAAATGACAGTTATGTCCTTTGTATCCTCATAACCCAGAGGTGTTGCTGAATGAGCTCAAGTCTCCATCTGAGTTACTGGACTTCGGCGAGTTTTCAGATTGCATGGATTTTGGCACGGGAACCGGGTCCCCGCTTCTTCATGTTGTTAACCCTGCTTTTGATTATGTGCCGCCAAAGCTCGTCAGTCTATTTATTACTGACACGTAAGCTCACTGTCTATATATTTACAGGTTTAGGGTGTGTTTGGGATTCCTTATTTAACTTGAAAAGGCCTTTTTGTGATAAGTGGAAAATGACTTATGATTTTCTAATAAGGAGTTTCCAAAAAAGTGTTTGGATTAACATAAGTCAATAAGTTGTTTTTTAAAAAGTATTTGGTTTAACTTATTGATGTAAAATGACCAAACACCCCAAATTATTCTAAACCTATTGAAAACCTATTAGGAGATGGGTGGAATGGAAGGGTGGAATGGGTATTCTAAACCTATAAGGAGATAAGTTACCATATCCCAACTTATTGAAAACCCATTTTTTAGCATTGTCAATAAGGAGAAAGTTAAAAGGACTTATTGGTTCCCAAACACTATATAAACATAAAAAGAACTTATTCATCCTTCATAAGTCATAAGGAGAGGAAAATAAGGAATCCCAAACACCCCCTTAGTTTCATGTATACCCAACCAAAACTAAATATATCATATATACCCAAATTTAATGAATTATTATTATTATTTAAAGACTATTCTCCTTTTCATTATATTTGTTAAACCCTATTTTTTATTTGGATTTTGATGATGATGATGATGATGATGATAAGCAAACGAACCGAATCGTCGTTTCTTTTTTGCGTCGGTAGATAAACGAGCGAGTTATGATCGCATGATAAGCAATCTAACTCGAACCAGCCGTAATCACATCTGTCTCTGTCTTGATCTGCTTAGCGCATTATTATGTTATCGCATTAGAGCATATTATTGCATCGGTTCATCGCATCTGTTTTTACCAACTTGTGTTTGTTTTTGTTGTAAATGAAAATAATTAAGCTAAAATTCTAAAAATGGATAAATAATAAATTTTGAAGTTAAAGATGGGCAAAAATTAGAACTTTTAGACAATGGTAAAATGGTCATTTAATGAAGTGTTTTAATGAATTTGGTATATTTGATATCTTTCAAGTTTGTAGGTTTATATATGAAATTCTTCCATATATATGTGTGTGTGTGTGTAGTATTGCATTGTTCATTAAATTCTGCTTGTTTGTTTGCAGGGGAGGGCATAATCCATCATACATGTACCGGCTCATAGCAGATTACTACTCTGCTGATGATCTGGTTTTGCAACAGAGGCCAACTTGTTGATATTGGTTTCAACATCCATATCTGTTTTGTTTTCATTGATGAGTAAGCCAGCCAAGCCTTTGATTTCATGTGCTTGATTGATCTTAATAATGTTGTATTTCGACCTATTATTATAACTGCTGCTGTTGATTTGGTAGGTGTAATTGAGGAGTGTTTTGTATAGCTCTGAAATGGCAGCAGTTTTGAAAGGAGCTGGAGCTGGATGATTCCATGATAACATTTATTTGTGAGAATGAGGGAGTTAATTTATGCATGGTATGGTGTGCTTGCTGTTTGTTTTAGATCCTGTTGTTTTGTTTTGCAAATAATAAGGGCTAAGTGTTGCTGGAGCCACCCAAAATGAATGATGAAATAATAATAATATTATATTATACTCAAAACCATCAACATTAGGAAGGAAAGGAATGATGCAGGTTTTCTAACACCACTTGCATCAGACAGACAGAATCAAGCTCAAAGAACACATCATCAAAATTATTAAACTGTAGTCCCCAACATTTTTTTTTGACCCAGATGTGGTTAAGAATGATTGAAAAAAGTAAAAAAAAAAAAGATAATTCAAATTATACCTCAATTGCCATACATCCATGCTGACCAAATTACCCTTGATGGCTTCCAGTTTCATTCGTCTCTTACTAATCCATGGAATTCATTTTGTGATCCCAAATGACCAATTTGCCCTTATCTGTGGTAATGTTTCTTAGTGCAGGCTTTCCAACGAAACATATAAATAGTTTGGAATACAACATCAAATGCTTTACATCAATAATCAGTTAATGATCTTTAAAATTTCCATCAGAAGAATGACGCCATTAAACTGTTATCGATGTATAGCATTATAACTGCACATCTTCTATAACAAACTTGTCATAACTTCTTCCATTTTTGGCTCTTACTAACCATTATGATCCTTTCAGAATTGACTTTATTGCCCTGTTTTTGAACAAGGTTTTTCAGGTGCAACCTACAGATCTGAGTAAAATTGTAACTGAACCATAGACCCACCCAGAAACCAGCATTGACCCACAAACGGTAAAAAAAAGTCAATGCTGACCAAAAAGTCAACATTAACCAGTTAACAGCTTGACCCAAAAAAGGTCAAAGACAATAGTTCAGAATCTTTATTTAATCCATATTTTTCAGATTGCCCAAATTGCCCCTAATATTAGTTCTTTGATGTGGTTGCAGTCGATTTGGTTCCACTTCTAATCTACTTTGTCTGAACTCGAGCATTTTCACCTACATGGTCAGCATTTAAGCTAGTTATTTAACTATATGTATTGTAGGGGTATGGTACTAAACCCGGCTTACGACCTTAATTTATTATGTCTGGCTTATTTTATTATATGGACTAATACAATATTATTGGGCTGAGGGGGTTTTGTGGAGGTAACCCTAACTGGGCTAGGCCCATTAGGGAACCATGATGGTGGCCATGAGGCTCCCTATATAAGGAGGTCTCCACCTCCTTATTAAAGGTGGTCCTCAATAAGAGCCACCACCATAACCATTTTTGTGTCTGTAAACAAGAGATCCTCGAGATTTCTTAGCAGTCACCTCCACACCCCCAAAAACCATTGCAGATCTCGAGCTACCGGAGAAGAAGATCGAGTCGTGGTTCATTCATCTCGAAGACCGAGGAACATCGTCTTGGATCAGGTCAGATTCATTTCATGTTTCTTCATTGGCGCCATCCGTGGGACGGTAACGAACCACACCTCAATCTTCCCCGTTTCATGTCCAGATCTGTGTTTCTAGAGTGACGGAGGTTAGATCTGGGTCTAATTCCTTCAGATTTGATTCCGTTTGAGCAACAGTTACGTTCGATATTCTTGTTTCTCTCTAGATCTGCGTTCATACGCAATGGGTGCCGGATCAAGATCTGATTTTTCAGTGTTCAATGCTGGAATAAGTTCTAGATATATAGTCACAAAGCAAAAATTGGGTGTAAAAAAGGAATACACAGGTACAACTCTTTTTGCAGTGGGTACCATCATATTTGCATATCTTTGACTCATGTGGAAAGGCATCTTCTAGGAGAATGACAGGCTGTGTACAACCTCAAAATAATAGCCATCAATATTATCCCATTTTGGGGTTTCAAATAAATTATACCCTTCGCCATGCATGCGCGCTCAACTCTCCGCCAGGCATGCGAACGCAACCCTTCGCCATGCATGCGCGCTCAACTCCCGCCATGCATGCGCGCTCAACTCTCCGCCAGGCATGCGCGCTCAACCCTTCGCCATGCATGCGCACTTAACTCCCGCCATGCATGCGCGCTCAACTCCCGCCATGCATGCGCGCTCAACTCCCCGCCATAGCGGGTTGCATGCGCGCTCCCGGCGATTACTCTCCGCCACAGCGGGTTGCATGCGCGCTCCCGGCGATTACTCTCCGCCACAGCGGGTTACATGCGCGCTCCCGGCGATTACTCTCCGCCACAGCGGGTTGCATGCGCGCTCCCGGCGATTACTCTCCGCCATAGCCCCCGCATGTCAACTTCAATCAACCGCGGATCAAAATCGCTCCCCGCGGATCAACTATAATCTCATGCGGGTCATTTTTTGCTTCCACGTTGCGAATGAAGCTTTATGAACGCTAAGGGTCAACTTTAGCTTCCGCAATCAACTTCTGCTTCCGCAAGCAAAGTTCCCGCAAAGGCACAATCAAAGCCTCAAGGGTCAAATTCTGCTTCCGCAAGCAAAGTTCCCGCGTGGCGTTATCAAAGCCTTAAGGGTCAACTTTAGCTTCCGCAAGCAAAGTTCCCGCAAGGCACAATCAAAGCCTCAAGGGTCAACTTCTGCTTCCGCAAGCAAAGTTCCCGCGTGGCATTATCAAAGCCTTAAGGGTCAACTTTAGCTTCCGCAATCAATTTCTGCTTCCGCAAGCAAAGTTCCCGCGAAACAAAGGCACAATCAAAGCCTCAAGGGTCAACTTTAGCTTCCGCAATCAACATCAACCTCCACGCCGTTCGCGAAACAAACAAGCCGCATGCGTGCTCCGGCGATTCAACTCCGCCATAGCATGCCGCACGCGCTAAATAATAATTGGCGGATCACATTGTGAACTCCCGCGGATCAATGAATAACTCTAGCGGGCAACTTAAATGTTGGAAGGGACCAACCTCACATACCGCGGGTCACTAACGCGCAACTGCGGATCAAATCTGATCTCCGCGGGTCATGGCGAGAAACTCCAGCAGCTTAAGTACAACCTCTGCGGGTCACAAGAAAGCTTCCGCGGGTCAAACCCTGCTTTTGCGGATCACATGTACGCTTTGAGCAAAGAAATGGCCGGTCAGGTACGGCTCCCGCAGGCCAAGTTAAAGCTCCGACACGATCACCGCGGGTAACATACGCGCCATACTTAAGGTTGGGAATCCTCATAAACCCATACGGCTACGCGCCAAATTTAAAGGTTGGGAATCCTCATAAACCCATACGGCTACGCGCCATACTTAAAGGTTGGGAATCCTTATAAACCCATACGGCCTCGCGCCGAATACAAGGCTAGGCACGCTCCGTATACCGGACGTGCTTCGCTTCGCTCAACGCGCCATCATGATTAAAACCTCTTACAACCCGAAGCAAAGTACATATGCAAAAAGGTACATTTGGGAAGCACCGGGTCCAAAAAACCGTACAAGCACACCTAATAAGTCCAGAACTCCAACTAACCGCTTGCACGCCCAGGAGCAGCACTGGACTAGGGGGACTAGTGGAGGTAGGATCCTAAATGCCCGGTGGGTCCAGTTTCCAATTTTCTTATCATCATCCAAGAATTTCATTGAAAAACCTATCACCGGAAAAAACAAAAACATGGCGGGAAATTAGAGTCCACGCCGCCTCCTGCTCCGGCAAGCAAGCCGCAAGTTGTGATGATCACCGTGGCACAACGCTCCGCCACCGCGCATGCGCTCGCCGTGGTTCAATACAATGCCAACATTCATGCGCGCCACGACAAGTAAACCTCGCCACCGGGTAATGTCATTGCGCCACCACGCGTACACGCCACTGCGGATAACCATCTGGCCGCCATGGTGCATGCCACCATGCATGAGTCCCACCACTATGAAGCATCAGCGCGCCATCACGCATACGCGCTGGCGCCGAGCACCACATCACCGCGATCCAACACCTCGCCACCGTGCATGCGCATCGCTAAACAACACACCCCAGCTTTTAATCATTCCAAAAAATTTTGGCTTTATGTGATGAAGAAAGAGTACCCCACACACGCATATCGGTGCTCCTCCATCACCACCGGAGCAACTAAAGTTAACAGTCTCGGAAAAACTCCGCCACCGCGGAAATATCCATGCTCCGCCATGACGCATGCGCGCCCGCGAGTCATCACTCCGTCGCCATGCATGCGCGCCCGCGGAAACCACCATGTGGGTCGGAAGACGACTCCATGCCTTCGGTTTTACGCAGAAGACTCCGCCTCAATGCATGCGCGCCCGCGAGTAACCGCTCCGCCGCCATGCATGCGCACCGCGGATCAAAACCCCATGCGGGTTGGAAGACGACCCCATGCGGGTCAAAAATTGTACAATATGAGCTTGGAAGACGACACCATTCATGGGCGCCGTGCTCCGACATAACAAACTCTGACCAAGACGGGTCACCTGCAAGCTCCGCAGGTAAGCACCCGACCACCGTTCATGTGCGCCGATGGGTTTCAACAATACGTCACCATGCATGCGAGCTAAGGATCATCACGTCACCGTGCATGCATGCGTGTCCCGCTGATCAACTCTACGCCGCCATGCGTGCGCTTCCGCAGATGAACAATCCGCCGCCATGCATGCGCGCCATGCACATGTTGCACTCCACCGACATGCTTGCGTGCCGCTGCTGATAGTGCACTACGCCTTCATACATCATGCGCGCAGCCGCGCGTCAACACTTCGCCGCCATGATGCGTGCAGCCACAGATCAACACTCCACCACCTGTGGAAGACTTCGCCACGATGCATGCATGCAGCCGCGGATCAACATTCCACCTATGAAAGATTCCAACGCCATGCATGCGCACGCAACCCTTCGCCGTGCATGCGCGCTCAACTCGCCGACATGCATGCGCGCTCAACTTTCAGCCGCTATGCATGTGCGCCCGCGGATCACCACTCCGCCGCCATGCATACGCGACCTTGGATCACCACTCTGCCTCCATGCATGCGCGCACCTCAGATCAACACTCCGTTAGACAAACACCGATCACCGCGGATCATTATGAACGCCGCGGGTCACCTATGAACATTCGCAGGTCACTAATGCAAGTCAGTGGATCAAAACAACGTAAGTCGCCTCTGCAACCTCATGAAAGCTCCAGCATCTGCGGCCACGCGCCAAACATAAAGGTCGGGAGCTTAATAATATCCCACATGGCCACGCGCCAAACATAAAGGTCGGGAGCCTAATAATATCCCACATGGCCACGCGCCAAACATAAAGGTCGGGAGCCTAATAATATCCCAAACGGCCACGCGCCAAACATAAAGGTCGGGAGCCTAATAATATCCCAAACGGCCACGCGCCAACGTAGGTTGGGCACACCTCATAATTTGCCCGAGGATGGGAACCTTGTAATACATCCACTTTTAGTTGATATGTTTTTGCAGGTTCGGCTACGAGTCGCACAAGCACCTATGACATTATTATTATTATCTGGCCGTTTGTGCCTCCATTATTATTTTGAAAACAAGTTGGGATAGTCATCCTGCGTAGAAGAGGCCCTTGTGGGCCAGTCATTATCATCATATTATAGCTCATAAGCCGCAACTCGCGCATGCTTCATTATTTTATAGCTCGTAAGTCGCCTCGCGCGCAAGCTTCATTATTTTTATAGCTCGTAAGTCGCCTCGCGTCAAGCTTCATTATTTTATAGCTCGTAAGTCGCCTCGCGCGCAAGCTTCATTATTTTTATAGCTCGTAAGCTGCCTCGCGCGCAAGTTGCATTACATTATTATCGAGATGCGCACTCTATCTTTTATCAGGCCCCGCGCCACTAATGTTATGATGCATGCCAGTGCACCATTATTATCATAAGGATCACAACATGTCACCATCATGGAGAAAACCTCTCAAAACTCAAAGACAACAAAGACAAGGCCGAAGAAAGGGGGAAAAACCGCCTCATATCCTAACACACCTTATGAAGTCCAGCGCTCCACCTAAACGCTTGCACGCCTAGGAGCAACACTGGACTTGGGGGGCTTGTAGGGGTACGGTACTAAACCCGGCTTACGACCTTAATTTATTATGTCTGGCTTATTTTATTATATGGACTAATACAATATTATTGGGCTGAGGGGGTTTTGTGGAGGTAACCCTAACTGGGCTAGGCCCATTAGGGTACCATGATGGTGGCCATGAGGCTCCCTATATAAGGAGGTCTCCACCTCCTTATTAAAGGTGGTCCTCAATAAGAGCCACCACCATAACCATTTTTGTGTCTGTAAACAAGAGATCCTCGAGATTTCTTAGCAGTCACCTCCACACCCCCAAAAACCATTGCAGATCTCGAGCTACCGGAGAAGAAGATCGAGTCGTGGTTCGTTCATCTCGAAGACCGAGGAACATCATCTTGGATCAGGTCAGATTCATTTCATGTTTCTTCATGTATTGTTGCCATTTAAAGTCTGTATCTTCTATACTTGATCAGTTTATCAAAATTTTAACTTGGTGTGCATTATGTTTCAAAGATTGTGGCTTTGGAGATAAAGTAAAATGCAATCTATATGACATAAAAATTCAGTATGCATAAAGACATGTATGCCTAGAAATAAGTTAATGGATTAGCGATACGTACGTTATCTTGTCTTCTGAAGATCAGCCAAGTGCCTAGTCCAAAAGTGATGGCTCCTGGTACAAAAAGAAGGAACCTTACCCATCCTTTTTGCTTCTCTGTAAGATGCTTTGAAAGTCTTTTAACTAATAAACAATTAGGGACGCGTAATACATGACTGATTTCTAAGTAACGAAACACGAGAACTACAACATAAACATGTGTATATATTGCTTTACAAGTGATACATAAGACGGCTATACTGTAATATAACTCGGCATAACCACCTATCTTTCTCTCTCAAACTGCATGTGATCAACACTAAGTGCAAGTGTTTATTGTTGTTCTCGGGTTCGTCACTTAACACTGGTTATGCATTTATACAATCATCAGATCATAAGAAATTATAACCAATAGACACAAAGAGGATCAACTGTAGAAGGTTTTTTGGCTTCTGAATATGTGTCTGAGAATATGCTAACTTTATTAAGCTGTAATTCAATAACCATTGTTTGGCCTTCAATCTATCCAATTTTACCTTTCAGCAAAATTTATGCTATATTATGTTGAATTGAAAAAGACAGAGCGGGTTGGTCTAGATGAACGGGTCGGGTCATTTCGTTAAGTTTTTATCTGACGGTTGGGAATCGGTTTATAACATTACAGTGACATATGACGGTTGGGAATCGGTTAAAGTTATATGACAGTTTGAACTTGGTGTTGGTACTTTTATTTGCCCATTTTACCCCCATATGTTATCATAAATAGGTGGTGGTTGTTTTAATTAGTCACAACACCCAAAAACGCGAAAAACACTTTCATAACGCAAAACCGCACTCGTCTAAAATACGTTTTCACAGCTCAATACCCTAAAAAATGGCAACTGAATCCAAGCATCCGCTAAGGATCTCCAATAGAAAAAGTCGTGCCCACAAACCGAAACCGCAATGTTTGGCAACATTATATATTAGTTATGAAATTGCTTTACTCTCTCGTTTTTTTAACTGCGCTTGCTGATGTTCATGTTATGGTATTTTACATAACTAGTCATTTTATTTTACTTAATGTATACTTAATATGGTAGCCGTATGGATATTTACTATTTCCTTTCTCTGCACTTTGTTAACATTTTTTTGAGTTGTGAAAGTTAAAAGTTGATTTTAGTTGCTTTAAGTTCACTATTTCTTCTTCTCTGCGCTTTGTTAACAAAGTTAATAGATATGGTAGATAACTCATAATTTGTATTCTTTTACCTAATGTATCTGTTATGCATTTCATGCATAAAAATACAATGCGCCTTATTAATGCTTAGGCGCTATATGTGAAATACTTTTTTGTCTGTGCTTTTGAGTTTGAAATTCACCATTTGTGTTCTCTTGTAGCTCTTCCGTGCGTACTGAAATTTTCTTTCAATATAAGTTTGTCTTCGACAAGGTATTTTGCATTTACAGTACCTTTTGTTTGGAGTATTTTTATTAGTCATTACGTCTACTGGTCTTTAAGTGTTACATGTTTTCCTGTTAGGTTACCTTTATACCTTTTCAACTTCTGTTCTCACCTTAGCCAAGTCGTTTAGGGGTGTGCACCATTCGGTTTGTAGCCTTAACTGAAACCGAGCTGAAATTAAAGTTTAACAATAACAAATGAGTTGTTCTTTTCTTTTAATGGACTTGACAAGGCCTGTTTGTTTTTAAACGTGCAGACCCAAAATTTTAGATGTACAAAAGCTGCCCTTTCATGAGCGGTTCTTTTTCTTTAATTGACTCGACGAGAGTGCCTCTGATCCTTTTGTTTTTAAATGTGCAAACCCACAACTTATGAACGCCTAATCTGCCCTTTCATGAGCTATTCCTTTTTCTCTTTAATGGACTTTACCAGATTGCCCCTGACCCGTTTGTTTTTAAACATGCAAACCCACATTTTTTTGGTAAAACTGATCGGTTATTTTTTCACCACGGTTAATTCATTTACAATTTAGTTAAGTCGAATATATATAGATTAAGAGTCTGCACCATTCAGTTTGCAGCCTTAACCCGTTATTTCACGGTTACCCTTTTGTTTCTAAACATGCAAACCAACAATTTTTAATTAACAGCTTTAAAAACGAATCTGTTTTTAAACATGCAAACCCACAATTATTGGTTAACAGTCTTGATGACGATCGGTTATCTGTTCGGCTCGGTTAATTCATTTATAGTTCGTTACGTCTACTACATATAATTTAAGGCTCTGCACCATTCAGTTTGCAGCCTTTTAACCGAAACTGACCAGAACTTAAAACTTTAACAAATGAGTTCTTTATTTCTTAAGAATTTGCCCAGATTGCCCCTGGCCCGTTTCATTTTACCTTTCGTCTTTTTTTATTATCATCATGCATTTGCTTTATAAAGCAAAGATACAATAATTCTTCCGGATGAAATCTTTGCAATGCAAGGCAACAAAGCCAACTACAAATGACTTTTTAAAAAAGAGAGACATTTTTATTTAAAGAAACTAACTAAAAACCTGACCCAATCATCCAAGAAATCAAATGTTACATCAATGCATCCATGTTTTTCCTTGATTCACAGACCAAGATTCATTATTTCACAAACAAAAAACCTTAAAAAAACACCTCACCCAATCATTAAAATCCTCAAGATTAAAACATTCCTGAAACACTGCTAATAAGCCTAGCATCAACTCTGTCCAGTTTCCTGACCACAGCCAAAGCCTTCAAATTACCACCTACCATCTTCTTCATCATCCGTAACCGCCACCGCAGTGGGCCCCGCACCACTAATGCTCCAACGCAGCCTTCTTCACAGCCTCCATCCCGCTTTGGGTACACAATCCCCCTGCAACGCCCCCACCTGACTACTGCTCCATATATATATGATGCGACATCAAAATCTCCGTTCCGGGTTTGGATTGGAAGTGAGTGATAGATTGCAGGTAAAAGATGGGAGGAGGGATGGAGAATGAAAATGGAGTTTGATGATGGTAAATCGCCATAGTTTTTGGGTGGAGGCGCCGCAACTTCAACAAGCTGAGTGACGAATTATTCTATGGTAACTTCGTTTGATTAAGATTTATAAGGTGTTTAGGTGCGTTTTTAAAACTTGCTTATTTGTTGTTTGTTTGTTGAAAAGCAAAAGTTATTTACCAAAACTCCTTTAAAAGTTTTAAGTTGAAGCTTTTTAAAAGTGTCTTTTACTTTTCTAAAAGCTCACCCAAGCACAACTAAACGAATGTGTGTTTGTTCAATTATGTCCGTAAACAATAAGATGTTTGTTTACGTCCATTTATGTATGTTTGTTTATTACAATTATTAAAGGTTTGTTTTTTTAATAATTGTTCATGGAGATTTAAGCAATACATTTAACTATAAAACAAAAAATATATGTGTATAGGGTTTAACGAGGGATTTCAAAAAAGTGAAGAACTAAGTAACAATGCTTTTTACATGTAAGAAAATAATGTAAAGCTCGATTTTACATATAAAAAATTTGTTTTGGTATAAAATTTTTTGGAGTTTTTTGCTTATAAATGCATGTTTCAATAAAAAAAATTAATCTTGTAAAAAATATTATTTTTTAACTGATTTTTTTAAAAAGAACTATTTTTAATGTAAACGGCTTCTATATGTGTTTATCTGTAAAAACTCAAAAAAATTAAAAAATTATGTAAAAATGTGTCTTTTACATGTAAAAATGAATTTTTTATTATTTTTTTACATGTAAAAGACATGTTTCCCCATTTTTTTATGGTTCCCTTTTGAACGTGCACCTATTGATTAATTTATATGTAAATTAACAAATGAATATGGATGTTAAAAAAATATTAACACAAACTTGGTAGTCAAATCAAATAAAACATTGTTCGTGTTAACTTGTGTCTGGGAACTTTCACAAACAAATTCATTTCCTTAATAACAAACACAAACAAAAAATTTTGTTTCCGTTAATCGTTCGCTTGTCCAATAAAGATTTAACGGGCGAAAATAAACAAGACCTTGTTTGATTAGGTTTGTTTTGGTTCACATGCATGCTACATTCTCTTGATCTTTTGCATTGTCTTTAACAGAAACTAGATAAAACCTGCAGCGTTGCGACGGAACGACACAAATTTGGTCGGTCTCGTTTAAGTTCGTTACGGCATCAATGCTAAATTAAAATCGATTACGCTTGTTTCAGTACTAGAAATAATAAAAAAGTTACATATTTTCATTAAATAAAATCAAACAGTAAAACTCGGGTGTTGCGTCGGGATGTTGACTCCTCGGTCGGTTTCAGTTATGTTGAGATTTAAATTCTAACATAAGCAAACAAAAAAAACATGAAAAAAAAACGTTCTGATATATTAAACAAATGCTTGCAAAAAATCCAATATAAGAAATGTGGATAAAACATAAGCAAGCAACCAGAAGCTAGGTGTTTAGTGTGTTGCATCAAATAATCACACTAGCAACCCACAATTATTAGTGTGTTTAGTGTGTTGCATCAAATCATCACACTAACATTCCACAATTATCGATGTTTTGGAGTTATTTTATTTAAACAATAGATGCAATCTAAAAAGGCAAACTGTGGCACTGACGTGTTGCTTTTTATCTTATGTATAATTTACTTTGTTTCCATATATCGTGAGGGTTAATGTAATGTTATTGATTTCTCTTAGAACATACGTAGTGGGCTTGTTGTGAAGTCTGTGAAGTCTAAAACAAGCCCAAAAAGCGACGAACACCGCCCCTGCATCGTTTTCCTCTTCGTTTTGCGCTGTCTTGTTGTACACACAACGGTGTGTTTGTGTTGAAGTTTGGTCAACATGACCGTTACCAACGGTCATTTATAAAAAAAAACAAATAAATTTTTTTTTTCTATATAATTCATTTTAACCCCAATCAACACTCACACTTTTATATAACTCTCTACTTATATTTTGCAAAAATCTACAAAACTATTTATGGATTCTCCACCTTCTTCGGATATATACAACCGCTTTTTTGGGAATGTCGATGACAACGTGGAGTAAGAAGCGGTTATGAGTGCAATTACACTCGTAGCAAAGTGTATGCAGTCTCTTCATTCTCCACCACGCATAGAATCTCTTCGTTCTCCACCACGCATAGAAGATGAAGGCGAAGATGAAGATCGATGAAGACGAGCAGTATTAATGATTTTTAGATTTATTTTCTGTTTTAGAGTGGTTTTTTAATTTTATTTTGTTTATTTTTATTTAAATGTAGTTTTTTAATTTAATGTAATTTTTTTATTTAATGAAATATTATTTGTTTTATTTTTATTAAAATAGAAAAGAAAATAGAAACGAATAATTAAGTAATGATTGGAGGACAGTTTTACTACTACGTCACTTTTTGCAAAACTAGTCATTGCTATCTAGGACGTTACGTGTCATAAAAAGCCTTACATGCTTATTTACCACTACGTGTGGTCTTAAGTATACGAAATGCTAATGATGTATGTTATAGATACCCATGGTTCACACGACTATATAAATGAGAAAGAATGAGTGTCTAATTACCAAGTTAATAAGAATTAAACTTAGCTTATGTGACACTCTGCTAAAACGGTCATTTTTGTTACAAATATTAAACTTAGTTTCTTTACGTTAATTTTCACTTGATTAAATTTTAATTTGTCCAATCATAACGAGTCTAGCATAAGCCCCCACATACACGATACACTGCATTTAAGTAATTTATTTAATTTAAAAGACTCGAACTTTTGAATTTTTCCAACGAATATAAATGTTGATAAACTATTAAAATGACTCGAAATGTATTTAAACAAACCTATAAGGTTTGCATTCAATATTATAAGAAACTAAAAATAATATTTACATTCATACACGTATTCTTAGGTTATAAAATGACGTCTCATTAAATTAGATCAAAATATATAATTATATAGATGAGTAATAAGCGGGTTACGAGAAAATATTTATGCTCAAGTGAATAAGTGTTCATTTAAATAAACTAGTAGTGGCTCGCGTGATGTGACGGAGACAACAATTTACAACATAGTACTGTTTTTGATAGTTTATAACTGTAGATTTTTTTAGTGCATAGAAGCAACACCATTTGTTGTCCTTGTAACTCAATAATATTAAGTAAGAAACATTTTTAGTAGTCTATAAAGTCAAGGTTTAAGTATAACTAATTCTAGCAACCATATAAAACATCATTTTGTGTAACATTCTCTCTAGTCGGGTAGTCATTCTTTGTTTGTTTTGAGCTTAGAGTATAGAATGCACATTAAATAACCCATTTGTGGTGCTCCAAGACTATAGCCCATGATTAATCTTTGATCATCTAGTGAGTCTTAACTGAATATCTCTCTTGGTTGTTTCCTTTCATATTCACCCCCTTATGTCAACAATATAGTGTTTAATCCATGAATCTTATTTGATGGTGATTTCTACACTTGCAACAATTAAAAAAAAATCTTGCAGACTTCTTCCTCTTCTTCCCTTTTTAACTGCACTTATTGATTTTTAAGTCAAACATGACAACTGTTTTGAATTTTGAAATTCTTTTGGTAACATCTATCTATAATATATATCAATGAAACCTTTAAAAACTCTTTGGTTGCACATATGTGCATATTACATAACTAGAGATTAAATAAAATTATACACATGTGTATAGGTATAATACGAATTAATTAAATTTGTTTTTTTTTTGTGTTTTTTATGAAACTGGAATGAAATATAAGATTTTTGGTATTTTTACTTTTTAAAAATTTTTGGTTTTTTTATAATTTTTTAAATATTTTTTTAGTGGTATAAAATGGTTCTCAAAATTCTCAATTTGCAAAAGGTTCTCTTAGGATCCTTACCATATATATATATATATATAGGCTAAGTATAAAATGAAAACCCACTTGAGTTGTGAAAACTCTAGAAACTCATTCTCAACCATATGTTTTTAATTAATGTTTAAATCTTGTTGTCCACAATTAAAGTGAATAAAAAATGTAAATATAAATATAACTTTTTCTCTCTCCTGAAAACACATATAAAATTTAGTAAAAAAATGTTAAAAAAATAGCAAAACATTTTTTTTTGATGTTTCGATGTTTTTTATTAAATGTTACAATATATATTACACGTAACAAAAAAAAACCGATGTTACATATACAAATGGGTTTTCATTTTAACCGTACCCTATATATATATATAAAGGGGTGGGTTGTAATAAAAATAGATAGTTTTATAAGAAGAGTAAGAATAGATCTAAGCCCTTAGATCTAAGATCTAGTGGTTGAGATTAGTAGTTTCCAAAATAACAAATAGTTTCCTATGATCTAGGATTTAGGCTACATAGTTCCCTTAATATGCTAACATGGTTTCCTAACTTTAAATTTCATGTCATTCCTACTCTTCCTACAAAACTATGTATTTTTATTTTAACCCTTATATATATATATATATATATATATATATATATATATATATATAAGGGTGGGTTCAATAGAAAACTCTTTTTAAAGAGAGAACTTGAAAACTCTAATTATGACCCTTAGATCTAGCCCATCAAAGGCTAAAAAAAAGGAAGGGAAAAAATAATGGAGAGGTGGATTTTGAATGGTCAAGGGTATATTTGGAATTGGAAAAATAAAAAGAAATCAAAACGTTTCCTCGTTTACACTCTCCATCTTCCATCAGCAAACCTTCTTCATTCTTCACCCCATGAAAACTTAGGGTTTGAGCAATCAGTGGCAAAATCAAGCGCGAAATAGAGCATCGGTAGCAGGTAAACAATCGTAGTACCTCATCTCATATGTTACAAGCATCGACTAGTCGTATTTCTCGTGCATTACCGAACGATACGCACATTACAAGTGCGATTAGGTGTCTACCGTGTCAAATACGAATGAGCTTGTGTGTGTTGCTTTAAATCGACAAACAATTGATGATTTCAGTTAATTTTTGTTCATGTTCTGCATGATTTGTCAGTTACTGCACATATGTATTACTTAAAATCGCGTGTTTGGCTGTATTTCGAGTCGATTAGGAACATTACAAGTGATGATTAGGTGTATACCGTATCAAATAAGAACGAGTTTGCGTGTGTTGCTTTAAATCGACAAGCAATATGACGATTTTAGTTAATTTTTGTTCATGCTCTGCATTATTTGTCAATTACTGCACATATGTATTACCAAAAATCGCATGTTTGGTTGCATTTCGAGTCAATTAGGAACATTACAAGTGACGATTAGGTGTAAACCGTGTCAATACGAACAAGCTTGCGTCTTTTGCTTTAAATCGACAAGCAATATGACAATTTCAGTTAATTTTTATTCAGGTTCTGCATGATTTATCACTTACTGCACATATGTATTACCTAAAATCACATGTTTGGTTGTATTTCGAGTCGATTAGTAACATTACAAGTGGCGATTAGGTGTAACCATGTCAAATACGAACGAGCTTGTGTGTGTTGCTTTAACTAGATAAACAATATGATGATTTCAGTTATTTTTTGTTCATGTTTTGAACGATTACTTAATTATTGCACATACATAGTACCTTAATCGCGTGTTTGGCTGTATTTCGAGTCGATTAGGAACATGACAAGTGACAATTAGGTGTATATCGTGTCAAGTACAAACGAGTTTGTGTGTGTTGCTTTAAATCGACAAAAAATATGAAGATTGCAGTTAATTTTTGTTATGAATTGTAAGTTACTGCACATATGTAGTACCAAAAATCGCATGTTTGGTTGCATTTTGAATCGACTAGGCACGTTACCGTGCCAAATATGAACAACTTTGTGTGTCTTGCTTTAAATCGACAAAAAATACGGGGATTTAAGTTAATTTTTGTTCATGCTCTGCATGATTTGTCAGTTACTGCACATATGTGGTACTTAAAATCACGTGTTTGGCTCCACGTTTTTTAGATATGTTAGTCAAACACAACAATTTTACTGTAAGGCCCCTCTCCCGGTGACCCTACTTTAGCGTCGGATTTACTCATAAACACAGTTCTTCAAATCAGAGTTTATTAAAACTTTTCGCGGAATATAAAACATCAATCATTTGTTACAAAACATTAAATCTTTTCTTTGATACCATAACACAAAACTTTATATTTAAAACATCTTTACTTCTTTCTTCAGATGCCAGCCGTTCAATCCATGCCGTGTGTCATCCTCATGCTAACTCTATAATCAGCTCACCTGCGTGCATACTAAAAGTCAGCTACGCTGAGTGAGTTCTAGTTAATCGAACGCCATACAATACATACACATACATACATATCCGTAGATACATATCCATACTTCACTAGTTACTCTTCTGTTCTACATACATACTTGCTACCATACATACATACATATCTACAATCACTAACTTCAGTCTACCGAGAGTACGTTCATAGTTCACCGTCTATACCTGTACTCAAGGTCGTGAACACGTACAAGGTTCGCAGTCCTTACCTATGTTCACCATTTATGGTACGTACAAGGATCGCGGTCCTTCCCTATACCATAGTACATTCACAACACGTACAAGGTTCGCAGTCCTTCCCTATGTTGCAACCTAATTCATAGCACGTACGAGGTTCGTAGTCCTCCCCTATGCTACAAAATCAGCACGTATAAGGTTCACAGTCCTTTCCTATGCTGAAATACATCCACAACACGTACAAGGTTCGCAGTCCTTCCCTATGTTGCAACCTAATTCATAGCACGTACGAGGTTCGCAGTCCTCCCCTATGCTACAAAATCAGCACGTATAAGGTTCACAGTCCTTTCCTATGCTGAAATACATCCACAACACGTACAAGGTTTTCGCAGTCCTTCTCTATGTTGCAACCTAATTCATAGCATGTACGAGGTTCGCAGTTCTCCCCTATGCTACAAAATCAGCACGTATAAGGTTCACAGTCCTTTCCTATGCTGACGCCTATCTACATTACGTATAAGGTTCGCAGTCCTTATCTACGTTACATATATCATCTACTTCACGTATAAGGCTCGCAGTCCTTAACTACGCCATCACCAGCCGAGTCTATGTCCGACAGAAGCTAGAGGGATTTGCCATCCTAACTTACTATGTCGAACGTATAACTCACATGCCATTCGTGTACCTATATACACATACTTACATTATAACAGAAGAACACTCTAGGCATTCTTTACCTCATTCATTTAACAACCATACCCCTTGTCGTTACGTGCAATATCCGAAGATCGTTCACGCCCCGACAAGTATTCATTTGAAATATTCATACATCTTCGATGTATAATATTCGTACCTTTATTTTTAACCTGACAGTACGCGCAATATCCGAAGATCGTTCGCGTACCGACAAACAATCATTCATATCTATCACACATATCACATATGACATACACTTATCACTTAGGATAAATGTATTAACAACACATCGAGTATGCACACAGCCCCGAAAACATAACAAGGAATGGGGCTAGAAACTCACCTGAACACGGTTACGTTCACCGTTGATCGTAATCCCTTTCTTCAGTTGTGCACGGCTGACTGTATAACAAGTATACGTATCAATTAACTATCACTACTTATATCATCTTCCCAGTCTTAACTACTACCCACAACGAACGGGGGTCCGGGGGCAGCGCCCCTGGCAGCGGGGTCTAGGGGCGGCAGCCCCTAGCAGGGTCCAAGGGGCAGAGCCCCTGGCTGGGGTCGAGCTGCCAGGTCAGCTTGGAAAAATTTTATTTCCATTAACTGTCTTAACACATTTTTCATTAGATTTTTAATTTATTTTCTAATCGAACTTGACTTTAGGCGAAGTTAAACCTCAGGCGAACTTAGCTTTAGGCGAACTTGTCATCAGGCGAACTTAGCTTTAGGCGAAGTTGTCATCAGGCGAACTTGGCTTTAGGCGAAGTTGTCATCAGGCGAACTTGGCCTCAGGCGAAGTTACCAGTTAGGCGAACTTAACTTTACAGCGAAGTTGCCATCAGGCGAACTTAGCTTGCAGGCGAAGTTCATCAGGTGAACTTAGCTTGCAGGCGAAGTTCATCGCTTTGAAGGCGAAGTTGCCCAGTTGCAGGCGAAGTTGCCCAGATCAGCCGCTGTTCGGTTTCTGTCCAGCATTTTGAGCGATTTTAACACCCTTGCTATGGTTCAATATCACCCACTACGCTTCCCGACCATTTTCGGTCGTTTATACACTAAAAAGCTTGGATCTTTAAACTTCAAAGATCAAGAATCATACCTTTTTGAGCTTGTTTGGATCTCGTTTAACTTGTTAACACAACTAATCGCTCTCTCTCTCTCTCTCGGATCTGCCCGTTCCTCTCCTCGGCCCGGCGGCGGTGTAGATGGTGTGTGTGTTTTTGGAGTGTGTGTGTAGAAAGTAAGGAAATGAAGATATTTTTAGGTTTAGGGGATATTTATATCCCTGAAATCCCATGGACCTAAGGCCCATTCTCATTTAACCCGTCTCCATTAATCCAACACTAGCCCGACTCATACCAACTCCTACTCTATTATTTATTTCCCGAACCCGAGTCAACTTTCCCTCTATTATTAAGTAATATAATTAATATCATTTTGGAAATTTCGGGATGTTACATTTACCGTATGTGTGAATATTTAGTTATAATGCACAGGTGTATTACATTATAACATAGATATGTTGATGTATCTAATTGTATTTGTTTGCGATTGCGCACACACGGTACATTGATCACATGTTTGGCTGTGCGTTTTTTTAGACATATTAGTCGAACACTACAATTACGTACATACATGTGAACATCTGGTTATAATGCACACGTGTAATACATTATAACCTTAATACGCTGATGCATCTAATCGTAACCGTTAAGAGTATTACACATATGCAAATACGTGAAACGTGTGTTTGGCTGCGCGTTTTTTGGATATGTTAGTCGAACACAACAGTTTTATCATACATGTGAATATCTAGTTATAATGTTGTTTCATAATTTAGGTAATAAAAAAAGATGAAATCAAGAACGTTCGGTTCGTTAAATGTTTATCGACACAAATAAAGTTATTTAGCAATTATATGTCATAACAAGAAACAATCAAATTTCAGGAAAACGCAAACGAGGAGACGCAACACACGACCCGTCAAAGCCTATTAAGGTCCCAATAATGGAAGATGCCGAGCAAATAATTACAAAACCCAAGAAAGTGTGATTTGTATATAGAGCGACAAAAAACGGAGAAGGAACAAAGGACGACAAGACTGGTAAGTTACAAAATACATGTACTACATTACTGGCAACACATTCATATGATACTCGTATTGCGTATGTGAACAAAACATAATAAATACACTGTTATATTGAAACAGTTGACAATAACCCGCGTGGGCAAAAAAGGAAACAATCAGTGTTGTTATCACAAGTTTATATCGAACTGACATTAAATGTATTTTTTCAGCCAAAGCGACCACGTACGGGGAAGTCAATGCGTACACCAAAACTGAAATGATTGACATTAGCGGACGATAAAGACACACCAGAGCGTAGAGGTGAGGAAACTAAATATATTGAAGATGAGGATAACACGTTGAATGGTACGGATTATGTAGAATATGCTTAATATAATTAGTTACACGTGTACTAAAGCATTACAAACACATGCATTGGCGATGCATTACGAGTATACGTATTAGTAACGCATTGCAAGCACATTATATACACACGTTAATGTTGTAATGCATATGTGTACAAACACAAAAATAATATACTTTTTTTCGTTGAAATTGCAGGCAAGGAAATGCACGTGCAAAGAAGGGAATGTGATATGACTCGGGGGAAGATGTTAGACCATGAAGAAGATGCTGATACAGGTATATTTAACGAAAAAAATACCAGAATTGCTTAGATTATGCTTAATATATATAGTTACATCTATGTACTACCGTATTATAATATGTGTTTTGATGATGTATCACAATTATGTGTATTAGTAATGCGTTACATACGCATATTAGTAATGCATTACACACACATTATATCTAGACGTTAATGATGTAATGCATGTATGTGTTGCTAATGTAGATGTATTACATATGTGAATTCTAGAGGTTATACACATGAATTGTTAATCTATTAAATATGTGCATTAATGGTGCTTTTTACAGGTAGAAAAAAAATGGGCATATGGAAGGAGTAAAACACAAAGAGTAGTTTTATGGCACGGGATACGGGTCTGATCGTCACCACATCAGTTATTCAAAGGCATCACATGGCTATCAAAAAAACTACGATGCGCTGTTCGGGAGCTAGGATTTGGAAAGATGTTGCATTTCGTTGTAAATGGTATTCCTGCTGCACTTGCGCATTTTATGGTTGACAAGTTTGACCAAGAGAAGATGGAAACATGATGCTTTAATATGCAATTTATGGTAGTAGTTAATGGGTGACTGGCATGTGATAAATACTGGGATGTGTTAGAAACGTTATGTTTTAATATGCATATTATATCTTAACCATGTATGTGTATGCCACATTGTTAAAAAATACCAAATGCACGGCATATGCACATTAAATATTGTATGCATTCACATATAATGTTGAATTAATATTGTATATTATGAAGTGCGCGTATATAATGTTTAAAATGGCAAGTAAAACAACTAATACACATATGCAGTACGAACATAGAATACATACATGCAATACATATATAATGACCAAAGCATTCATAACTCAATGAACATTCTAGTACAAATACTTAAACATGAAAAAAGTCAGTCCTCGTCGATAAACCAACCACGTCTATTTCTCGTTAAATTCATCAGGTTAGCGTGCTTTCTCCAACCCATGATTTATGTGTGCGTTCGTCTATGAAAAAAATCCTCTAGTTAGTATCTCTAAATCTTCCCATATGATTAGGTATTCCTTTGTCCAAAACTTTAAGAGCCTCAATGCAAGATCGACATTTATGTTTGGGATTTTTAAAGTTTTGGACATTGAGGCTTTTAAAGTTTGAATTCAAGAGTACCTTCAGATGTCATGTTTAATGGTTGAAATCAACAACGAAAAGACACGATCTGTGATTTATTTGTTGATTTAGGGTTCTTAATTATCAAGTTGTAACGATTCATGATCCACAGGTGATTTGAGAGAGTCCATCATGCATTTGAAAGTTGTAGAGAGGAAGGTCGTACACAGGAAGAAAGTTGTCAGGTGTGTTAAAGATGTATTTTGGGTAATTTTACAAATATAACCCTATGGTTAAGAGTTTTTTAGTTTTCTTCCTAATTTTACAAATATATATATATATATAGACACACTATATTATAATACATGTAGGAAGGCCAAAACAGTAATTTACCAAAAACTCTTAATTTTAAGAGTTGTATAAGAATTAATGCGTGTTGTACATCTCTAAAGCATAAAGAGATATTGAGGGGAATTCAAAACCGGAAAGGATATTTCAAAATTCAAATGGAAATAAAGACGGAAAGAGAAACCCTAAAACAGAATCCAAAAATGGAAATAGGAGAGAGGAAATTGAAGCCCTAAAGCTAAACAGGCAGCCATTACGTATAAGTGGTAGTAGGCAAAGAAGGAGGCGGTGAACCACATTACTACTGAGGAAGGCTCCGGCGACGTTGATAACGGAATCCTTGGTGGTGATGGCGGCATAAGCGGAATCCACGCCGGTTCCGGCCACAAACCATAGGTTTTTCCTGGGTGACTGGTTCTGTAAGTATTTCTCTCAGATTACATTCTTGCTTATATGATTGTTGTATTTGTAGAAATAGAACTGTGACTACGTTCTCTTTCAGTGGTTTTAAAGTGTAATTTAGTCTAATATTTATGTTTTTTGCTATTTGATTATCTGTTATAGCTTTTAAGTTTAGCTGTTTGTGTTTTTAGAGATTTTCATTGCTTTTAAATGAGCCTTTTGTTAGGTTTTATATATAACAATTAAGTGTAGTGTTAAAGATTGTGTATATTGTTTGTTAGGTAACATGAATTTAGCCATTTAGTTGCTGAAAGCACTATTAGTAGCTAAATTCTTTGAAATTGAATATATAACAATAACATGTCACACTGTGTTTTCACTAATTATCTACATAATGGGTCATATTTAATTACTGATATACTTTACTAACAATTTCGGCTATGCTGAGAAAGAATGGCTTATAAATTATCAGTTTGAACTTTGAAGTTCACCCTCAGATAAGTTCCATGGTCTAACATGTAAGAATAAGTTGTTACTTTTCTTCTTCTTTTTTAATCTATTGTCTCGTGGAAAAGTGTGTTTGTAACTGTTCAAGAATCATTATTATAAACGGTTATATTTGTTTGTATAGATATGTTGATACAGTTGCAAATCCCGAGGTAGCTGATGTATTTCGGAAAAGAGCAAAGGTAGGTTTGAAACATTGTTTATTTTATAATTATATGTCTTTTTGTTAGTCATTTAGGATAGACAATTACTTAATTGGTATGTTTATTTTGCTTCACTTCTGTAGATTGTATCAGTCAACCAGAAGACTGTCGAATCAGTTGAATTTATTAAAGTTGATTTACCAGTTCTTCAGCTTTGTAAATCATATTTTTGAGAAAGAGCTCAAGCTTCGCCAGGCACCAATTGTTTTTTTTTTTTATATTAATGTTGTTTACATATTTGAACGAATTTCTTATAATTTAGTATTAATTTCTTTATAGGTGATGGATGTGATGGGCTGCTTGCTTACATTTTAACATATTGTTTGATATGCTATGCTGAAAAAGTGGTGTGTTGGAAAAGATGAAAGTATCGTGAAGGTTCTTAAACACGAGATCAGATGCGATATTAGAGTTCCTGAAAAATGACAGGATCAGATGACTGTTTTATTGTTATATTTGGGCCCGTGGTATAAATGATCCAAGAGCTATCTTTGTTTATGTTTTGTTTTATCTGATTAATTGGTTAATTAATGCAGCCCCTGAATCTGGATAACAGATATGTGGTCCCCAATATAAACAAATATTTGATTGTGTCTGCACATCAATTTGGATGTATTCTTGATAAAGGCAGTGCATTTACTTCTGAATTATGCAAGGAAACTATGGCGTTTATTTGATATTTGGAAAAAATCAAACTCCAAATTCCATGGTATGTTGCTAAAAATGAAGAAGTGGCTGAGGTTTGATTTGACTTTTTGACTTAATCTGGATCTGGGTTGTAAATACTTCAATTTCCACGTGATACAAGGGAATCATGGTTTTAATAATCTTTTCAAGAGTTGTTTAATGTGTCAAGTTCTAGATTGTCTTCGATTTATGAATTATAATTGGATGTACTGTATTTGCAAAATAAGTTTTAGTTGCTCCAGATTATGACATATTGCATGTATTCCAATTTGTAAACTATGATGGTTTTTGTATGTCAAATTGTTGACTTTTTTATGTTTGTTCTCATATATGTAGGCTGTTCTCTTTCTCAAACAATTTGCAGGTGGGCTTGGAGGTTCTGAAGATTTACTAGCCAATGAAATAGAATCCCAACAATATCGAAGTCCTTAAAAGGTTTACATATTAACTTGATTTGCCAAGGTTTTCTACATTTGAGTTTGTTACTTTGTGCTTTTACAACAACAACAACAAATTATTATTATTATTATTATTATTATTATTATTATTATTATTATTGTTATTTAGCTTTTATGTGGATTCTTGTTCGTGGTGCTGAGGGTTTTATAGTATTTGAAACAAAACATGTTGAAATCCGTAAGCTATCTATTGTAATCCGACCCATACACACTCATAATAGATTGTTATCCTAAAATTATTGTTTTGTGATCCAAACTAAAATTCGTAATTTATGATTATATTTGTTATCGAAGTGAGTGAAAGTGTTCATTGATCAAGCCAACCCCATGTGGCCCGTTTTCATCCATACTAAAACGATTTGCTTATTCCAAACTTGTTCTAACTCGTAAAAAACTTGTCCATCTTGCACCCACTGACCTTTTGTGCGCGCGTTAACTTGTCCATCTTACACCCACTGACCATTTGTGTTTGCGTTTTTGGCTTTTTGCTCATAGGTAGTAAACTCTTTTAAGGCAACAGAGTTATGATGCAGAGGATGCTTACACCAGTGGCAGTGTTTTTATCTAAACTAGCAAGGAGTTACAATATTGCTCCTACGCATGTCGAAAGGGAAAGAGAACATTTATTAAAAGCCTTTGGCACCCAGGTAAATAATACTTTCAAGTTTCACCACCTTATAATAAGATTTATTTTAATGCAAAGGTGATTTGGGTAGGATGGGTCATATTAAAAGAATGGTTGAACTCCCAAAAGATAACCTAAAAGCATCGCATAAGTTGTTAACTTTAAAAAATGGTTGAATTTCATAATTACTCAGTTTTTTTAACTATTAGATAACTTTTATATCTTTAAACTATTAGATAATGTTGATGAAAAGCTTACATGGAGTTTTTTAATTCATTGAAAGGTCTGCTACCATGGAGATTCAAGATGATGTTTTTGTGATTCTCAACCTTAGGCTAAGTAACTGTTCAGAGCTATATGATACATGAGCGACTGCTCTTAAGCTGCTCAAGATTGGCTCGCTAAAAGCTCGAATCAAGCCGGAGCTTAAATGAGCTCAATCCCAAGCTCGGACCTAAAAGTAAGCTTGTTTAATAGACGAGGCCAATCTTGGGCTTCACTTATCGAGCTGGCTCGCAAGTCTAAATTTTGCTTTATCAGGTTTGGAGTAACCGACTCAATTGGTTTCATTTTACAGGTCTTGAATCACTTAATAGGATTGATACTGTGAAGTTATAGCTAATATCATTATTGAAAGCATTGGGCGCAGGTAAACTTTCTGGCAGCATAACATTTACTACAGGATTAATTTTAGATATATCATTCTAAAAGTTTAAGTTGAGCGCACTAGGGGTGTAAGCGAGCTAAGCCGAAGCTTGGCTACGCTCGAGCTGGCTCATTTCGACTCACGAGGGCTCGAGCTTGGCTCGTCAGTTATTTCAAACTTGAGCTCAGCTCAGGCTTGGGCTGTTTATTTATTAACTAATAATATAATATATTTATATGCATTTTTAATTGTTTTTTATAAATTTTGAGAAAAAACTTTAAACAAGCTTAACCTCGGCTTGAGCTTGTGTAGTACCTTAAATGAGCTGAAGCTCGGCTCGTGCTTAACTGGGTAATGTGAAAATAAGTATACAAGTCTAAAAGAGGTTAAACTAGACACACAAGGCTCGAGCTTGGGCGCCATAGCGTCTTTTGACACTCAGGTTCACCAATTTTTATTTTGTTTCATTTCTTAAACTGTCAAATCAAAATACTTCGCGAAAAGGGGAATGGTCAAATAGGTTGAACAAGTTGAAAATCTGACCATAGCGAAATAAGCTATTGCAATTACCAAAATTTGTAGATAAGGTTTGTACTTTGAACATTGATATATAGCAAAATACTAAAAAGTGAGTTTTTTGTTTTGAAAAATTTGGATGATTTAAGACTATCCACTATCAGGTTATCCTTTTTGCTTCTTTTTTGTAGTTGCGCATAATGTTTGTTAGACACTCTCTAAAAATCTTGTAGGTGAAACCCGCCTTGAACTTTCAACAAACAAGCCTTGGATGATGTACTTAATTAAAAGATGTGTTAGAGTTTAATTTGTTTTTAAAAACCACATTTACTGTGCTCCGTCACACCATTTCGTACAGTTAAATATGGCTTTCTTATGGATTTGTTTGTGTGCAGTTAATTAATCTAACGGATAAAGGCGAATGGAAGGATAACACATGACAACGATCTATCAGATATAGCCTCCCAGTTAAATATAATGTTTAACCGTATTGTATATGAATGATAGTAATGTAATGTATGGTAACTGTATGCATAGATAATATGATGTATATATACATATTTTGAATCCATGTGTTTCCTTTAGCTGCACAATAAATTGTTTTATTTTTGGTAGCCAACGTTGGTATTTTGTGTTATTGCTTATTTTTTTTTCTTCTTGCAGTTAATCTATGTTTATGTTGTGTTTTCTTTCATACCAATGTATGGTTTTCATCACACCACACATCTGATGACAGTATACTAAAGTATTTGTAAATCGAATTAGTGATAATTGAACTAAACAATATATCACGAGAGCACATGGATGCAAATTGTAGTCGCCGCCGCATCGTGCGGGCAACTACTGGTATATATAGGGTAAGGTTAAAATGAAAACCCATTTGAGTTGTGAAAACCCGCGAAAACCCTATGTAATATCGGTTTTTTTTTTACATGTAATATATGTTGTAACATTTAATACAAAACATCGAAACATAAAAAAAATGTTTTGCTATTTTTTAACATTTTTTTACTAATTTTTATATATATTTTTAGGAGAGAGAAAAAGTTATATTTATATTTACATTTTTTATTCACTTTAATTGTGTACTACAAGATTTAAACATTAATTAAAAACATGTGGTTGAGAATGAGTTTCTAGAGTTTTCACAACTCAAGTGGGTTTTCATTTTATACTTAGCCTATTATATATATATATATATATATATATATATATATATATATATATACACATACTAGTTTTAGAGCCCGTGTCACACACGAGATAATTCAAATTATAAAATTATAAGTAAAACAAATAATTACATAGCGTATATGAAAAAGAATGTATTACATCTATACTTGTATCTATACAATGTGTACATAAATTGATTTTATTTATATCACAAAATGATTTTTTTAAATAAACTTAAAAAAAATGCCTGTGCGAAAACGTACCCGAGAATGTTTCTTTCTATTGAAAAATTCATTCTCGGTGTCATATATGTATAATTGAAAGAATTTTGGTTATAAACCAATTTCGGAAATAAGACTTCTCATACGATAGTAGTTCTAACCACTCGGCCTAAATACAAAATATGCATTACCTTTATTGATATATTTATCAATTTACCACCAATCAAAGGAAAGTAGAACATTAAATTGTCGCAATGGATGTTCTTTAAGAACTATGTTTTTCTGAGCTACACTAGGAAAAAGATTTTGATAAGTTTCAGAGGGTTATCGACTTTGTCATAATGACAACATAAAAAATAGCATGTTAACCCTATATAGTTAAGATATCAACTTGTAGGACAAGAAATCGACTCGTTTAGATAACCGAATAACATCATAATGACGAAATCGAGCTTTAAAATCTTCGTTATATTGATCAAAATACAGAGAATGAACCTTTACATTATTCCCTAGCAGATACAATAACTTGTTGCTAAAATTTCATGATTTAGGGTCATTTAGGGAAATATTTAGCATTAAACGAGTATTGAAAACAAATATGGCTGAAACTGCGCTCCTTCGCGCGGTGCTAAGAAATCCTTTGCGCGGCGCTAAGGTCTACACTCCTTTGCGCGGCGCTAAGGAGTCCCTTACTAGACTTTGAGATTTTGGCAGTTTTAGTCCCTAAAGTTCCTTAAATGCATTTTAAGTCATTTTAAGCCATTTTAAGAGTTTCTAAGGACTATATTAAAAATATAAAATTATAATCTAAATAAAAAAATTAATTACTAATAAATGCATGGTTTTATTGATACGAAAAATCCAAATTACATTCTTGAATCGGGTAAACAAATACAACAAAATCCGAGATGTTACAATTGTAATTTAGGCTCAAGTGGTTATACTCATTTTTTGTAGTTACATTGGTTTTTATTAATCCCAACTATCGTCTTTTGGTCACTACTGGTCCCAATTAACGAATTGGCTGTTAACGGTCTCAACTTTTAATGTATTTGTTCATAACAGTCCATGACTAACAGAATCCTAACGTCGTTAGTTTCAGGTCGCCGGAAAAATGTTTTTTCCCGAAAACTCAACATTTTTGTCCCAATCATCTTGCTAACTTTGTATCGGACCTTTAGGAACTCTTTTCTAGTAAAAGCCCCAATTATTGCGGTCATCGGAAACCCTAGAACTATCTTCGGAATCGGTTGATGGTGCTCAAGTGGTGGTAGTTGATTGGTGGTGAGTCAATTGGTGGTGTTTGCGGTGTTCAGGTGGTGTTTTCCTGCAACAACTTTGACTTTTCCAGCCAAAAACGTTTTTCCGACAATCTGAAACTAACGGCGTTAGGATTCTGTTAGTCGTGGACCATTATGAGCAAATACGTTAAAAATTGGGACTGTCAATAGCCAACACATTAGTTGGGAACAAAAGTGACCAAAAGACAATAGTTGAGATTAATAAAAATCAATATACCTCTTTTGTATCTTTTTTTTTTAACTCAAGTTTTTTACTTTTAGTTGGGAAATGGGACTTTACTTCCCCCATTAATTATCTTTTTATATCAATCAAGTTGTAAGATTTTTTTTTGCATCCATATCACCTTAAATCTTCTGGAGAAATGCTGAACATCATCAACCCTTCAAAACCCTAGGTAAAATATTTATTTTAATCATGTTTTTCATTCTATTAATCAAGTTTAATTCCATATAAACATAGTTTAATTACCAAAATCATTCCTAACCATATAAAACTCCTAAAAATGGTCCAAAAATATGTTTTGATCATACACATGGTAAGGAACCTGGTTTGATAGTTTTTTTTTTGCCATAAACACGGATTATAAGGTTTAAACGGTGTTTTTACGGTTCAAAAGTTCGGTTTTATACCATAGCCGAAACCCTAAGTTAAGGGGCTGTTGTGTTGATGAAAATTGCTTGGTTTGTGATATAGGACCTGTATCTATCTTGCATAGGAGCACAAGAACCCGAAAACTTGATTAGAAAGGCGAAAACAAACCGAAACCGCTAAGGTAATACCGAAACACTCGATTACGGGCTGTTTAGGATTCGATTGTGATGTGCATATTTTTAGGTTGTAAAATTTTTCAGGGAAATCAGGGACCATATCATTAAGTCCCTGTTCAGATTTCGTAATTTTTCGACCATCCGAGAATATTTGGCGAATTTATTACCGATTTGGGATGTTTATTTGGGAAAAATAGTTAAAATGTTTCAAATATTATGAAATTTTGTGGGGAACTCAGATTTTTTATATTTGATCACATATGAAATTTGGAAGCATTTGGAAAAGTCTAAGTGTGTTTTGTGCATATGCGTTCGTACGAGTTTTTATAGCCGAATTTGGCCCGAAAAGAATATTGAACAAGGTTATTACATTTTGGAATTGACATAGATGGTTTTGGGATATAATTTGAGCATCCAGGAATTTTTGTGGAATTTTTGGAAATCGTTTAGGATAAACGGACGATTTTCAGGCTTAATATAGCTGATAAAATGAATTTTTATAAATTATTAAATCAGTAATTAATTCCAAAAATATTTTTATAAAAATATACATATTTTATTTGATAAGTGACTAAATTTTCATAATTTAATGATTAACAGTTAATTAATTATGCTAATTTGAAGATTAAACAAACTCAATTCTGATAAAAACCAGCAAGTTCTTGATTAACGAATCTGCAGGAAAATCAGAACACCAGGAGTGATCAAAAATAATATTTTTGGATTAATTAAGTAAAAACGAAGCTTTTTATGAGAAACCTGGACAATCTGGATAGATTGTGCGCGTTTCTCCTCAAATCAAACTGAATAAACGGAAACGGGCCCCATAGCGAATCCAGAACCCCAATGTGTTATCTGATGTGGTCTCAATTATACATATTATTATATAAATATTTCATATACTTTTAGATACTTTTGAGCCAAGTTTTTATTAAATATTATTATTATTTGGTTCATGTGTGAGTTTAGTGGTTTCAAGAGATAAGGAACTAGAATGAAACACTTTTACTGAATTTGAGACCGACGAATGACGAGTCAAGCATATATTATATATTACTAATTTCTATTATTAAAATTAACTATTATATATAGCATTAAAAAAAAAAGAAAGAAAGTCAACGTGAGATACTCATAACAAGAATAATAATATGTAATAATAATATAACAATAATAATTAACTGATGCCAGTTGTTAATCCCTTGTTGGGCAGGCCCAGGAGAGTAAATTGAAAGAAGTCATCATATGTATTGTCGGTGGAGTCAAGGAGTAAATAAAGAAAACCCTAAAACACAAACAATATATATAAATAATTCTTCTAGTGAAGCAGGGGAGAGACAAGATTATTATAATTTTCGTGGAGTGAAGTCAAAGAAAAGGCGGCTTGATTGGAGAGAGGTCACATTCTTAGAGAATCATTATTATTATTGTTCTGAGGTGGAGACAAGTAATATATATATTATTCTTTGGCTGGGAGTCGGCACAAAAGGGGCCGAAAGTCATTGTTGGGTCGGATTTTCTACAAGGAAGATTGGAATCTTCTCAACCTCCTCAGAAACGGTTAAGTATGGAATTCCAGCAAGCCCAGACGATCAAGCATGGTTTTTACTACATCGAGCAAGGTTCTGAACCTTAAATGGTTGATTCTTCTAAGTGTTAAAGGCTTCGAGCAAGCTACACTTCAACGAGCAAGAGTATTCTTCTATCGAGCATGGATTGCCAATTGAGCAAACATCTTGATCATACAAGTTCTAACCAAGTGTTACGAGCACAGGATGATCGAGCACATGGGGACGAGCATGGATGCAATAAGAGGATGTCACATAAATCAAAGCAAAGACTTCGAGCACAGTTCAGTTACCGAGCAAGATTTACATTCGAGCATGCTAAAGATTGCTGAATAAGAAAAGCTGAAGACATCAAGAAGAATGAGCTTGCTCGATGGACTTATTCGAGCAAAGCTTGAACAAGTCAAGAGGAATGAAGCTGACTCAAAGGGAATATGTATTCTTCGAAAGAGAATATATTCCAAGTAAAGTCTACTCGAGGACATTCACCGAGCACACCTAGTATAGGAAGTTTGCTCGAGCAAGGTATGTACCTTGCTCGAGGACTGTAACACTTGTATTTGATTTGTCTTTCATTATGTAATGACTAGGACTTCTAGAATGAATGTCAGGGTCTATACATAGACGTCCTAGGATACCTTTTAGGACATGGATTTCCAGACGGAATACAGGCTGGCACGCACTGATTACGAAAAACATTCCATTTTGTTTATCGTACAATAGCCGCCGCCGTCACACTAAACCCTAGACATTCCATTCACTGTTCCATTAATGAATCATTAAATATAGTGAATCTTTGTCTCTGAAATAGCATTTACTGATTATCATTTACTGTTTTGTGTTTGATATTTGTTCACAATCCTTCATTCCCAATCATTGGATATCCTGATTCCGCCGGGATATTCAATCGGTCTTTGGGTTTTCGAGTCGGTGTGTTCTTGTCGAACCTTTGCTAAGGTTTCACCCGACTCACGGTCCTGACAAGTGGTATCAGAGCTTGAGTAATCTCACTAAAGACCACGGGACTGAGGGTTTGTGAAGAAGCTTGAAGATTCACTGTGCTTTGCTGCTGAAAAACTCAGATCTGGTGAAATGGAAGACCAGGAAGTATCAACCAACAAGATTCCTAGGCTGCTTGGACAAGAGAACTTCATAAAATGGAAAGTGCTATTTGAAGCTGCAGTGAACTATAACGACCCGGAACTTTGGATGGCTATCACTGAAGGGAACTATGTTCCTTCAGCAGCTCCAAACAACAACGGTGCGGTCGATTTGATAATGAAAAAGAAGGATGATAAAGCTCTGTCAATGCTGAAGTTGGGGCTTTCATGGGAAATTTTAACCACTGTTAATCATCATAAAACCGCAAAGGATATGTATGATGCAGTGATTGAAATGTTTGAAGAAAACACTGAATTGAGAGATATTAAGAAAGACCGACTGAAGCAGCAGTTAGACAGATTTAAGTTCAAAGAAGGAGAAAGGCTGAAGTCAGTCTTACAAAGGTTTATGACCATTGTGAATGAAATTAGGACCACTGATTTATAGATTTCCGATTTTGAGCTTAACAAGAAGCTTCTGTCATCTTTACCTGGCGAATGGTACACTGCAAGCAAGTTTATCAAGGAAAAGGCAAGTTTACCTAGCTTCAAACTGGATGATGTGATTGCCTTTCATAAGGCTGCTGAGCATGAAATGATTGAAAATCACATGATTAAGGAGGATAAACCCAGTTTTCAAATGAACAATGCTCTCGTAGCACCGATGGGAAACCTCACAATCAAATCTCATCAACCAATCATTGAAGAACCATCAGACACAGGATCAACCTGCAGTGGACAATCAAGATTTAACGTCCAATTGATTGAGGATAAGGCTCCATTTGCTGCTGGTGGACAATCTGCTTTCTTACACAACAACTATGCCAATGGAACAGATTATCAAGCCCTGTTTTCAATGTTCACTGATTCATATCATGCCTTTGTAGCAAAAAATCTCATCAATACAAGCATTGTGCAGGAAGATCTTGAACAAATTGATGTTGATGACTTGGAAGATATGGATATCAAGTGGCAGGCAGTCATGCTAGCAGTAAGAATCAAAAGATTATACAACAGGACTGGTAGGACAAGTTTCAATGGACCTAATGAGAGAATTGGATTTGATAAATCTAAGGCCATTTGCTACAACTGTCAACAACCAGGGCACTTTGCAAGAGAGTGTAATTTGCCTAAACAAGCTGGAAACCAATTGAACCAGACTCAATTCTACCAAAATCAGAACCAAAACTTCCAGCAAAGAACTCAAATCTCCAACCAGAACCCATATCAACACCAAAACAGAAATCAGCAACAAACCCTTCAACCTCAGAGAAATAATCAGATGCAGGTTCACACAAATCAAAACAGACCAACTCAAAATGTTGTGAACCAGCAAAGGGATCAAGGGAATGTAGCTGTTACAAGGGTGGCTCAGGATGGAGAGTTTGATTGGAGTAATCATGCTGCAGAGATGGAGAAAGCAAATGTTGCATTCATGGCCAAAATTCATGACAAGGCTGAATCTTCCAACACGCAGGTACATTCTGATACTTCTATTTCTGATCTTCTTGCTACAATTGATGAATTAAATCAGGAGGTTGGAAAATGGAAAACTGAATGTGGAAGGAAGGATGTCTTTCTGAATGTGTATGAGGCTAGTGAGGCAACATATGAAAGTCAAATCAAGGGATTGGAGGATGATTGTATGGTATCATATCAAGCTCAATCCAGAATGAGAATTGAGATAGAGGGACTAAAGAAAATGTTTGCTGAAGAAAAACTCAAGAATGCAGAGTTGTTGATTGAAATGGAGTTTTTGAAAAACCTTGTCTCTACTGGAAACATTGTTGGTCATAGTGAAAAAATGACAGAGGAAGAGAAGTACAAGAAGGTACCACCACCATTCTGTGACAGTTATCCATTAAAAGTTGATAAAGAGAACAGGAGTGAGTATCTCAAACAGTTCAAAAATGTGTTTGATGATAAGCCTGAATTTATCAAGCAGTATGATGATGTGAATGTAGATCAGGATGGAGAATTTGTGATGAAACAGACTGATAAGCAAGAAACTGTGATTGATGAACAGCTTCAAGGAGAGAAAAAGAAGTGGAGTGAATACTCCAGTGAAGAAAGCAATTGTAGCTGTGGAAGCTCTAAGTCATCAAAGGGGAAGAAGAAGAAGAGAACAAATAAGAAGAAAAGAGACAAAATTCATCTTCTACCACCTATGACATCAAAGGTAAGAAAGCACCACGAGAGAATGAGAAGAGAACATGTTCCATTTGATCTATGTGCTAGATCACAGCCAGTCATCAAGAAGAGAATAGAACCACAGCCAGTCATCAAGAAGAGAACAGAACCACAGCTAGTCATCAAGAAGAGAACAGAACAACCATTTAAATCCTCTTATGATCAGAGTCATCCGCCAATCTACCCAGTCTTTTCCAATCATGAATTATTTGATATTGGAGATGTGGATTATGCTCCAAGAAGAAGATATTCAAAAGAACAAGAGGGAAGCTCTTCAAGAATGCCATCCAAGCTGAAGAAAATTGTTTTTGTCAAGGAAAAATATCCACAAGTAATTGATATCAGCAAGCCAATCAAGATGGATTTCTCTAACACTTTGAATCCAAAGACATCTTTAGGATTTGACTTCCCTAAACCAAGTGACATTATCAAGGACAAGAAACTTCTTGAAGATATGGGAAGCTTTGCTAAAGTATTCTGCAAGAAATGTGATGCATATGGGCATCACACTGACTCTTGCTGGATTCTTAAGGATACTTTTGAAATTCCAGATGTGGTTAGTGGCTTTGACATGAAAAGCTACAAAGAAATGTATGAGAGATACTTGAATGGAAATAAAAACCCATCTGAAGATAAGAACCATCAGCCTATGTTGGAACAAAGGCTCAAAACAATTTTGAAGATCAAAGAAAATGACCAAATCCTAACAAGAACAGACAAGAACAGAAGGCCACTAAATAAAGAGAAAGCCAAGAGGAGACAAGGTGTTCTGAATGGTGATGAGAAGTTTCTGTTAAAACAAGGATTTGAACCAAGAGGATTCAAGTGGAAAACAAAGAAGGAGGTAGAAGAAGGGAAGGATAAGGTGATTGAGGAAGTTGATAGTAGCATTAAGGTGTCTGCTGTGTACTCTGGATCAGAGTCCGACACTGATGTGGATTGTGAAGTCGTGTATGAAGATCCACCACCAGTTCCAATTCCAACTTTTGATGCATCTTCCACTATCTCTGAATTACAAACTGATGGAGTTTGTAACTCAGAATCAAATTGATTCCTTTTTGTGTATGTGCAGGAACAGTCCATGAGTAGCAATGATCTATGGTATATGGACAGTGGATGTTCAAGGCACATGACATGTGACAAGACTGCATTGATTAATTATGTGAAAAATATGAGGGACCAGTTGCATTTGGGAGTGATGAAAATGGAGGAAAAATAGTTGGAAAAGGAACTCTCACAAATGGCAAAGTATCCTTTGAGAATGTTCTACATGTTGAAGGATCACAGTACAATTTGCTGAGCATTTCTCAAGTATGTGACAAGGGATACAAGGTTGCCTTCAATGATGAACATTTCCTGATTTTGAAACCAGAGTTTGTGATTCCAACCGAAATGATCATGATGATGGCTCCAAGAAATGGCAACCTCTATGAACTGAGAATGAATACTGCAACTTCAAGAGGTGGTTCATGCTTTGTGTCAAGGGCAACTGATAATGAAACCAAGCTATGGCATGGGAAGATGTGTCATGTAAATTTGAAGAACATGAACAAACTAGTAAAAGGTGAACATGTTGTTGGCTTTCCCACAAGAGAGTTCAAGCTAGAAGAAAAATGCACATCTTGCCTAAAAGGAAAACAACACAAATCCTCACACAAGAGCAAACTGATAAACTCAATAGATGAGGTCTTGGAATTGCTTCACATGGACTTGTTTGGTCCAGTGAGTGTTCCAAGTATTGGAAAGAAGAAATACTGCCTAGTGATAACTGATGATTTTTCAAGATTCACTTGAGTATATTTCATGGGCAACAAGGATGAAACCCCAAACCTGATCAAATCCTGTGTACTCAAGATGGAAAATCAACTTGACAGGAAAGTGAAGGTAATTAGAAGTGACAATGGGACAGAATTCAAGAATGAAACTATGTGTGAATTCTGCACTTCTAAGGGTATTTTCCAGCAGTATAGTACTCCTAGAACCCCTGAACAACATGGTGTTGCAGAAAGGAGAAATAGAACTTTAATTGAAGCTGCAAGAACCATTATTGCTGATGCCAACCTTCCTGTTACCTTCTGGGCAGAAGCAATCAATACTGCATGTTATGTGCAGAACAGGGTTCTACTTAACAAGGCTCACAGCAAGACTCTATATGAAATTCTCTTCCAGAGAAAGCCTTATGTGAAGTTCTTGAAGTCTTTTGGATGCAGATGCTCACTCTTGAAAACAAAGGACTACTTGAACAAATTCCAGTCCAAATCACTGGAATGTTTCTTTGTGGGCTATTCATCTCATTCAAAAGCTTATAGAGTCTATGTGAAAGAGCACATGGTGGTTATTGAATCATCTGACATAATCTTCAATGAAAATCAGTTCAACAATACTGATGGTCCAAAATGGCTATTTGATCTTGAGAAAATGATCAAATCATTTAAAATTTATAGTGAAGACATGGATGATAGTATGTACAGAACCGCTTTGAAGAAAAAGGAAAAGCAAAACAAGTTGATCTGGACAAACTATGGACTTCAGTTGCTCCTGAAGCAAATGGATTTATCTTTGGAAGAAACATCCAAGGAGAAGTTGAAGTAGAGAGAGTTGGACAAGAGGCTGCAGTTGAAATCTCAAATGAAGGTCCAAGTGATATTGAAAGTGAGCCTATCCAGAGTCAACAACCTTCTCAGACTGAAGAAATGTATCAGTTCGATGATAGGTTTCAGACCCTGTTTGACTCATTGCAGCTAGGAGGAAATGAGGCATCTACATCAGAACTCAATCTTGTTCAAGACTCTACTGAAAATCAAGACTCATCTGAAGATGAATCTGCTGAGATGAATATGACTAATCTAGAGGCAGAAGTGTTTGTACCACCAATTGTTCAAACTACCTCTGTTGAAAGAAATCACCCTGCAGAGAACATAATTGGAGACCTACATGAAAGAGTTACCAGAAGTGCATCTGAAAGAGCAAATATCTGCCTGTATGCTTGCTTTCTATCCCAAGTTGAACCAAAGAATATCAATCAAGCTTTAAAGGACAACAACTGGGTGGAAGCTATGCATGAGAAATTGGCTCAGTTTAGAGACTTGCATGTGTGGGACTTGGTGGACAAGCCCAGAGGAAAGTATGCAATTGGTACAAAATGGGTCTTTAGAAACAAGAAGGATGAAAGGGGGATAGTGATTAAGAACAAAGCTAGATTGGTAGCTCTAGGGTGCCTACAAGAAGAAGGAGTAGACTTTGAAGAGGTATTTGCTCCTGTTGCAAGACTAGAGGCTATCGGGATTTTTCTAGCATATGCAGCATCAATGAACATTAAAGTCTATCAGCTTGATGTAAAATCTGCATTTCTGAATGGAAAGATAGATGAAGAAGTTTATGTCACTGAACCTCCTGGATTTGAAGATCCAATTCATCCAAACAAAGTCTACAAGCTCAGCAAGGCACTTTATGGATTACATCAGGCACCAAGAGCCTGGTATGATGAGCTGTCTAACCATCTGTTAGAACATGGTTTCTGCAGAGGGACCATTGACAAGACTTTGTTTTACAAAACAAAGGGAAAAGATTTGCTACTGCTGCAAGTGTATATGGATGGCATCATTTTTGGCTCAACAAATGAACAAATGTGCAAGGAATTTGAGCAAGTAATGAAGTCCAAATACAAAATGAACTCAATGGGAGAAATGAATTTCTTCATTGGACTGCAAGTGCAACAGAAGGCAGACGGAATTTTCATCAATCAATCAAAATATGTTCAAGAGATTCTCACCAAGTTCAAGTGCCAAGACTTCAAGACAGTGTCAATACCAATGGACACACATGAGAAAATGGTACCTGATGAAAAGGGGGAGCCAGTAGACCAGCATGAATATAGGGCCAAGATAGGATCATTGATGTATCTCACAGCATCTAGGCCAGATATTATGTTTGCTGTGTGTGTCTGTGCAAGATTTCAATCTAACCCCAAGGTGTCACATATGCTAGCAGTGAAAAGAATATTCAGATACTTGAAAGGAAAACCAGACTTGGGAATTTGGTATCCAAAGAACCCTTCCTTTGATTTGATGGCTTACACTGACAGTGACTATGATGGTTGCAACATGAGTAGAAAATCAACTTCAGGAGGATGTCAGTTTCTTGGAAACAGACTCGTGTCATGGCAATGCAAGAAACAAACCACCGTGTCAATCTCTACTGCTGAAGCGGAGTACATTGCTGCATCAGCTTGCTGTGCACAGGTTCTGTGGATTCAAAACCAACTGCTGGATTATGGTCTGAATTTCTTACTCACACCTATTTTAATTGATAACACTGCTGCTATGTTTATAGTTAAGAATCCAGTCCAATATTCTAAGACTAAGCATATTGAAATTAGGCATCATTTCATTAGAGATTGTTAAGAAAAGGGCTTGATAGAAATAAAAAGGGTAGATACATCTGAAAATTTGGCTGATCTGTTCACCAAACCTTTAGATAAAACCAGATTCCATTTTCTGTTAAAATTCCTAGGAATGATTAATGCTGATGAAGTCTGATTTAGGATGTGTGCTTAGGTGAGGTGCAAATTGATCATCTATGTTTCTCATTGTGAATGTTTGCATGATTGATTGCTGTGCTTAACTGACTATTCTGCTTGCCTTAATCATGTGTGTGACTATTTATTATGTGTGCTGAAATGATCAATCTAATAATGAGTGTGACTAAATTGTCTAAAACATTTTGATTTGTGTTTTTACAGCTATTGATATCTTGACTTGTGCATACATGATAAATTTCAGGAGTCTAAGTATTTCGAGTATGATTCTGTGCTCAACTGTGTGCTTATTGCTCCTCGAGCAAAGGCATTGGATCTTAAATGTCAACTTCAAGGCATTCGAGCACAGACATCATAGCTCAGTTGCTCGAGCATGGAAACTTTGAAACTTTGATTCCAAGTCTATCGAGCAAGAATCTGCGTGGGATGAAGTATGTGTGGCTTCACGAGCACAAATGGTCATGCTTTATAAACTCTTGTTTCGAGCATGACTCTGTGCTTGGTACTGTGCTTAATGATCCTTGAGCACAGGCAGCGGTACTTGTATTGACAATTCCTAATTGTTAGTCCTTCGAGCATGGTTGAATGACTGCTGTTCGAGCATCGATATGGTTACCCGAATGGTAACTTATCCCTTACTCAAGCATGCAACAACGAGCACAAAACCCTTCTGAATATTCTAAGTCTGCTTGTTTATTCTAATCTGCTCGAAAGGATTTCGAGTGTGCTCGACAGATTACTGAGCATACTCGACTGAATTATGTGCTATAGCAAGTTATGTGTAACAGTTCTGAAGTGTCTGCTAATCAATTGTGCTTAAAAGACAACACTGTTTTCAGAATCTAAGCTTAAAAATGACCTGTCAAAAGAAATGAATTTGAAACTGTAAAATGTTTTATGATAAGCAACACTGTTTTGGTGATCATACAAGAGAGATGATAATATTATCCAAGTTCCAAATCAGAAGTGATAATTGATTTTGAAGTGGAGATTGAATCCAACCAATGATTGGGAAATGATAGTATATTGTCTAATCTCCTAACTCATGGATTATAGGCTTAAAAGATTTCTGTTCAGTAAACTGACAGTCTGTGTGGCTTCTTCTCATGAGTACAGTGACCTATGTGATACAAATACTATAATCATGCTAAGTTTGATGTGGTGATTCGTTTGAAAACTAAGGAATGTTTTCTTACACATCTCTCCGAATGATAGGCAGAAAGGCAATTATCCAATCATAGACGAGCCTGTTGATGTTTTGGTCTAACAAAAACAAGTCCTCTAAATATGAGCAGATACTAAATAGCTATATATATGTGAAAGTTTATCAAAAGAAAATGAAGCAAATGAAAAAGAGTGAAAAAGAAAATGAAATATGCTTCAAAATAATTAATGATAAATAAATATATCATGACCTTAAGAGGAACTAATAGAACTACAAGAGTGGGGCATTCAAATAAGTCCTAAACACTCTGAATGTAAGGCATGTAAGTCCGGATGGCTTGTAAGTCCAACGTTCAACCTTATGGTCCGATATCTATATATCTTATTATTAACTAAACTGCTCGAACAAATAAATATTTTGACCAAGGCATCAGGGGGTTGAAGTCAATTCGGGGTGATTTAGAGAAAGGTAAATAAACTTTGAGAAGAGATAAGGAACAACTGAAGTCTAAAATGTGACCATTCTAACTCAAGCAACTAACTGAACCTTAAGAATATCACAAAAAGTCATAAGAATCATGCTAAGTGCATACACCTAGTGTCAACCTGACTTAAGTCATAATACGGCTGAAAAAGAAGTGGTGTGACAGTTATTGGACAATCTGATCCCATGTTGAGATCTCTCCAATAAAATGAAATAACTTTTTGAACTGGATTTTGATCTCTTGTTTACCTCAAACCCAAGCTTGAGAAAACGGAATGATTTCATTAATTTGTAATCTTAATTATTGCAAAGTTTGAGTGTGATCCTTGTCTTAACTTCTAGGCAAATGATATTGACTTCACCAATGTTATCTGTGTTTGTTCTAAGTATTTTCGAGTATAATCTTTCGAGCTTGCTTTTGATGTGTTATGTTATCTTTGTTCTACGAGCACGAAGATATACTTTGTTATTTTACTAAGTATCTTCGAGCATGATTGCATGAGTAAGTGTGATTTCAAGTCTACGAGCACGAAAACTGACTGATAGTAAACATCTAAGTGTTTCAAGCAAAGTGTGTGCTAGGTGTCTTAGTGAGAGTTTCGAATCTATTGCTAAGTAATTTTCGAGCACACCAGGGTACTAGATTTGTGAGTTCGAGTACGGGATTAGGAAAGATTTAGTTAAGGCTTTCGAGCATAGTGTACTTCGAGCATATAGGGATATAGATGCCTAAAGCTAAGTTCACACAGGAATGCATCTCGAGCATAGGAAATTGACATGATATATTTCTAAGTACTCTCGAGCATGTTGCATCGTCAAATAAGGTAAGTACTAGTGTGGCTCAGGATTCAATATTTAGTGAACTTTAAAAGGTACATTCGAGCACACTCCACCTCAAGCAAGACGAGCAAGTACCTTGTACCATGTACTCATGTACAGGGGAGGTTAGCTTTTGCTTTGTCTTTTATATTGACTGTACCATGTACAGGAGCAAGGACTGAGAATATTCCGAGTACCTCGAGCAATAATTGTACCATGTCCTTGTGTACAGGGGGGGGCAGCTTTTATTTTGGCTGTATACTCGAGCAAGGGAGGTACACTTGAATTTGAAATTAAATGACAACTGTCGTGTGCTAGACGACAAACCAAGGTACTGTACCACCCAAACATTAGGTATAAAAAGGGGGACTTAGAAAGTTTTTCACATTTCTCTCTGATTAAACCTAAACAATAGCCCTCTTGCTCGTGTTATCTCCCTCTTGCTCGATGTTCTATTACTTCTTTAATTTCACTTCGATAATAGCCATTAGCTCTGTTTCGACTTCGGTAAGACATCGCTGTTCGATAATCATCGCACCGATTTTGAAATTAGGGTTTCCAATTGAACTAATTGACTAACTGTTTACTTGTTCTGACAGGTACTCATACTACTACGGAACAGGTTAATCGAAGACGCCATTACTCATTTCTCCTTTCTCATATACAAGTTCTGCTTCTTTATATACTGACATTCTCTTATTCTTGCAGAACTAATGGCCTTTAAATTTGAAAAGAGGCACAACATGTGCGCTCAATTGGATCTAGATGATGAAAATATGGAGTTAGAAGTCATGATAAATTTCCTACGAAACTCCAATCTACGACTGGCGTTGACAGAAAACCCCACACTCTACAGGAACCATCTTATGGACTTTTGGCAGTCCGCAACCTATGTCAATGACGTAAATGGGAAGAGGATCGAGGCATCTGTGTTAAACAATGATATTGAAATTACAGAGGCTTCCATTCGAGCTGCTTTAAACCTCAATGACAACTTTGAAGCTCAACAACTGTATTCAGTTCCAAGATTGCTGTGAATTTTTCAAGAGACGATGGGCTACCAAGGGGATGTTAAGGAAGGACAATTTAAGAAAGGGAGTTTTCCTTTAATCTACCGTTTCCTGATTCATCATGTGATTCAGTCCCTATCTCCTCGGAGAGGGACTTGGACTTTGCTGAGTAGAGAGCTCGGGTCTCTTACCGTAGCTATCTTGTATCAACAGCCCTTTAATATTTCGAGACTTATCTTTCAAGGGCTAGTTTCAAATGCAGAGAAGCCAGTCAATCTACGATTTCTCATGTATCCATGTTTTCTACAAATTTTATTCAACAGAGCTCTACCGGAAATTCAAAGATCAGGACAAGTATTGAGGTTGCAGGACCCAAATATCTACAAGCGCATGAAAGATGCAAAGAGTAAGTTCATTGAAAATGATGAATGGGATGTGCTTCCGTGGTTACTTGTACCAATTCTCAGGGCTATTGATGTTCCAAGGTCCCTGGAAACAGTGAGGAGGAGGATGGAGTTGGTATGGATGATGATGGTGATGATAATAAAAATGATAATAGTGATGAGGGTGGTATTGACATGTTGGTTGGTAGTAATGATGTTCCTTTACTTGAACAGACTGCACAAGAGGAAGTCATTGTAGAGGTTGAAGAACAGGAGGAGACCAATGAGCCGATGGATACGGATGTGTTTGTTGCTCAGGTTGTATCAGATGTTGCAGACACATTAACCAAGATCACTCCACCAGACTCCCCACCACCTGCAGTTCGGTATGATGACACAGAGTCTGTTGAGACAAAGGATGAAAATAATGATGTTAATGATGATGTTCCTCTCTCACCAGCAACTACTAAACCAGTTCTATCTGACAATGAACAATCTGTGAAACTTCCAATTCCAACACCACTTTCTTCACCCTTGAAAGTTTCCCCTACTCATGATACTGATCCAATTCTATCGACTCAACCAACAACATCTCATGAGCCGTAAAAAGTTCCATCACCTGAAACTGAAGATTCTGAACCGTTTTCAAAACCAGCTCCAATACCATCTGTTGAAACTCATATATCCAGTCTAAACATCTATGACACTGTTTGTGAAAATGCTGAACTAGAGTTTGAAAACATTATGTTAAGGGAGAGAAATGCATTTCTAATGCGCCAAAACAAAATGTTAGAAGCTACTTTGAAAGAAGCTTTACAGAGGATTAGAACCCTAGAGGGGCAGTCTGAGGTTGAGAAGACCTCAGATGCACCAAAACAGGGGGAGAATATTGATGTTGAAAAAGAGGTTGGACAATCAAATGTATTAAACATGATCAATCAAGCATATGGTGATATAGATTCTGATGCTAAGGGGGAAGATAAAGAAAGTGAAGAAACAGAAGAAGAAAAATTGAAAAGAAGAGCTAAGGGAAAGGGGGTTGCACGTACAGATGATGATTTACACCCCCTGCCCTAGCATACAGTTCAATCTGAGGATATACTGTTTAAGGAAGATATGGTTGATCCGGATGTAGCTGAAGTTGAATAAGTGAAAACAGCAATCAATCTTATGAATGAAGAATTAGAAGCACTAGAGAGAGAGAGAGAAGATAAATTAAGAGGAGGAGGAAATTCCTCAGGAGGTGATAGAAGCTATAATAAAATTAAAAGACAAAGAGGAGGCAGATAAGAGAAAATTAAAAGAAGCTGATGCAGCAATCAAGGCTGCAATTGATGCCTTGAATAAAAATTTGAACGTTGACCAACAAGAAAGTGAACAAGACAAGGTTACAGAACCTGTGATTACTGAGCCTGAAGTGAATGAGGATGAACTGGGTTTGGGTCCTGTCACAATTGAAGAAGATGAGACTGTTGAGATCTCAGCAAGTACAATGGTCAAACTAGTAATAATGAAAGATATAACACTCATACTTAACAACCCAGTAAGACATCACCTAGATATAGTAACAGCAGCAAGGAAAGCACAACAAAAATTCATCAATATGGGTAGAGAAAGAGAACAGAGAGTGGAAGAACAACACGAACTAAATGAGCCCATTATTGAAGAAGTTACTGAAGAACCTGCAGACACCCACATAATTGAAACTGAAAATGATGAATCTGAGTCAATTGATGAAGAAATCATTCTAGAAGGGCCAGAAGTGGAATCTAATGAATATAATATTCCAACCACCACTCCATCACCTCTGAAAAGAAAAGACACTGATGAAGTTGAGACACCTAAAGCTAAAAGACAGAATTCCTTGAAGAAAAGGGTGTACAAACTGAGTTTAGACAATATTGAGCAAAGAAGAAGGGCACAAGCTGCAAAAAATGAAGAACCAATAATTGATGCCCTGCATAATCTTGAAGAATCTGTTGATTTGAATGATGCTGATAAAGATGAGGATGAAGGTGAGAAGAAGACTGAACTGGAAAATGAAGACAAAGAATACCTTATCAGTTTAGGATATGATCCTTTGTATATACAAAGATTATCTGAAGAAGAGATAACGAGGGAAGCTAAAGGTTGGAGATCAAGAAAGACCAAAAGAGAATTTTTGATGAAGATTGGTCATAAACCTGCTTTCCTTAATATGCAACCTTTTGATAAGATTGACAGGATGTACAAAAGAGCTCGGATAGATGATGTTTCTGACAATGTGAAGAAAGTGTCTAAAAAGAATGAAGGGGAGAGAGTGACAACTGAGACAAAAGTGAACAAGAAAAGGACTGTAATGAGGGAAAGTGATAAAGCAGAATATGAGTCCTTGAAGGCAAAACACAATGATATAAAATTCCTTCAGCTATATGGCTACAGCTACAACTTCTTGATAAATCTCACTTCTGAAGAATTGAAACGAAAAATTCAGCTTGTGAAAGACTCTCACAAGGACCAAAAGAGTTAAGAAAACTATGAGAGAAAACAGAAGTTGAATATGAGGATGCAGAAAGAAAAGGAAGAGACCAAGAAGAAGGAAGAGGAAGTGAGGAAATGGTTTGAAGATCCTGAAAGAATTGAAACACTGAAAGAGCTTGTTCTGAGCAAGGGATTGACAGAAGAACAATTCCAATCTATGCCTCAAGAACAACTGATGGAAATTTACAATCGAGAGCAGAGGTTGTATTTGGAAACTCAAAGAAGAATGTAAGAAGCAAGAAGGAAGGCAGAAGAAGAAGTGAGAGCCGAGATGATGGCTGCTCTACACAGGAAAGGGGTTGGAATGGGCTAATTGTTTAATCAAACTGATGAAACTTTTAGAAGATGGTATAATGAGGAGGGGCTTGGTACGCAAACAAACAAAATCCAAGGAAGTACAATCCGAACCACAAGGCCTGAGTTTGTGAGGTCTGTACCACCAAGAAGTCTAAACCTACCCACGAGCATTTACTTTGACAGAAGATCCAAGACTTTAAGGGTGGTGACTGAAGATAAAGCAGAACATCTCATCATATTCAGAGATGATTTGAGAAATTTTACAGTTGAACAGCTGACCAAGATGGCAGAATTACCTTTAAATGACAATCAACACAGGAACGAGCCATCTGGTCATCCAAGAAATGATCTCTCAAAATTCATCAAGGAACAAGCAGAAAGGGGATTCCCATTTCTGAAGCTGAAGAGAAGAGAGATCAAGAGTCAAACGGAGAGGGAGAAGAGAAACAAGAGGATAAGTGAAGTTCACATATCTGAACTCTCCTTGTTTGATCAAAAGAAGAGAAGGACTCAAGCAAGCAGTTCCCATCACAAAAGGAAGACCTTAAAGGAATGCTTGTCTATGAGGGAAGTAATGAAGGAGCCCAACTCAAGAGTACAGCAGTTTGGAAGAATCACATACATAACGTACAATCAACATGATGATTCTACCACTCTGAGAAATGAGTCCGGGATACCAATTGCAGCCATACGAGAAGATGGAGATCTGCATTACATGCATCCTAAAGACTTGCAAGACCTAATTGATGCTAGATTTCCTATAGATGCTTCTGACTCCACAGAGCTTGACATGTTGAAGCAAAGAGCTGCGTATGTGAAAAGACTGAAGATGGCAGCTGAAGCCAGGAGCAGAGGAAGAAGATAGCAGAAGGAGCAAAAGGATTATAGACTTTATTTCTATTTATCTTTGTATTTTGTTTAAGTTGTAAAAACTTTAGTTTGTAATGCCTATAAGGCAGAATTCCAATTATGTAATGAAATGACATGTTCTTAAATGATTTATCTTGAAATCTGATATATGTGTAACTCTATGCAGATATGTTTTGGTGCATCTGAGCTTGTTCCAATCTAGGGGGAGATTGTTGGGTCGGATTTTCTACAAGGAAGATTGGAATCTTCTCAACCTCCTCAGAAACGGCTAAGTATGGAATTCGAGCAAGCCCAGACGATCGAGCATGGTTTTTACTACTTCGAGCAAGGTTCTGAACCTTAAATGGTTGATTCTTCTAAGTTTTAAAGGCTTCGAGCAAGCTACACTTCAACGAGCAAGAGTATTCTTCTATCGAGCATGGATTGCCAATCGAGAAAACAGCTTGATCATACAAGTTCTAACCAAGTGTTACGAGCACAGGATGATCTAGCACATGGGGACGAGCATGGATGCAATAAGAGGATGTCACGTGAATCAAAGCAAAGACTTCGAGCACAGTTCAGTTAACAAGCAAGATTTACATCCGAGCATGCTAAAGATTGCTGAATAAGAAAAGCTGAAGACATCAAGAAGAATGAGCTTGCTCGATGGACTTATTCGAGCAAAGCTTGAACAAGTCAAGAGGAATGAAGCTGACTCAAAGGGAATATGTATTCTTCGAAAGAGAATATATTCCAAGTAAAGTCTGCTCGAGGACATTAACCGAGCACACCTAGGATAGGAAGTTCGCTCGAGCAAGGTATGTACCTTGCTCGAGGACTGTAACACTTGTATTTGATTTGTCTTTCATTATGTAATGACTAGGACTTCTAGAAGGAATGTCAGGGTCTATAAATGGACGTCCTAGGATACCTTTTAGGAAACGGATTTCCAGACGGAATACAGGCTGGCATGCACTGATTACGAAAAACATTCCATTTTGTTTATCGTACAATAGCCGCCGCCGTCACACAAAACCCTAGACATTCCATTCACTGTTCCATTAATGAATCATTAAATATAGTGAATCTTTGTCTCTGAAATAGCATTTACTGATTATCATTTACTGTTTTGTGTTTGATATTTGTTCACAATGCTTCATTCCCAATCATTGGATATCCTGATTCCGACGGGATATTCAATCGGTCTTTGGGTTTTCGAGTCGGTGTGTTCTTGTCGAACCTTTGCTAAGGTTTCACCCGACTCACGGTCCTGACAGTCATACAAGAGCCGAACAGGAGGAAGGATAGCAGCAGCAAATCAATTTCTTCGAAGGTGTTTGGGTTCGCATCTACTAATCTAAATACGGTTCTATTGGTTTAACTTAATTATTTTTATTATGAACTTGGGTGTTGAACTTAAATATTTTATTATTGTTTTGAGCATGATTATTGGCTAGAACCTTTTTAGTTATCTAGGCCTGGATTGATGTTTTGTGATTGATTAAGGGTTTAAACGGTTTTAGGGAATTATTTATTGGGTTTTGATTAATTAAAAGTTTCGATCAGATTTATTGGATGTTATTTATGCGTATTTACTTTTGATTTGTGCTTGAATGAATGTTTCACATGTCGCATGATTGAATGTTTTTGATTATAGGTGCATGTTAGGGTTGTTTACTGTGAGTTTGCAACTTTTTTATGGTTTATTGAGCTCATTCACCATAGAAACTGATTTTTTGCATATTATTAGAAGTTTATATTCTTACTTTCTTAGATACCCGACGGGTGATAAGTTGTCGGGTTTGTCTTTGTTATTAGGGTTTTAGGTTAAACTGTCTGACAGGAAGTTTGCCTAGTTTTTCTTAGTTTCACTGCTTACCTGTGTCCTTTAGATCTCTTCTAGACCAACCCGTGTACTTAGGTGCATTGAGATAGTGAAACCGACGGGTTAGCTGTTTTTTAGGGTAATTAATCATAATTGGTGAACTGACAGGGGAGCCAATAAGCCGGTGCTTTTACATGATCTTTAGGATTTCCTCTTAGGTGACACCTTGAGAGTGATTAGGGATCCATTAGGTTTCCTAGGGTTCATATTTTTTAGATTCTCGGTTCCAGTAGCATTTTCCCGTAACCGATAAAAGCCTGAGTCGTCACAATTCGGATTCCTTGCCTAGGTAACGCCTTTCTCATTAGTGTTTTCGTCTAAGTGTTAGAATTTTAAGTTTAATTTATCAGGTTAAATTAGTCTAAGTAATAATTAGTTTCATAATAAAATAAATAAAAATCCAAAAACAATCTTTTTCTTTATTATCAATTTGATTAGCTTTAGAATCTAAGTTCGTTAATTTTATTAGTGTCTCTAGGGTTCGATATTCCCGAACTTCCCATAGGTATTCTACACCCGATAGGTTCACTTGCCTGTTGCTAGTGGTTTGGTTTAGGGTATTCTAGGTTTTTATTATTCGTTGTGCTAGGTTGATTATTAGCATTTTTTTTGATAAGATCACTTTAGGCACATCAAGTTTTTGGCGCCGTTGCCGGGGACACTTGATAATTGGCGAATTAGATTCTATTTGCTTTTCTTTGTTTTTTTTAGTTTTAGTTTAAATAATTAGATTTTATTTTATTTAATTACTTAATTGCTCTTAATTGCTATCTGTGATTTATTTGCTTTAGGGATAAGCTTGTGTCCTTACGATTTTATTTGTTTTTCAGCGTATGCAACGTACTCGTTCGTTAGGACCACCAGAGTTCATAGTTTTTGACGAACCCGAGAGAGATTTTCGTGAGCGTCGTAGGGAGCTTCGGGAGATTACACATGCTCTATGCGAAAGCAAGGTACACGTTTCAGATTCCACGTTAGATAAGGGTGATGTTATTCCCCCTTGGCGTACGGTTCACTCGAGAGCGAATGAGGGAGTTATGGGGAGACGGTTTGCAATTGCACGTCCGGCGATGCTCGATGCTAATAACTGGCAAATTCCGACCAACGTCATGAATTCTATTACTAATTCATCCCCATTTCACGGACTTGAAGACGAGGACGCGCCGGGCCATCTAAACAAATTCACTCGCATCTGCGACACTTTTCATATCGCCAATGCCACTCGTGCTTCATCTACCTTCATCTTTTTCCATTTTCTCTAGAGGGTCGAGCTTCATCATGGTTGGAAAACCTTCCCCCTGGGTCCATAACTACCTGGGACGAACTTCAAGATAGATTCCTAAAGAAGTATTTTCCGCCATCTAAAGCCTCGCAACTTCGTGATCAGATCTACTTACCCCCATCCCAAGCATAATCAAGACAATATAAACCGGGTTGAAGCAAACTGGTTCAACCTATCACCGTAAGTTAAAAACCCTTTAATGGTAAGAATAAAATGCACTTAGGTGGAATTTAGATGGGTGAATGGTCAAATGAGGTCTTACAAGCAATTCCTAAACCTAAAACTATATTAGCGGATTTCGGCCCAACATTGTTTCACCCGAGCTGCAACCTAGTATATGACGGTCTTAGGCCTCCACCCTTAGTATTTCCTAAAAATATTTATTGACTAAGAACTTTCAAGCCCCGATAGTGTATCCTCAGAGTCACCATCCCCTTGGTAACACGTAAGCTCTCGGCCCCGTCTAGTATGTGCCTTTTGGCCTCTTTTCTAATACTTTTGATTTTTTTTCGGGTCTACTCCTTCCGCATGGACCCTGATGAGTCATACCCTTTGGCTTGGGAAAGGTTCCATAATCTGCTTAGTAGATGCCACCATCATGGTCTGTCCGAATGAGCCGTAGTCGAGAAATTCTATAACGGGCTGACCTTTGAGATGCAGCAGAAATTCAACACGTTAGCTGAAGGGGACATGTTAGAGAAGCTGGATATAGATGAGTGCGAGTCGATGTTTGAGAGCTTCGCCCTATCCGAGCAGCAGGGGCCGTCCGCCCGAGGTACTTCTAAGACCACCACTTCTTCCGCTCGAGGCGTCCATCAAGTTTCGAATGATACTAGCATCACGGCTGCCTTAAAGGCAATTCAGAGGGAAATTAAGGACTTGAAGAAGGTTGTTAATAGGTGCGAGATCTGCCGAGGAGAGCACGACACAGTTGATTGTCCGGTCGATCAGCAGGAGCAGGTGGACTACTTGGGAAATCAGAATAGAGGACAGAATGCCTACGGGAACACCGGGTGGATGAACAACTCAAACTATGGTTAGAGGTCGGGAGGTAATGCTCAGGGCTTTCATTCGAGGCAGGAGCAGAGTCAGGTTAGAGATACAGAGGTAGCAGGGAGTTCGAGTGCAGGGAAGAGCAGTAGTATGGATCCGGATCTTAAGGAGTTTCTAACTAAGCAATCTACCATGCTTACCCACCTTATTGACAGAGATAATAACACACAGCAGAGACTGACTGAGCACGACACCTTATTGAAGAACCAGCAGTCGTCATTTTTGGAGATGTCTCAAAAGGTGGATGAGATAAGGAAGCATATGCTACCTAATAAGCAGGTCGGAGTGTTTCAGGGAAGCACCGAGCTTAACCTGAAGGCACAGTTGAAGGCGGTGACCACCCGTAGTTGTAGAGGAGACGATAGAGAGCAGCCGCCGGCGGATGATGAGGAGCCGGTGGACGAGGAGATAGAGATGGAGGCTCCTGTGAGGACGCACGAGAGGCAACCCCCAGCGAGTACCTCGTAAAACGGTGAGTCTCTTGTGGAGAAGGTTGTTAAGAAGAAGATTGAAGAAAAGAAGAGTCCCGAAGTCGATCTTACTCGAGTTCCGTATCCTGCTCGTCTTCTGCGGCAGAAGTATGTGGAGGAATATGGAAATTTCTTGGACATGTTTAAACAGCTTAAAATCAATCTTTCGTTTGTCGAAGCACTCTAGCATATGCCCAAATACGCTAAATTCTTAAAAGATCTTTTTTCGAACAAGAAGAAGCTGGAGGGGCTTTCGACGGTTTGTCTAAATGAAGGATGCTCTGCGGTAGTCCAGAACAAGTTGCCGGAGAAATTAGCAGACCCGGGACACTTCACGATTCCGTGTTTGTTTGGCAGCTCGACTGAGAGCAATGCGTTGGCCGATTTAGGTGCTAACATAAATCTGATGCCATATTCTCTTTATAAAAAGCTAGACCTTGGCGAGCCGGTCTCAATGCGCATGAGTTTATCCTTGGCCGACTGTTCGGTCAAATATCCACGGGGAATCGTGGAAAACGTACTCGTTAAAGTCGATAAATTCGTTTTCACCGTGGATTTTGTTATTCTTGACATAGAGGCTGACGATCAGGTACCGCTCATTTTGGGACGACCCTTCCTGCGTACTGCTAAAGCGCTTATTGACATCTTCGACGGCAAAATTACACTTCGTGTAGGGGAGGAAAATGTCTCCTTCGATGTCGTCAAATCGATGAGGAACTCTAGTAGTCAGGACGATTCCGTTTACTTTCTTGACACGTTCATATCTTAGTTTAAGCGCTGTCTTGACTACATCTCTGGAGCGGATTTGCTCAATCAGGAGGACGAGGTTGATGTTCCCCTGGAGCATGACCTGAGCATTCTTCTAGCTCACCTCCTGAATACCCCGAGGTGTTCACGGTTGCCGATAGCACCAAGGGACCGAAGGAGAGACCATCGATTGAGGCACCACCGTCCCTTGAGCTTAAAGAGCTACCTCATCATTTGGAGTATGCTTTCTTGGACGGTGAGGCCGATTTGCCCGTCATCATTTCTTCTTAGTTGACGGATGATGAGAAGTCGAGGTTGGTTGATGTGCTGAAGGCACACAAACAGGCTATTGCGTGGAAACTCATGGACATTCAGGGCATCAGCCCGAACTTTTGCATGCACAGGATACTCATGGAGGATAAGTACAAGCCTGTAATCCAATCTCAAAGGAGGCTCAACCCTAACATGTCGGAGGTGGTCAAGAAGGAGGTCATCAAACTCCTCGACGCTGGCCTTATCTATCCCATCTCTGATTCTTCATGGGTGAGTCCCGTTCAGGTCGTCCCTAAGAAGGGAGGGATGACAGTTGTCACTAACGAACGTAATGAGCTTATTCCTACAAGGACAGTCACAGGTTGGCGGGTTTGCATTGACTACAGGAGGCTTATTGATGCTACTAGGAAAGACCATTTTCCTCTTCCATTCATTGATCAGATGTTGGAGCGTCTGTCGGGACGACAGTTCTACTGTTTTCTTGATGGATTTTCAGGTTATTTCCAGATCCCGGTCGCACATGAGGATCAGGAAAAGACCACATTTACATGCCCATATGGTACCTTCGCGTACAAACGTATGCCTTTTGGGTTAAGTAATGCTCTAGCTACATTCCAGCGTTGCATGGTAGCGATTTTCAAGGACATGATCGAGAGTTCCATGGAGGTCTTCATGGATGATTTTTCGGTATACGGGGACTCCTTTGATCAATGTCTTTCTAATCTTGAGAAGATGATGAAGCGGTACATAGAGACGAAGTTGATGCTGAACTGGGAGAAGTGCCACTTCATGGTGACTGAAGGCATTGTGCTCGGGCACAAGATTTCGCGAGACGGTATTGAGGTAGATAGAGCTAAGATCGACACCATCAGTAGACTTCCTCCACCGAATAGTGTGAAATCCGTTCGTAGTTTTCTCGGGCATGCGGGTTTTAATCGTAGGTTCATCAGAGATTTTTCTAAGATTACCCGGCCCATGACTCGCCTTCTAGAGAAGGACATCACATTCGACTTTGATGCTGATTGTTTGAAGGTGTTTGAGTTTCTCAAGGGGCAGTTGGTTAACGCCCCTATCTTAGTAGCACCCGACTGGAGCTTACCCTTCGAGCTCATGTGCGACGCTAGTGATTTTGTAGTCGGGGCTGTTCTAGGTTAGCAGAAGGACAAGCACTTCCATCCTATCTATTACGTGAGTAAGACCCTCAATGATGCTCAGGAGAATTACACGACTACCGAGAAGGAGCTTCTAGCAGTGCTCTTCGCGTTCGACAAATTCCGTTCTTATCTTGTGTTGTCCAAAACCATCGTTTATACTGATCATGCGGCATTGCGATACCTTTTCGCCAAGAAAGATGCCAATCCTCGTCTGATACGATGGATTCTCTTGCTTTCCAAGTTCGATATTGAGATTAGGGATAAAAAGGGAGCGGAGAATGTTGCTGCGGATCACTTGTCACGTTTGGAGGATCCGAAGAGAGAGGAGATTAGAGAGGACACCATCGGGGATAGCTTTCCCCACGAGTCGTTGATGATGGTGAGAGTGAGATATGAGAGCGAGCCAGTCTTGTACGTTAGTGCTGAAGAGGAGGGTCTACCATGGTTCTCCGACGTCGCGAATTATCTAGCCAATGGAGTGGTAGTTAAAGGCATGAGTTATCAGTAGAGGGGGAAGTTTTTCGCAGATGCCAACCACTACATATGGGATTCACCGTATTTGTTTCGTGTAGGCGCAGATAGAGTGTTGAGGAGGTGTGTGAGTAGGGAAGAGGGCCGTGAGATTCTTAGACATTGTCATGAGGGCTTGACTAGAGGCCACCATGGTCCGTCTTCCACCGCTAGGAAAGTTCTAGATTCCGGCTTTTATTGGCCATTGATTTTTAAAGACTCACACGTGTTTGTCAGACAGTGTGATGCATGTCAGCGCACTGGAAACATCTCATCCCGTAATGAGATGCCCCAAAACCCTATTCAGGTTTGTGAGGTTTTCGATGTTTGGGGCATTGATTTCATGGGTCCGTTCCTTTCTTCTAGAGGGAACCGATATATTCTCGTGGCTATCGGCTACGTTTCCAAGTGGGTTGAGGCTCAAGCCTTTCCCACTAATGACGCCCGAGTTGTAGTGGGATTCTTGAAGAGGTTGTTCTGTCGGTTTGGTACTCCCAAGGCCTTGATCAGTGAAAGGGGCACACACTTTTGCAATGCCCAGATGGAGAAGACGTTGGCACGGTATGGGGTCACCCATCGATTGTCCACTGCCTATCACCCACAGACGAGCGGGCAAGTGGAGAACGTAAACCGAGGCGTTAAGCGAATTTTGGAGAAAACTGTCGGCAAGAACCGCAAGGACTGGTTCGATAAGTTAAATGATGCGCTTTGGGCTTTTCGCACTGCTTTTAAAACACCTATTGGGACCACACCCTTTAGGATGGTTTACGAGAAAACGTGTCATCTGCCGGTTGAGTTAGAGCATAGAGCGTATTGGGCATTGAGATCCGTTAATCTTGACCTGACCCAGGCTGCGAAAAACCGGTATCTCCAAATTCATGAGGTTGAGGAGCTGAGAGATGAGGCGTATGCGAGATCATGGAGTTATAAAGAGCGTACGAAGGCGTTGAATGATAGGAAGTTGAAAAAGGTAAAAGAGTTCAAGTGTGGGGATCAGGTGTTGATTTATAATTCCTGTCTGAAGTTATTTCTTGGAAAGCTTAGATCGAGATGGGTAGGACCCTATACGGTGAAGGCAGCGTTCCCGCACGGTGTGGTTGGGTTAGTTGATCAGGAGGGAAGAGCATGGAAGGTGAACGACCATAGGTTGAAACACTATATTGGAGGGCCGATTTATTCGATTGAGGAGGACGTGTTTCGCGTCGACATCCCTAGTTTGAGTGCTTGATAGGGATAGGACCTCGGGTGAATACCCGAGTGTAGAATTTGTTTATGTTTGTATTTGTTTTCTTTTATTTTTGTATTTTGAGTCTGTTTTTAAGTTTTAGAGTCTGTTTGATGTCTGCTTTGAGTACTTTGAGTTTTGTTTTGCAGGTTTGGATGCTAACGTTCATACTCAATCTCCATTCGGACGGGGGCGTTCTGAGCTTATTTGATTGTAGAGGGGACCCAAAAGCTGCGGCGGCTAATGAAATGCTATACGGTCGTTTTATCGGAACTTGACTTATGAAGATCACTGCCTTATTATCAGGGGAGTCTGTTCCATTTTCTTTATGCTTTGCTTTATTTTATTTTATTTTATTTTATTTTATTTCTGCTTTATTTTGGTGGTTTTCCTGTCTCCCATTGAGGACAATTTCAAATTTAAGTGTGGGGATGGGAAACTGGCATTTTTTTAGGTAGTTAAAATAATATATATATATATATATGTAAATATTTATCTTTATATAAAATATATATATATATATATATATATATATATATGTAAATATTTATATTTATATAAAAAAACCAAAAAAAAAAAATTTATGTCCCTTGAATTATATATTTTGTGACAAAATTGAAAATGATAGAAAAATTGGGGATTGGTTTTTAAAACTACTAATATATATGAGATACAAAAAAATAGAAAGCGCACTTAATTTAGGATGTGTCGGTAGGCCCAACTAGCCTTGAAAGGTTTCCCCTGATTATTATTAATATACCTAATAGTCATAAACCTTGTGGGTTCTCATCTTGAGGGGGGATAGTGAAGCTGAAAATTCGATAAGGTATAGCGAGTATTACCTTAATCTTAAAACCTTGAAGTGGTGAGAATTACATGCACTTAAAATTTAGCACGCCACTCTGTTTTATGAAAGTAAATAACGAGTGGTGGTGCCCGGCCATATCCAAATTTTATAACCTTAATCTTAAAACCTTGAAGTGGTGAGAATTACATGCACTTAAAATTTAGCACGCCACTCTGTTTTATGAAAGTAAATAAAGAGTGGTGGTGCCCGGCCATATCTAAATTTTATATGAGCTTAGTAAATAGTTATATGTTTAGGTAAAAGATGCCTAAGAGCACAAAATTTTGTTGCACGAACGTCAAATATGTGCAAAATATTCTGAAAGTAAAGTGAAGAGAAAGTTATGCAAATGCCAAAGAAGCATTAACAAAATAAAAAAAATCAAAAGTATTAGAAAAAGAGGCCAAAAGGCACATACTAGACGGAGCCGAGAGCTTACGTATTACCAAGGGGATGGTGACTATGAGGATACACTATTGGGGCTTGAAAGTTCTTAGTCAATAAATATTTTTAGGAAATACTAAGGGTGGAGGCCTAAGACCGTCATATACTGGGTTGCAGCTCGGGTGAAACAATGTTGGGCCGAAATCCGCTAATATAGTTTTAGGTTTAGGAATTGCTCGTAAGACCTCATTTGACCATTCATCCATCTAAATTCCACCTAAGTGCATTTTCTTCTTACCATTAAAGGATTTTTAGCTTACGGTGATAGGTTGAACCAGTTTGCTTCAACCCGGTTTATATTGTCTTGATTATGCTCGGGATGGGGGTAAGTGGATCTGTAACTCTTTAGGTGTGAGACCCATAGGTTTGTTGATATCACTTGAACTTAATCACTGAATATGATGGGGGGCTTGATAGGTTGGTGGCTGGGTTTAAGTGGACAACAATATCGACAATCGCGGTTTTTGCGTTAATCTATCATTAATTAAAGTAACCTAAATGTTTTGAAAATCAGTTTTTCGATTATGATTCCATTGCAAATAGCTTTTTCAGGGACGAAAAAGATTTAAGTGTGGGGATATTTGATGTGGTCTCAATTATACATATTATTATATAAATATTTTCTATACTTTTAGATACTTTTGAGCCAAGTTTTTATTGAATATTATTATTATTTGGTTCATGTATGAGTTTAATGCTTTCAAGAGATAACGAACTAAAATGTAACACTTGTACTGAATTTGAGACCGACAAATGACGAGTCAAGCATATATTATATATTACTAATTTCTATTATTAAAATTAACTATTATATATATAGCATTTAAAAAAAAAAGAAAGAAAGTCAACGGGAGATACTCATAATAATAATAATAATATGTAATAATAATATAACAATAATAATAAACTGATGCCTAGTTGTTAATCCCTTGTTGGGCAGGCCCACGAGAGTAAATTGAAAGAAGTCGTCATATGTATTGTCGGTGGAGCCAAGTAGTAAGGAAAGAAAACCCTACAACACAAACAATATATATAAATAATTCTTCTAGTGAAGCAGGGGAGAGACAAGATTATTATAATTTTCATGGAGTGAAGTCAAAGAAAAGACGGCTTGATTGGAGAGAGGTCACATTCTTAGAGAATCATTATTATTATTGTTCTGAGTGGAGACAAGTAATATATATATTATTCTTTGGCTGGGAGTTGGCACAAAAGGGGTTGAAAGCTAGAGCTATTCATCGTGCTGGCTTGTCTTTAGAGACCTGTGTCAATGATGTTGTTCATCATAATAACTGGGGTTGGCCGCCTGATTGGATTTTGAGGTATCCAATTCTTTTGAACCTAAAAGAAGTCAGCATTTGTCCGGATGAGAGGGACAAGATCGTGGGAATGGATGAGAATGGGACTTCAATGAATTTCTCGGCGTCTGGAATTTGGAATCTTATTCGGAGACCGGCTGATAAGGTGTCTTGGGTGCATGTTGTTTGGTTCTCTCAATGTGTTCCAAAACACTCCTTTATGTTGTGGATTGTGCTTCATGATAGGTTGAGCACGCAGAATCGTATTATGGGATGGAAAATTGGTGGGTATCCAAATTATAACTTGTATTGCTGCCCTCTTTGTAATGGAGAGCCGGATTCTCGTAACCACCTCTTCTTTGAGTGTAAGTTCTCTGCTGAGGTTTGGAGTATTGTAAGAATGAAAGGGAAGTTTCAGGGATGTAGGAATGGTTGGGCGAATATTCTTCAATATGTGTCTCAATTTGGAATGTCCAACTCTATTGAAAATGTTGTTAATCGGCTGCTATTTGGGGCTTCGGTTTACGTTATCTGGAAGGAGCGAAACAACCGGCTTTTCAAGAACTCTTTGAAGACTCCGAAGATGGTTGCGGACGAAATCATTAGGGGGACGCGCCTAAAGCTTATGACTCTAAAGTTCAAGAATTCTGAACGGGTTAATCGGGTTCTCGAGGATTGGCACTTTCCGCGGGGAGTTTCCCACCAGATTGATGATAATGGTTGATTTGTTTTAGTTTTGTTTATTTACATTGTTCTTGTGTAAGCTTTGGCTGTGTTTACCAATGTTTGGTGGTTTTGGTTTGTTTACTCTTGTATGGCATGTCATACATGAGAACTAATATGGCACTCTGTCATATTACTTGTACTTTTTGATTGTGTGGAATGCATTTAACCGGGTGAATCCCTTTACCCAAAAAAAAAAAAAGGGGTTGAAAGTCATACAAGGGCCGAACAGGAGGAAGGATAGCAGCAGCAAATCAATTTCTTCGAAGGTGTTTGGGTTCGCATCTACTCATCTAAATACGGTTCTATTGGTTTAACTTTATTATTTTTATTATGAACTTGGGTGTTGAACTTAAATATTTTATTATTGTTTTGAGCATGATTATTGGCTAGAACCTTTTTAGTTATCTAGGCTTGGATTGATGTTTTGTGATTGATTAAGGGTTTAAACGGTTTTAGGGAATTATTTATTGGGTTTTGATTAATTAAAAGTTTCGATCAGATTTATTGGATGTTATTTATGCGTATTTACTTTTGATTTGTGCTTGAATGAATGTTTCACATGTCGCATGATTGAATGTCTTTCGATTATAGGTGCATGTTAGGGTTGTTTACTGTGTGTTTGCAACTTTTTTATGGTTTTTTGAGCTCATTCACCATAGAAACTGATTTTTAGCATATTATTAGAAGTTTATATTCTTACTTGCTTAGATACCCGACGGGTGATAAGTTGTCAGGTTTGTCTTTGTTATTAGGGTTTTAGGTTAAACTGTCTGACATGAAGTTTACCTAGTTTTCCTTAGTTTCACTGCTTACCTGTGTCCTTTAGATCTCTTCTAGACCACCCCGTGTACTTAGGTGCATTGAGATAGTGAAACCGACGGGTTAGCTGTTTTTTTTAGGGTAATTAATCATAATTGGTGAACTGACAGGGGAGCCAATAAGCCGGTGCTTTTACATGATCTTTAGGATTTCCTCTTAGGTGACACCTTGAGAGTGATTAGGGATCCATTAGGTTTCCTAGGGTTCATATTTTTTAGATTCCCGATTCCAGTAGCATTTTCCCGTAACCGATAAAAGCCCGAGCCGTCACAATTCGGATTCCTTGCCTAGGTAACGCCTTTCTCATTAGTGTTTTCGTCTAAGTGTTAGAATTTTAAGTTTAATTTATTAGGTTAAATTAGTCTAAGTAATAATTAGTTTCATAATAAAATAAATAAAAATCCAAAAATAATCTTTTTCTTTGTTATCAATTTGATTAGCTTTAGAATCTAAGTTCATTAATTTAATTAGTGTCTCTAGGGTTCGATATTCCCGGACTTCTCATAGCTATTCTATACCCGATAGGTTCACTTGCCTGTTGCTAGTGGTTTGGTTTAGGGTATTCTAGGTTTTTATTATTCGTTGTTCTAGGTTGATAAATAGCATTATTTTTTATAAGATCACTTTAGGCACATCATGATCTTTCTTTATAACTTAATCATTTTATCGGCCAACACATTTACCCAAGCTTACTTCCCCATAACTGTTTTCTGAACGCATAAACGAACAACTTGGCCCCGCTGGGAAAACGGAGAAACTGAGCCAAGTTCTGGTTTAAGTATTAGACATTAAACAACATCACAATCTAAGCCTATTGACACTTTCTGGGCGTTCCAGCTATACCCAGATTAGATATACAGCCCAGTTTAGTATTGTGATTATAATAATATTAAAATATTAATATTATTATAATATTGATTATAGGGACTAGTGATACGAGTCCAACAAACTACCAGCCAATGCTGTATTGAATCCTGATTAAACTGTGAGTTTCATGACCCCACTTTTAAACTGATTTTACAAACTTTTGGGGTGATAAACATGTTGATACATATCTATATATACTCTGAACTGTTTGATGATGGGAATTATCTAAGTGCTAACACATGAAAGTCCCCACTAACACAGTGATTAACTTCGAGCTGGTGGCTTGTGAATAGTACTATTGGTTTGACAAACCCAGGCGGGGCCAGCACGGTTTGCTGAGACATTATCCCGTTTGCACATAACCATAATTATACAAACACGCTATGTAGTGTTAGACATAGCTACTCGGGGCATGTTGTGGGCGGAAAGGGGGCCACAGTGGTTGATTGAGCATGAGAAATGGATACACGCAGCACAAACAGTCAAGGCTTTACTGTAGCTTAGCATAATTACATCATAAACATACAAACAAACGTACTTGTGAACGTACATACATACATACTTGTGTATCTACAACTGTGATTGTTGTACGCACAACTGATTTCTTGAAACTTGTGAAACTCACAAACTATTTGTAGTTGACCCGTTTTAACATGTTTTTTAGGTATACCAGACTTGGGCTAGAAAGTCAATGTGCTACGTGTTTGACTTGCAATCAATGCTGGGTGAATTGATGCAAGTGTGCAAGTAAGAAATAAGGTCGCTTAACGGGCTGGATTTAGTGTGCAAGTAAGAAATAAGGTCGCTTAACGGGCTGGATTTAGTTTGTATCACCTAGTTGTAAACAAAGTTAGATCGATGTAAAATATTGTAAACTAGTTTGTATTGTTTTTTATAAACCATGTGGTTGATACCAGAGGTGTTTGTTACATTTCCGTTTTACGCTTCTGCAAATCGCTCAACGGGGTGTGACATGACATCCTATGTGGATGGCATAGTTGAATGCCACATGGACAATATATTTTCTTTTAATAATGGTATATAGTTAGTTAGATAGCCAAGGATCCCCATGCCGAGATGTGAGGTACCAAAGATTTCATTTAAAAAGAAGGCTTTGGATACAATTCTTACTTGTAATAAAAAAAATATTAAGAGTTACATGTTGTGCTTGTGGGTTTCTCATCTATATGAGTTTCCTTCTGAGAGTGGTCTCCGGATTAGGACAGATGAGGGCTGGAGCTAACTGATGTACAAGTTTTCATCCTTGAAATTCTATGCTCAGAGAATGGAAATGATCGGATAGACAATGGTCCATCAATGAACTAAATAACTGTTAAAAAAATCTAATTTGATGATTAATTAAACTTAAATTATAATTATGTTCATTGAAGAGGATTTTAGTGGGATAAAGATCAAATCAAGGTGGGCTTTAAATGGTTAAAGTGGGCTCTAGTTTTAGGTCGGTGATTGAGAAAAAGAAAAAGTGAATAAATAGGAAGTTGCCGACTGGCCGCTATGTATATTATTTTTTCGAAAGATGAACTTTAATAAACAGCAACACCAAAGAAAACACCACACCCAAAGACCACCACTCCACAAACTGAGAGCATCCCTCAAGACCACTCCACAAACTCAAAAAGAAAAGAAAATACATAAAGTTAAAATTACACCAATTTATCTAAGCTAAAGATCCATATTTAGACCTATACTTAAGAAAACCACTAGCCTTTGTGTCTCCTATAATCTCTTCCAAAATAACCTCTTTCCTCCAAAAACCTTCTCGCTTCTTGCCTTCCAAAGTCTCCACCAAGCAATTATGATAATTCCATAAAACATCTCCTTTTTTTACAGGGCCAAGATTGATGGTCATGTGAAGGTCTCTACTGAGAAATCAAGAATAGGAGAAACCTTACGCCAATAACTTAATTTTTCCCAAACCATCGCCGCTAAAAAAAATAATGATCATCGAATTTTGTAAAAGGAATTACTTGAGAAATAAGGGAGATAAGTTTGCTTGACGGCGGGGGAATTGAAGTCACATGACCCGTATAAAAAGTTTTTCTTTTTGACGTGTGACTTGAATCTTAGCTCGGTTAGTCTTCCCTTCAACTACTGCATAATGTTGTAAAGCCAGAATCTTCATAACAAAATGCATGAACACTTCGAAATGCATAAAAACCTAAATAGTATGGGTATTGAAGAAACACTAAGTGACCCCGGCAGATTACGGATAATCTTAGGGTCAGGTAGATGTTTCCCACGAGGGTTAGGTCCGACAAAGATGGTTATTCTTCTGATGACCTGCAAAACAGACACCGTGAGCTCGTCACTGAGAAGGGGGGTACCTCCTTGTGACCACCCTCCGGCATGAGAATCAGACTAGATTGCTCTGAATATAAATGTATATTAAGAGAAATAGCTAGAGCAGATAAGATGGTATATGATAAGATGATAAGATGATGATACCGTTCCAAGATGTTGGAGTATTTATAGCCGAAGGTAGGTTTCCAAGCAGGTACAGCCAGCTGTATAATATTCCTTTTCTACCAACTGTGGGCTACGCACGTGCCATGCTGGTGGTTGGTGGGTAGGCAGCGGCTGATAGTGACATGGCCTGCTGTGTACTATTCCTTTTCCACCAACTGCAGGCTATGTACGTGCCACGATGAGGGTTGGTGAGTAGGCAGCGGCTGATAGTGACCTTAAGTACTAGAGCGTGCTGCTCGTCGTACTGTTGTCAGTGAGCTGTCACCCTGTGATTGGTTCATGGGCTGCTTTGGTCAGATCTTGTCTATTTTGTCCATACCTTGGCAGGTATAGTACAAAAGATCCTCCAGAAGCGTACGGACTGGCTCATTTGGGCGGGAGTATTCCCGCCTTGCTCATTCATTATTCAAGTGACATTACTAAATTATTGAGAGTTAGTGCCTTGTGCGTGTAGCCTTGCTATTAGTGCGGGTAGCCTTCCCTGATGGCTTGTATCCGCAGCTGCGGGAACAGGCGGGGTACTTCACCATTGGGAGGCTTTTCCTGCGGGAACAGCTTGCGTACTGCGCGTAAGGTATTCATCTCTCTGAGCATGGTGGGTCCTGCGGAACCAGTTGGTCTTTGCGCAGAAGTCCCTCTTCAAGGTGAGTCTTGCGGGTCCAACTGGGCTCTGCTGTGACCTACCTCTTCAGGTATGGAACCTAAGGATGATATATTTGCCTTCATATAAGGTCTATCAGTCTAATATTTCCAATTGCAACCACAATTTAAAGTCCTAAAGTGTATCCAGTTGCAAGAAAATCTGAAATAAATAACAACGATCAAATGGACTAATAAAGGATTTATCTTTTGTTCATAATAATAAAACTTACTTTAGTAAAACTTGATGACAATTCCATATTAACATGTCTTAACAAATGTGGCAAGTCAGTACTTGTTTCATTTCTTTTGTTTCGTTTTCAATCAGTTGCCTGCGCACAATGTAAACACTAAACAGATTAGTAGAATTTGTTCAATTAGACATTCAAGTCACATATTTAAAATTTGGTAGTCAATATATTCTTTAGAAAAAACAACCCAACCGGTAGGAAACTCAATCGCAACAGACTCGACTTACCTAAGCTCAGCTGACTGGTTCATCAGGGCTTCGTCGGAAACCTAGGTTTGGTTGCCGGTAGTTCAACGCGACTAAGAAACCCTCCTCAACGCCTTGCTTAGTCCATAACCACTCAACACCCTCGTCACCGGGCGGGCCGACAAAGGGGTTGCCGTCGCCGATATACGCTTGAGCTACAACCTCTGCACGTATGAGAAGATGAATCTCTGCCGCCCGATCTTTTTGCTCTCTAAACGCCGACCACGCTTCGTAATTTGTGTGGCTGTTGGGACGAAAATGCGTTGTCAGACGGACAAATGAGATGAACTTGAAATCAAATCAAATGAAGGAAGAAGAAGGAGAAGAGGTGTTCCATGTGACACTGATGAGTGAAGAATGAAAGATCAAGATGGGACGGACATACGTGGCAAGGCCAGTGGTGGGGTGAGTAGCAATGTAAAGGATAAGGGTACCAAAAGTACAACTATTGTATATATAATTATTTTAGAGGCCGTGTCACATACGAAATAATTCAAATTATAACTAAAACAAATAATTACGTAGCGTGTATGAAAAAAATATATTACATCTATACTTATATCTATACAATGTGTACATAATTTGATCTTATTTATATCACAAAATGATTTTTTTTAAATTAACTTAATATAAAAAAATGCCCGTGCAAAGTCATACCCGAGAATGCTTCTTTCTATTAAAAATTCATTCTCGTTGTCATATATGTATAATTGAAAGAACTTTGGTTACGAACCAACTTTGAAAATAAGACTTCTCCTACGCTATTAGTTAGCCTAAATACAAAAGAGGCGTTACCTTTATTAATATATTTATCAATTTACCACCCATCAAAGGAAAGTAGGATATTAAATTGTAGCAATGGATGTTCTTCAAGAACTATGTTTTTCCGAGCTACATCATAAAAAAGATTTTGATAAGTTTCAGAGGACTTCTCGACTTTGTCATAATGACAACATAAAAAATAGCATGTTAACCCATTAAATTTTGTGTATATTTTGTTTCATTTGAGCATAGTTTTGCATGACATGCTTCCCATACAACGTTCTGATCATCATTAAAGGAAAAATTAATGTTGACATAAATATTTCAAATTTGATAAAAATAAGCATTGATAGGCATGGGGGTGGCATGTCGAAAGTGTTCACAAGCTTTTCTTAAATTTTAATAGTTAAGAAAAAAATAGTCAATTTCTCAAATCCCGAACCTTTTGATTATTTCAAAAAATGCCCTTATAAATAAACCTGAAACCTAAATCATGTTTAAAATTCTAACTTTCATACTTTTGACATTTTAAAGTCAACACTTTGAACCCATAACAAATTTGACAATAAATCTATTTTGCATTCTCAAACTTTTAAAAATACTCAAAATTTTCATTTTTGACCCGTAACAACCTAAATGTAGTTAATTTGTACCAAACAATCTATTTACCAACTTTTGGCCCGTAAAATCAAATTTAACTTCCACAAAAAACCCAAACAATTTTCATTTTAGAAAAATAATTTGTTGTTGATTTTTGGAATTCATCAAGTATTTTGAAATATATAGTAAAATAGTAGGTTAATATTTATATTTATAAAAATATATAGATATTATATAAATATAGTATAAAAGGAAAATAAATAATTATTGATTTCTTACATATATTATGGTATATTAGTTTTGGAGGGAAAAAATTGTGAGAATTAACCAAAACATGATAAGTGTCCACATTTATTTTACTTTATTAGAATAGGTAGATTGTGTTTGATTGTCTGGATGTGTTAAAATTTTGAATTTATATAATTATAGCATGTGATTCCACGCAATACTTTGGTTGATTGGTTGCGTGTTTTTAGGTTAGGATTTTTACATTAAGGTCATTTACTTGGTGTATCGATCTTTTTGTGGTCTAACTAGCGATAAATAATCGGGTGCGTAATTGTTAGATTTAGTTGGTTTGCCTCCCTGCGACTCTGCGACCGAGATCAAGGTCGTTTTCGAAAATTTTAATACTTCAGCCGAGCTGATATATAAAGGCCCATAGGCTCTAACGAATAACGAAATATTTAAGCTAAGTTTTTTGAACGATATTAACATTAAAACAATAAAAATAGCAAAAATATAGTAAAAAAATCAAATATAATAAGGCTACGTGTAGTGGAGGGGCTATATATGGGGGGGATTTTTGACCCGTGGCGCCACATCAGTAGATGGGCGATTTTGATTTTAGGGTGTAGTGGTTTGTAGCATAATATTGACACATGATATCGCCACGTCCTTTTTTTTCTTTTATAATTAAAATAAACAAATAAAACTTCATTACATTAAATAAATAAAAATACATTAAAATTATAAAAACAAACATTAGACTAAAAAATACATAACAAAATAATTAAAAAATAAATACATATAAAAATAGTAATTTATGCTCGTCTTCACTTTCTTCGTATTGTTTGCCATCTTCGTCTTCATCTTTGTCTCGTCTTCAAATGGACAATTCTCCCAAACTTGTTTAACCAAATCCGCCTTAAGTTGATTATGTATCTCACTACGGTCCTAAATGCACTCGTAACCGCATTGTCTTGCTCCTACGTGCCTTTTATGAGCTTATCTATCGCCTTGTTATTCTCAATAAATTGTTCGACAATGTCGGTAGTATTTCTCGAATCTATATTTGGTGAAAATAATGGGTTTTGGAGGTTGAGTTGGTATAAAATGAAAGGGAGAAAATGGTTGAATTGGTTGGGTATTTATATTGATTTTGTTAATTAATTTTTTTATTAATATGACCGTTGCCAACGGTCAAAAGATTAAAAAAAATGTTTGATCACCTCTTCGTAGTTTATATTATCCATATATCCAATCGTTGAATTGAATGGCTGAACAACCATAAAAAAAATAATAAAATAGTTAAAAGTTAAAATCATACCATGGTGATTCACTGAGTTGGTATGGTGGTGGCCGGTTTTCTGTTCGGTGGCGTCAACAATAGTGGATTGTTGGAGATGGTGGTGACTAGTGGCAGGGAACTAAAGAAGGAGGATTGAAACTTGGAAAGGGGAACGAGAACGGCGAAACATCACCAGAGGTCTTATCTTGATCGACGTTTTCTATTCTTTTTTAACTAATTACTAATTTTTTTTTAATTATTGATTTTGCCATTTGATTTGGGCACAATAACCTAAATTTTAACCAATGAATTTTGAATAAAAATTTGTTTGGCCCGATAATTCTAAAAAGTGACCAAAATCAAATTTGAATACATATAAATTATTTTTAAAATACATATAAAAATATATATATATATAAAATTTTTGGCTCACTAATGTGGTCTAAAATATACATATTCTTAAATAAATATTTCCTACACTTTTAAGACTTTTAAGCCAGGTTTTTATTGAATATTACTACTAATTGGCTTTATATCTAGATTTAAAGACCCAAATGCCAAAGAGCAAAATAATAATAATAAATAACTTCAAATTTAACGTATGATGAAATTCTTTGCTTTGAATTTTATTGTGGCATTTAAAATATGATATCAAAATATAAATTAACGTCTCATAATTGCTTTGGATAGGAATTGGTGACAAAAAGAATTCTGATGTACTAATTGGTTTGGTGGGCTACGAACGAATAACAAAGGAGCTGTCATATAATGAAAGTTTTGGGCCCACAGCTATTGGAGTATGACTCAAGAAAAGGGCATAGACATTATTATTATTATAAATTCATTCTTATGGCCGTAAAAGAAAGGAGAACATAGAGGCATTGGAAGTGGGCAGAAGAAGTTTGGACGACAGCCCTAGGCTGTCACGGAGTGCAGCCGCAAAGCAAGAAGTGAAAGAGAAAGAAAGCCTTGGTTCAACCAGATAGCATTCGGGTTCAACACCTACTCAGCCAAACATCGTTATTATTCGGTTTAATTTTATTGTTTTCTTTATGAATTCAGTTTTGGAACTTTATTTATTTGGCTTGTTCTTGAGTATGGTTGTTGGCTAAACCCTTAGACCACCTAGGTTTATGATGAACTTTTGTTGAGATTGGATTTAGTTTGGACTTTGCTTTTGTTATGGTTTATGATTAAGTAAGAGGTTTCTTGTTATTTATTCGATGCATATGTGTGCTTAGGATTGTTTGTTGAATTTTATTGTTTCACAGTTTCATTGGTGATTGTTTCATATAATAGGATTCTGTTAGGTCATCTACTGTGTGTTTTTGACTAGTTTATGGTTGATATGCATTAAAACCCTAGGAACAATATTAATAAATTAAATAGACCTAAGTGTCCTGCTAATCTAAATAGCTGTAAGGTGATAGATTATATGATAAGTCTTGGTTGTTTAAGATCGCTAGATTTAGTTCTTCGTAAGGAGTCCGTCTAGGTTTGATTTTTCAGCCTTGTTTATCTAGTCGAGCGAATACTTTAAACTACCTTTGATTTCCGCGCTGTAAGGTAGGATTTCGTTTGGAGGTACTTGTCATAAAATAAGTTAGCGATCGTAAGGGAGTCTAATTAATCTGGTGTTTTTAAGAACTTAATAGAGATCCATAAGTGTCTTCTTGAGAAGGGTCAGGGGTCTTGTTCGGGTTTTTCTTTAAGTGACTATTTTAAGATCCAGTTCCATAACTTAGCATTTTCCAACTAATTGATAATTGATACATTTGGGATTCTAGCCTAGGTGGTTGATCATCATCATTTGAATTAAGCCCAAGTTCTAAGTTTAGTCATATTTAGTTTTTTTAATTAGTTTAAAATTAGTTTATTAGTAAAACCCCCTCAAAATAATAATAAATAAATAGTCGTGTTTGTAGTTAAGTCTAATTTAGCTAGTTAACGTAATTAAAAGAGTCTCGTGGGTTCGATATCCGGACTTACTTAGCGGTACTAGAGTCGACCGGTTCACTTGCCGGTTAGTAGTTTTAGTTAAGTTAAGAGTCTAGAATTTATTACTTAGTGTCTAGATTAGCGTGTTTTTATTAGACTACTTTTAGCACATCATTCACGAATAAGTAAATGCCTCGGCAAACGTGCATTTCACACACCTTTAAGGCCGGGCCTGGGTGTAGTTACTCATCGGGTCCATATATGTTCATGATGATACATTTTCATTTGGGAAAATTCCTAAAATAGCCCCTTTTAGAGAGAGAAGTCCCAAAATAGCTCTTTTTTTGTTGGGCTATATTTTGTGGTTTATGCTTGGTATTGTTAAACTTAGATTGGGCTTAGTTAGGCCTTTATGTGTAAACTGAAATCTATTGATTTTGGTGGGCTTTACTTTGTTTTTGGCATAGGTTGGTAGTCTATATATAGGATGTATGTTTACATTTGTAGGGTCGCCAGTTGGTTCATGAGTGGGTCATCAGTTGGGTGGTTCATTCACGTGTGATTTTGGCCGTCTAAGGGTTATCATAGACGAGTATTGTACTGTTAGTGCTTAAGCACCCGACGTTAATATTAACGTGTGTTTTGAATCAAGTTCTTGGTACTGTGTTTGTGTTCTTGAATCATCCAGTGTTGGAATTCAGCACCAACACCTAGATTGTTGATATCATAATTGTAGTGATCCAGATTCGGGACTTACAATTGGTATCAGAGCCTTAGACCTATTCAGGCTCGTTATTGTGATATCAAGGATTCAAGATCTTGATTATTGGTGGTTTGCTTGTATTTTCGGTGAACAGGTGATCAGAGAAGAAGGAGAGTCAATTTTGGGAAAAGATTGGTTTTGTTTTGGAAACAAATCAAAATCCCAACTTTCTTGGAAGTTTGTTACGTTACAGATTGATTTTTGGAGAGAATCTGAGTTCTCGGCTACATCCAGTGTTCGATCACAATCAGTTCTCGGTTTCACTCAGTTCTCGGCCAAAAACTTGTTCTCGGCCATAATTAGTTCTCGGTTACACTCAATTCTCGGCCAAAAATTTGTTCTTGGCTATTACCAGTTTTCGGCTAAGGCAGTTCTCGGTTGACTTTGAGTTTTCGGTCAATTTTTGTAGTTATCGGCATCTTTTCTCAGTTGCCATTAGTTCTCGGTCAAGTTTCCAGTGTTCTCGGTTACTTTTCAAGGTTCTCGGCTCATTTGAAAGCACTGGGCTCACCTAGTTGGGCTTTGGATTTTGTTTAAGTGGGTTTCTAATTCGTTGGGCCAGTTATTCGAGGTAAGTTCATGGCCTTCACCACCACCAAATCCTCTGAGGTAAAATTTCAACCATGTTCTCAAGATTGTGTGGATAAAATTAATCTATACAAACTCCACAATGATAACTTGCTTAGAGATATGGAAAGAGTGAAATCCGAAAATTTTAAACTTAAGAAAAATGAAAAAGCCTTCTTAGATAAAATAGAAGCAAATAAAAAGGATTTTTCTAAGCTTAAGTCTGAATTCAGCATAAAATGTTGTCACCACCTAGATGTCAAGCAGGAAATTGCTAAATTAACCGCTAAACTGGAAGCCTCCAAATTAGAAATTTTGAATTTAAATGCTAAATTTGAAAGAGCTGAACTTGATTTCAAAAAATTCGAGGGTTCCAGTAAAATAGTTAGTTCAATGATTGATAATCAGCTATGGTGGAAGGAAAATGAAGGTAGGGGTATAGGTTATAATCAGGTGCCCCCACCTTACAATGATAACTATGTTCAACTTCCTGTCACCAAAGAACAAGAAGAAAAAGAAAAGTGCATGCAGTATGGTAAGTCAACTGCAAACGACAAGGGTAAGGTTGGTTCAGTCACGACAACTGAATCAACAATCGGGGTGAACGATTCTAATGTGTTTACTTCATGTGCAGACGAAGTAATTATTGAGGAATGGACTGATGAGGATGATGATTCATCTGTTTTGAATAACAAAGACATTGACTCTCATGTTTCTTTAAATTTGCCGGTTTTGAACTCGATTACTGCAGATGTCTGTGTGGGCTCCATTACAAAGAGCAATAAACTTGATGAAATTAAAAATCCAAATAAACTTTTTTCACCTAATTTTGTTAAAGAAAGATGTTCATGTACTCACCACTGTGAATCCAAAGGAAGACAAACAAGCTCACATAACAGAGCAAGATCGGGAATCGGCCACAACGATTTTTTCATTAAAAGGCAACCCTGTTTCAACCGTGGCATTCCCGGTCACATTGCTAGAAATTGTTCTCGTCTCCCTTATGTTCCATATTACAGACACCATCAGAGGACCATGCCTCAAAATACCTACAAGAACTTTAACTCAAATAAAACGAGGTATTATAAGGCAAGACCCTCTAACGGTGATTGGAGGAGAAACAAGGCTGATAGGTCAAGTTCCCATCAGACCAAGCATATTATGGTTCAAAAGCGTAACGGGAACTCTGTTTCGGCTCTAAGACCAAAGTGGTCCTCAGAATCGAAATCGGTTAGAAAGTCAAAGTCAAATGTCCATTCCGTCAGCAAACCGGAGACAAAGCCAATTGCCTGTTCAAAAAATAAAGTTTTAAAACCCAAATACAGATGGTTGCCTAAATCTCTGGTGAACAAGTCATCAAAGTCTTCCTGTTCGATTTTTGATAATAGGGAAGACATGTCATGGCAACCCGTGACACGTTTGAACAAGTCAGGTTTACCCAGAACGACTATGGACTGGGTACTTAAGACTAACTAATCTCGCACATCGTGCAGGAACAGCTATAGAGGAATATCATCAGACCATGGTATGTTGATAGTGGTTGTTCCAGGCACATGACAAGAGACATCTCTCAACTACACGACATTCAAATTTTTAATGGAGGGTATGTTTCCTTAGCGGGAGGAGAGAAGGGTACTTTGATTGGGTGATCGACTCATTTCATGGCAGTGCAAGAAACAACAAACGGTGTCCACTTCGACTGCCTAGGCGAATGATGTTGCTTCTGCCTGCTGTTCACATGTCATCTGGATGCAACATCAATTGCTGGATCATGGTTTGAAATTTCTTTACTTCTATTTTCTGTGAAAATGATGCTGCCATTGTCATTGTTAAAAACCTGTTCTGCATTCTAAAACCAAGCACATCGATATCAAAATTCATTTTATTCATGACTGTTATGACCGGAAACTATTCCATCTTGAACAGGTCCACACTGATAATAATGTGGCGGACCTTTTTACGAAACCGGTCGGAACAGCCAGATTTAATGTGCTTGTAGAGTTTCTTAAGATGTTACGTTTTAAAGACCTGGTATTTTTTAGGTTTAAATTGTGTACATAATTTCTGTACAAATTTAGGGGGAGAAAAAGAAAAATACAAAAAGTGTGTGTGTGTGTGCTTAATAAAAATAAAAAAATGAAAATAAAAATAAAAAATCAAAAACGTCTTGTTCTCTTGCTTAAAATCATGCCGGTTATTCAAGTTCAACGGACATATTTCATATGTTTGGTCCTGTCATCAATTCTTGACTCATGGGATAGCCATTAACCTTAGGACTGAAAGTGACCGGGGCAACTGAACATACATAAAAAAATTATTTTTGGTTTAACTATCAGTTTAAGTTCTTTCACTGAAAATTATGTCGGCCATCTAAAGTTTGAAGGACACATTTTATTATGTGTTTGGTCCTATTGTCTACCTGTAGACACATAGGATAGCTATTCACCTGAAAACTGAAGGCAGTTGGGGCGATTGGATTTTAAATCGTCTTCGGAATATTATCAGGGAAGTGATATTGTTATTCAGCTAAAAGCTTTTCAGATAGCTTAAAGTATTTTCAAATGAAAATTGATCTAACCTTTGAGAAATGATAGATAAATTGATTTCGAGTGCCTAACATGTGAAGTTATTAGGCTAAAAAGGCTTTTGATTAGTTATTGATGTGTGTGGAAGCTTTTCATGATAATTAAAAGTTTGAAGTGATATAAAATAAATTTGCTAAACTTATTATGGAGAGTCATTTTGAAGATATTTTCATGTTCCTAGATACATCTCTCCGAATGATAGGCAGAAAAGTAATTACCTAGTCATATACGAGCCCGTTAGTATCTTGATCACCAAAAAGATTATATTTCATATTAAAAAAAAATTTTAATTTATCATTAAAATTGTTTTCTAAAAGCTTAAAAGGGGTCTCAGGGAATTACAGGGGCGGGGCATTCAAGTAAGTCCTAAACACCCTGAATGTAAGGGTTGTAAGTCCGAATGGCATGTAAGTCCAACGTTCAACCTTAAAGCTTAAAATCATTTTTTCTAGAGAAAATTATTTTGATCAAGTACTAGGGGATTGGAGTCAAATTGGGGTGAACTGGGAAAAGCCAAATACGACTTGAGAATAGATAAGGGACATCAGAGGTCCATAAGTGATGTCCATATAAGTCTTATGCCTAATCGAATCTAATCATATCATTATCGCAATGAAAATCATGAAAATTACCCGCTATCAACCTTTTCACTATGTAACAATAATGTTGAAAATGAATCATTGTGAAAGTGCCTTAATCAATATGATCTCATGTTTGGATCTTTCCATAAAAGGTGTTTCGTTTTTAAATAGCTGAAATTTGATCCCAATATACGTTGATTTTCTAAAGACTGGATAGGTAAATTTTTGTTTTAGTTTAGTTTTTATTCTAATTTTATTTTGTTTTTAATTTTTAGTTTTTACCTCATGTTTACTCGTGTCGAAACAAATGTCTTAAGAAATCGTTTTCAAATGAATCGGGATTATTTTTTAGATCATGAAATTTGACGGTTGCAAACAATGTCGTGGGCCATTCAGTTGTGCCGAATGTGTCCATAATATTTGTGTTATTGTTCGAGTCATTTTTGGTCCAAGTTGTTTGGGTTAATGGTGTTCTCAGGGCCATCCTGGTTCTCGGCTTAGATGGGTATCTCAGAAGTTCAAAAGGGTTTTGTTTGCAGATTTGATTAAGTTTGGAAGGGAGTCAGTGGTTTATTAAGGTCCTTCATCCGTTGGTCATGTTTGGAAGATTTGCTGAGATCGAGGCAGATGATGATGCTGTTGGTGCAGCTGTAGCTGAGGAACATGTGGTTCCTGCTCAAAGGTAAAACAGTCAGTACCTGCTACTGAACAAGTTAAGGAGTTCGAAGCGTTCAAGAAAAAGCTTCAGTTGACTGCATTGAAACCTCCTCAATCAGTCACTGCGACACATGTTGAAGATGATATTGACGAAGAACCAGCCACCGATCTTATTCTACGCAAACGACGAAGAAAGATCCGAGACCGGGCGTGTTGGCTAGTGATGTGATACCAACTACTCAACCAACTGTTGCTGAGCCCGTCACTGTTGAAGCTCAGACAGCTCAAGGCCCATCTCATGCTGCTAAACAAACTCAAGAACAGAGTTTTGAAGATATCTTCGAGCACGACTAAAATCAAGCAATAAACCAAGGGGGAGATTGTTGGGCTATATTTTGTGGTTTATGCTTGGTATTGTTAAACTTAGATTGGGCTTCGTTGGGCATTTATGTGTAAACCGAAATCTATTGATTTTGGTGGGCTTTACTTTGTTTTGGGCCTAGGTTGGTAGTCTATATATAGGATGTATGTTTACATTTGTAGGGTCGCTAGTTGGTTCGTGAGTGGGTCATCAATTGGGTGGTTCATTCACGCGTGATTTTGGCCGTCTAAGGGTTATCATAGACGAGTATTGTACTGTTAGTGTTTAAGCACCCGACGTTAATATTAACGTGTGTTTTGAAGTAAGTTCTTGGTACTGTGTTTGTGTTCTTGAATCATCCAGTGTTGGAATTCCGCACCAACACCTAGATTGTTGATATCATAATTGTAGTGATCAAGATTCGGGACCTACATTTTTCCTCAAAATCTTTTATAATTTGGACTGTCAAGACGCATTGGGAAAAAATAAAAATAAAGACGAGATTTCGAAAGAAAGTCAGGTAAAAGACAAGATTTGGGGTAATAAAGTTGGTAAAGTCCAAATTATTTGTAATCTTGGAGCAAAAGTTCAAAATTTTTAAAAACTTTTTGACTCAAAAAAACCGTCTTGAGAGACTGTTTTTTTTTTGTTTCCTACCTTTCCTATCCAAAATTTCAAATTCTTGGAAAATTATATTTTTTACAATTATATCCCTAAACCACCATCACCACCACCACCACCACCTTGAACCACCACCATCACCGACGCTGGCTGCCCCACCCACCCTAGCACCACCACCATCACTACCACCATAGCCGCCTCCACCACCACCACCACTATCACCGACCCCGTCGGCCCCATCACCACCACCGTCACTACCACCATAGCCGCCTCCACCACAACTGCACCCATCACCTCCACCACCGCTGCACCCATCACCGCGGCTATGGTCTCCCACTCGTTGGAAACATCCACCAACTCAATCTAGACTGACATTTTGGGAATTTTCCCAAAAGATTTTAAAAGGACATATTTAAAATCTCTTTTTAAAAATGAGACATTTTGGGAATTTTTCCAAAAGATTTTAATAATGAATTATATTATTAAAATTAATTATATTATTAAACATAGGTCCACACCGTCTCAATAATCCATAATCCTATATAACATTTTAAAGTACTTTATTTTAAAAGATTTTCCTAGTGATTTGAGCTCTTTTAGTTACGTTTGCAGAATTAGGGCATGCTTTGTAGGAAGTTTTAAATGTTTTAGGAGTTTCTAGCTTTAAACTAAAAAAATAAAAAATAAAAGAAAAATAAAAATAAAACTCATACTCAATAAAAAACTTTGTTTGTTTGGAAAGGCTTGAAGCTTTTAGGTTAGGAGAAAAAACTTGAAGCTAAAAGCTTCTACTAATAGCGTTTAAAAAAAGCTACAAGCTTTTAGTATTTAAAATTTTACAAGTTTTTTATTTGAACTTACATCAACTTTTATTAACTTATATAATAGTTACATATTTAGTTACATATTTAACCTTTATTTAAAACCAGCTACCCCACAACTTTTTAAGAGACCATAACTTTTTCCCACGTTAATATTTTTAAAAAAAATTGTATCATAAAAACGAGCATTTTATTCTTTTTAGTTTAAGTATGATATTGCTATACATCTTTAACTTTAGAAAATTAATATTACGTGATTACCGGTTAGGATCGGCAACAAGTCGAGCCCGATGAGCTCGGATCATGTGTAAGACCAAATTAGGGTCGGAACGAGTCGATAAGGGTTAATTTAGTTCGGCTCGTGTCTGTACGATTTTGAGTCGAAATGGGTCAGGTCGGAACAAGTTTTAGTTTAAACCAGTGTCTTATCGGAACGGGATTAAGATAAAAAAAGGTTGGTTAAAAAAATTATCTATTTGAAATAACTGTATGTTTCAGTTTTGCTTTTTGATTTTCACTACTAGTTAAACACGTATTGCCTTTGCCAAAATACACGTCTACATTCGGGTATTGTTTGCACTGTTATCAGGTGAATCTTGTATTGACACATATTATGTGGTTTATGTTAGGTTGCGCGCCCACCGCATCGCACCACGCGGACACCCAACTAGTTTTATTAAAAGCTATAACTACTCTGTCAAACACATAAATATTTCTAAAAAGCTACAGCTAACGTTTATATGGTTATGTTTGGTAGGGAGCTTCTAGGAGATTTTAGAAGTTTCTAGTTTGACAAAACAGCAAAAGACGTCCTTTATGTTTGGACGTTTTTTCAATAGACGTCCTTTCGGGAAACAAATGGCAGAAAGCATACTGTATGTTTCAAATTTCTTTCATGTTACGTCCTTTGACCCTAACCCAATTAACTTTTCCGTTATATATGGTAATGTGCAAGGCACATGAGGGTAGTTTCATAAATATACATAATTATTAACCAAGAAATTAAAGAAAAAAATAATATATTAATATGGTCCCACCTTCACACATTGTCTTCTTCAACACCCACCTCAAACCCATTAGTTTCATATTTCACCACCTACCTCCGGTCCTTCACTACCGTCGTTATATAGCCGCAAACCTCAACCCCCATCGCCGTTCAACATCCATCTCGCCACTCATGTCTCACTGTCTAGAATTGAAATATCCTCCACCATCCTCGCCACTCTTCCCTCACTGTCTGGAATTGAAATATCCTCCACCGCCGTTCAACATCCATCTCGCCGTTCAACATCCTCCACCACCGTCGTTCCATAGCCGCTAAACCTCAACCCCCATCGTCGTTCCTAAACTACCCACACAGCTGGAACAGGCCGAAGAGGACATTGAAGGGCTAACCAATCCAAGATCTGATTCCGGTGAACTATGGCAATCAAGGGCTAATCGAACAAGACCAAACTGAATTTCTAGAACTAGGGTTTAGTTTGAATTGACAATTTCGAGAATGAATGAGGGATTGGAATTTTAGACGATGAACCAGGCATGGTTGCGGCGGTGGCCGAAGATGGTTCCGATGACCATGATTTTTGAGAATCGTGGTTGGAGCTGTGGGACAAGACTTCGAGGGGGGAGTCGGAGTCTAGATCTAGTTAGTCATCGGAAACGAGGGTTTTTGGGGTTTGAATTGAGGGGCTGATGTCGTCGTTGTGTGAGGTGTTGAGGCGTTTCTTGGTGGTGGTGGTGCTAGTTATAGGTGATACTCGATTCATAATAGTTCCACCAGAGAAGATGACCGGAGATCGTGGTGTTGATGATTGTGGCCAGCGGCAGGTCTAGGACTGGGTTGAAGAGGTGTATACTGTATAGGCAATATATAACATATTTTATTTTATTTTTTTTGGAAAATTAAAGGATTAATTATTAAATAAATAGGTATATTTACAAAACTACCCTCGTGTGCCTTGCACATGACCATATTTAATGAGAAAAATTAACTAGGTTAGGGTCAAAGGACGTAAGTGAAAGGAATTTGAAACATACCGTTTGCTTTCTACTATTTGTTTTAAGAAAGGACGTCTATTGAAAAAACGTCCAAACATAAAGGACGTCTTTTGCTGTTTTGTCTTCTAGTTTTAAACTTTTAAGAAAAAACTCCTACTCAATAAAAAACTTTGTTTGGTTGAATGAGCTTGAAGCTTTAAGGTTCTAGTAACGTTTATAAAAAAGTTACAAGCTTTTAGTATTTAAAATTACTTAAATAACCTTCCAAGATATATATTTAATATTATGTTCTTTTAGTTATGCCCTTTTTAGTCATTTTATTATCTATACTATATATAATATAATATTACTTTTAAAAAATAGTTACAAGTTTGATACTTCAACTTCAATCAACTTTTGTTAATTTATATAATACTTATACAAGTAATCCTAATTCAAAACCAACTACCCCCAAAACTTTTTAAGGGCCATAACTTTTTCACACGTTAATATTTTTTTTAAAAAAGTTACATTATGAAAATGAGCATGTTATTCTCTTTAATTTGAGTATAGTATTGCCATACTTACTTAGCTTTAAAAAAATAACATTTACGTGATTACCAGCTAGGACCGACAACAAGTCGAGTCAGGCGAGCTCAGATCATGTGTAAGACCAAATTAGGGTCGGAACAAGTCGATACAAAAAAGAGTTAATTTAGTTCGATTGTTGGTACGATTTCGAGTCGAAAAAGGTCAGGTCAGAACATGTCTCAAATTAGAATAGTGTCTAGTTTGAATGGGATTCGGGTCAAAAAAGGTTGGCTTAAAAAATTATTTATTTGAAATTACTGTATATTTCAGATTTGCTTCTTGATTTTCGCCACTGGTTATATGGATGATGTTGTTTACATGTATTGGGACCGACAAACGTGTGTTAAGCGCCACGAAACACGCGTAACCCAACATTAGTAAGCACATGGCCAAACGCCCTGCACCATTATTCATGGTAAATTACGCGCGTGGTGTAGGTGACGCAAGTTTAATGGTTGTAACATGCGTTCTGGTGCCGGTTACGCGTGTTCAATATTCGGTTACACGTGTACTGGCTTTGAACGAATTATACCTTTACATTTGGGTTATCTGTGCACTGTCATCAGGTGATATATGTGCCGACATTAATTATGCGGTTGATGTCAGTTTGCGCGCCCACCTGTCGCACCGTGCGGGCAAACAATTAGTTTTATCAAAACCTCTAACTACTCTACCAAACACCTAAATATATCTGCTAGTTTTGCCAAACATGCCCATAATTGGTACTAGCCGGCACAATAAACTTTCACATATTCTTTTGGGCCAAAGATTCAAAGATGCTTTCATATGAGATGTACTTTTGACGAGCATATGCCTATTGGGCCAAAGGGCAGCTCAATAGCCAAATACTTGGTTAATTTGGGTTAACGGGTCCATACAATGCCCAATAGCAACTTAATTACTATTTTGGGTAAGCTCATTATGTACGTATAGGACGTGACGCATATGTTTTTCTGTTTTAGTGCCTTTGTATTAGTTATGATAACAAGATGAACTAGTCCATACGTAAGAAATAATTTAAAATGTATAGAATTTAATAAATAATTAATTATCTAATCGGAAGTAGAGCTCTAGCTTTAAAAACTATTCATGAGTCCAGCTTGAGCATTAGAAATAGAGCTCAAGGTTTCATAAGTTAAACAAGTGTAGCTCGCGTTTAGCTCATTTACACCTCCTACATACATTACATCAATATAATCGAGTATAAATCTGTTGTAACTTTAAGACTGCAAACTTCTTCAATCCTTACACCTAACACCAAAGATTTGTGATGCATGAGTATTCATGGGCGTGCATCTTGGGGTCGCATGTGCTAAAGGGTTGGGCTCCTAGATGGGTTGAGAGATGTTATGGGACAATCAGGTAGGTCGTTATACCATGCGTAGTGGGGTGCTTTCCCCACCCAAAAAACCCCTATAGCGCCGGAAACACCGCCTTCAGGGCGTTATGGGCTGTTTTGGGGTGGGGGCGCTTCCCACAAAGCGTCAGATGAGGGTAGAAAGGGGGGGGGAGGGTTGTTGAATGGTTGGTTTCATTTGTTTTTTAAATATAAGAATAATAATATAATAAGAAGGTAATTTGAAAGTTCTCTATCAATTATATCCATTTTAGCAAAAAAGCCCATATGGTGACGTGGCGCAACATGGTGCATAACATCCTCATAGGGGGCTCAATCCACTACACATGATCTTAGGATATGGGCGTCGAAGGTTTGAACTAAGCGTGGAGCTAAGGGAGTGGAAGTCTGTTTATCGTTTTGGATTTTTATTCTAAAAGTTTTAAATTTGGTTTCCAATAATCTGGTTTTCTTGTGAATTTGATAATATGCTAATTTTTATTTATAAGATAAGTTTTAGGGTTAATAGTGTCTTTGGTTTTTTCTTGACACTAAACAAATTATCCTTTAAGGATTCTATCAAAACATTCAATTTTTGGAAGCTTCCAATTAAGAATCATTTGTGTTTAACTGTGCGTTCTCAAATCCATTTGTTTGCATCAATATGACTTGTATTTAGAGTCACTTTTAAGCTCGATACTAGATTAATGCAACATGATGATGACTCAATGAAACATATAGAATTTTAGTCCACAACAAAAGTCTTTTTATGTGATTTTGATCATTTTAACTTTAACTCGAAAACAACATCAATATATGAAAATCGAAAAAACAAATGAGAAAATAAATACACAACCAGGCTTTTTAAGCGATCCCAAAAGACTAAGGTAGCGTTTGGTATGCATGACTGACAGTAGGAATGGAATGATTCATTACGTGGGAATGAAAAAAATGGTGTTTGGTTGCTCAAGGGAATGGAATCATCCATTACACATGGAATTTCATTCCATCAAAACCATTCCTTCTCACCCCTCTTCTTTTTTTTTATTCCATTCCTCCTTCACCTTACTTTCTCAACAACACCACCACCTAGCAACCACCACCACCACCACTACCATAGGCACCACCACCAACTCCGCCGACACCACCACCGCCGACACCACCACCGCCGCCACCACCACCATCGCCACCACTATTTTTGTCGCCGGAGCTACCACCGTCACCATTGTAGGGGTTTTTTTTTTGGTTAAAAAGTATTTTGAGATATGAGTGTTTTTATTATTTCTGTTTCATTTATGCAATTTTTTTGGATACCAAACAATAAAAATTAATAATTGATTTCATTCCTGTAGGTTAACCAAACAACGAAAAGGAATGGTAATGATCAATTTCATTTCTCTTGTCTATTCCATTCCTTCTCCTATTTCATTCCCCTTCATTCCATTACCTCCAACCAAACATACCCTAAAGTTAACTGATACAAAAAGAGTCCAAGCGCCCATAACATTCAATAATAAGGTATTTAAAGCCCATTTTGGAAGTCAGAATCCATCTAACCTTGGTTAATAAGAGATTTTTTTCAACAACGTAAAGCCAACCATTATGGTAACTAAAGCAAAAACTATTAAACGACACTGAAATTTGTATTAATAAAATCCATGATACCACATAAAGATAAATGAGTAACCGAAATTAAACAGGTCATGTTCGGGTTACATATATAATTAAACGGGTTGTGTTCGAGTTTACCTGTTAAAAACCGTTTGATTAAACAAGTCGACCAGCAAACTTGTATAATTAAAAAGGTCGGCACGCTAACTTGTGTAACTCAAACTTTTTACAACCCATAACACGTTCTCAACTTGATTATTACTAGTCAGCATGCTAACTCACGTTTAGATAAATTGACTAAAGCCTAAAGGCTATCTTAGAAGACACAGAGGGGAGGATGATAATAGTTTTTATGTTTCTTGTCTAAAGAATATTTTTTCTTTTTTAGATTTGTACATGCATGCCTCGTCTAGTTGTCTATATTTTAATTACATCTATCTATGGTGGTTAGGGTTCACAATATGTGAAGGTAGACAAGAAGGTTTTCCACAATGGATTGTGACAGACAATAGGGCGGTGCCAGGGATGGGGAGTATGAATGTACATAAATTTAGAACTTTATTTTTTTCAAAATAAATAAAGGGGAAAGGGAATATGGTGCTGTTAGGCGTGTAAGTTTACACGTAAAATCAATCAAAATTACGTAGTTTTGATTAAAACATCCTCATCTATTTTAAATTCTTTCCATGTTTAAGATAATTCTATGTCAACTCTTTGATCATATTCTTGTTTAAATAAATTTCCATCCCAAAAATACAAAGGTTTTAGTTTTTAGAGAGTAAATTATTTTGGCTATTATGGTTGTACAGTGTAAAATGTTTTGCAGGTTTTACATCTGCAGGTTTTTCAGTATGATGTACTTGTGCTAGTGTTGGATGATTCATGATTCTAGTTTCATTTATTTAATTAGTATACAAAAACTTAAAATCCATTAAAAAAAATAAAATAATCCAATAAATTAAGCCACTTATGTAAGAATAGTTGTTAATAGTCGTTCTGAAGTTAAAATTCAAAAGAAAAAATAAAATAAGTAAAGAAATCGCAAGTCACTGCGTAAGAAACACAATTAAATTTTGGGTCATTAGTTTTCCCTTAAAAAACTATTTCTAATTTGTAGGATAGAACGGCTAATTCAAGTTCAGTTTAAGGTGTCCATTGGATGATTAGATCTCCCGTAATGTCACATATTTAGAATAATTTATATATTAAAAAGATCCAATACAAAGAGCTCTTATGATATCCAAACCCTAATGTATAAAATGTACGAATTACTTCCATGTCATAATATTTATGAAGTAAATAATTAAAATAATTACGTATGAAGTGACAATAGTTACGCATAAAATAAAATAATTATGCATCAAGAAAATAACGTAACTTATAAAATACTAGTGCAAGCTATATTATTTTTCACACATTTACATTTATGTCATCATGTTTTTTATTTTAAGTGAAATCAAGTGTCATGCTTCGTTCATATGCTTTCTACCATAAGGAGCCTTTGTACAATACCCTCCGTATTGTACAAAGCGTACAATGTCATAAGAAGTCAACATGTATCCTTATGGCAAAGATTCACTTCGCCTATGCCAAAATCACACACAAAGTTAAACAATCACGCAATTATATGAAACTTACGCACGTACATAAATACGGAACCTATACAAATGAATACACATTTTATATAAACAATTACGCAGCTTATATGAAAATGAAGCAACCTATTTTTCTAATTATCCATGTACGCCATCCCGCACGTTATACGCTCAACAAATCTAGGTTTTTCTTATAAAACTCGATTTAAAAAAAGTATAGCAATAGGGTAATCAAATTAAAACGAATAAAATTCTTGCTTTTATGATGTAATTCTTTTTAAAAAAAATTTTAACGCCGTATTGCTAGCTAGCTCGTGCAATCAATAAAAAAGGTTTGCGTTAGTAAGCTAGCTTTGTAAGCGAAGCAAAAAAAATTATGGACGTTTAGAAATTTGAAGTAACTTGAAAAATGTCTAACAATGATATGCTATACAAGTTTTACCCCTCTAGGTCTTTTAACGCTTGAAAATGGTGATGTGGCATTCTTCGTATGCCATTGATTTCTTAATCTATAAGGGTACAAAAAGTAAAACCCCTCATACATTTGTATGATAAGAAGCCTTTTATTGGATCATTTATCTAGTGCCGGGCATAAACAAAATGTTTTCATTAAGTTTGGTTAACTATCGTTCTATGACAAATGTTTTCGGTCCAGTTTGGTTGGATAAGGTCGTGTTATATAAAGAAATGATAATCAAATTAAATTTCATATATTAAAAAAAGTACGTGAAACATCATTACAAATGCAGAGATTGCATATGGAAGTGCTACTGCCATTGGTTAACGACCGAACGCCACTCGGTCATCCCCCGAAACATTGTCTTCATGTATTTCTAGTACATTTGGTTCAAACAGACCTTTAGACACCTCCTGCGTAATTAGGACAAAACACCGAGATTCCAACCACCCTTAGTGTTTATCTATTTCCCAATCCTGAATCCAAAACAAATACTTTGCACATCAACACATGCAGCATCCTGCCGCTTTTGATGTTGCCACACCGTTGTCGCTTCCTGACCGCCATCGATGACCACTGAGTATGCCTTTGATATTGCCACGACGCTTTCTCCAGATCACACCCCAACTGCCACAACAAGTTACACCCGACTCATTAAACCTTGAACCGATTATAACCACCACCAAACTGTCATAGCCATGCTATTCTTCTTTATTGTTCGCCCTAACTCCAAAATTGTTTGATGTACAAGACTCGCAGCGAACCTCGCCACTCGGTTTTTGGTTCTTTAAGAACCCTAGTAACCGCTGTTGAATTCTTGATTGATGATTGAATACAATGATCTTGATCTTTGAATCTTTCTCAACTTTCCCAAACTAAGCATTTCGGTAACTTATCTTCCACCTTTTAACCCTAATGACTTTTCTTCCGTGGACTAGGAAACACCCTTGCCTTTCCTCGCGACCTCTCTGGTACACCCCAATCAACGGCAGAATGCCGGGGCGCTAACTGTTGGTTCATAGCTCACAAGGCACTAACATACAATATTTGTGACAATATCTAATTATTTTATTAAATTCAAATCAAGTACATAATATTCAAAAGAATTTACAAATGACCAAATAAATCAAATACTCTTGTTTATTTTAATATCCTAAAAGCCAAATAAACTAGGTTATTCAATAACTTCAACCGTCCAAGGTAAACATCCTGTAATATGTGTAAAAAGAGGTTTGCCAACAAAACAAGTTGAGTAAGTAATCACCAGATTTTGATAATAAATATATTATATATGAATATGCACCTTTTTGTATAAGTACGTGTAACATATACTTATATTGCTCGCACAGATGCGCCTTATTGTACATCGACTTATCCAAATCACCCTTATGCCTTACTCTTCCAAACAATGTCCCTATCAAATTTTGATCAAACTCGCACCTATCATCCATAGTATCTCTAAACCCCACACATCCCGTTTAACTGGTAGTACATCAATAACCACCGGTTATCCTGTATCACCGCCTCAATATGGTTCTCCCCCACAACATAACGAGCAGTATCCCAGAATGCACGAATAATACTCATATAGATGACTGTGTCGGTAGAGATAGCTCGATAGATCCGCACTCTCTTAAGGATATTGATAATCCCACCAAACATAGCAGAACTGAAAAAATCATCCTGTAAGAATGCACATATGTTGTGCTTCTTATCCCAAGGTAATAGCATAGGTTCTAGTTCTGGCTCAGCTTCTTGTACATCAACATTAACGTCCGGATCAGTTTGCTGCTCGGTACAAGATCAGGTATATGTTCATCAGCTATACTATAAAAAAATATGTTAGTATAGAAAAATATTAAAAATACCTTTCTTTTTATAAATGACAACTCATTCGTTAAAATTTTCTGCACGAATGAGTACATTTGTTAATCCTTACTTTAACGAATCAACTACTTATTCGTTTGTATTAACGAATCACTAAATTATTCGTTACATTAATGAATCAGCTAGTCATTCGTTACTTTAACGAAAGAACAAGTCATTCGTTACTTTTAACGAATGGATATGTTATTCGTTATATTAAGGAATAATCCTTGTCATTCGTCAATGTATAACGAATAATACATTAACCCCTCAATTTAACTTCAAAGACCAAGGTCAAAATTACCAAAAACACAAAAAGTCAAAATCGTTTCAATCTGCAACTGATACTTGTCTACACAACGATTAAACTCTAATTAATCCTAATATGATTCATCATTAGAAATCCTAAAACCTTAGATTTAATCAATTTTCATATTACAATCAACGATTAAGAGTTTTAACGATTATCTAGTTTCGGTTAAGTTTTTAATTGATTAAACCCTTAATACCGGACTAAATCTTTGAAATCTGGTATGCATAGATTCGCCTATACCTGTAGATAATGAAACGATAAGTGAAAATGAGTAATATCAACATTTAGGATTCTGGAAAAAAATTGCAAGAGTTTCCCTTGTATATGGTTAATAAAATAATGAAGACGAATGAGCACACCATTCGTCTTCTGGGGTTATAAACCCCAGCAATAATGTCACGAATCCCGATGCGATTCGTTAATTCAAACTAACGAATGATACATTCATTCGTTACTTCAAATTTGCTATTTGTTTAAAATCCCACGAATAACCTCCATTCGTTAACATTTTAATGAATATACAAGTCATTCGTTAATTTCTAACGAATAAGTTAATTTAAGTTGCCATTCGTTAATACATTACACAAATGAACACTTTCGTTATCAGCAAGTGGAAGCGAATGTGCATTCATAACGAATGACGTTCATACATTGTGAATCTTTAACGAATGTCAAGTCGTTTGTTATATTGTTATTACAAATAGTCAATACCCCTTAACGAATGAAATCAATTTCATTCAAAACTAATTAAATAATCACTTTTAATCCAATTAGGGTTTCAAGTGATATTACTTTAATATTATTTATGTTAACCGACCAAACTTTGATCGGAAATCATTAAATTAAGCGGATATACTTTAAAAACAATACGTTAAGAACAAATTAACTTAAAACGTGGGGAAAATATTTTGGATTTTATCTTTGAATAGTTCGCTCGCTCGGTAAATCGAAAATAAAGCATAAATAAAATCTTTTTGATTTTTTGAAGTTTATATCAAAACACACTAAAAATCTTTTTGTATTTTTCAGTTATCAAACAAAATAACGAAAATGAAATACTGAAATATAAAGCAATGAATGTAAAGGCAATTAAAGCTGTACATATTTTTGTGAGTTTGAGTAGGGAATCGTATTAACTTATGACGTTTCCAAGCAACACTTCAATTTCAATCTTATTATGCATGTAATCCAACGATGATTGCAGATATAACTATCCTCTTAAACTTTACACAGACTTGTCGGAAAATTTACGATATTTTTTAAGTTTCAGTTAAACACGAATCATATGTGGTCGCCACCTATCAGACGTAACTTTTCTATCTCTTATACAGTGAAGTTTTCACATGTCGTTTTTCTTTTGATTTTAAGATCTGATTAACTAACTCATGCAAAAATAAAGAAAGTAAAAATAAAGCAGAACGTTAAAAATTTTCCCTTAAGATCGGTATTATTACTACACGCAGATAAGGTTCCATTTAAACAAAATAAGAAAATAAAAATAAGTTGAAGTTGTATAAAGTCTTAACAATTAATTCGGATTATCCCGTATTATCGTGCGGAGAAAGTCCAAGACTTTACATGAAACACCAAGAAAATAAAGCAGAATATTCAAATATTAACCCTCAGGTTGGATAGTCTCATCATGCAGAAGAGAATCCAATATTTGAACAAAAATAAAGAAAAAATAAAGTTGAATTTCTTTGCAAAATAAAAAGAAAAATAAGCTGAATTGTTTTGCAGAATCTAAGCATGCACACACAGTAATCATTAAACTTTTTGATTTTTCAAATTAGATATACAATCACGCGTCAAGATGTAATGCCACCAGATTCGGTGATCGTTATGTTTATATCTTATCTGTTTCTATGTAGTATGTCAAGCCTATCTTTACATATCATATTGCTGGTCTTAAGGAACTTATCAATATAATTTATTCATGTGCTAGATCCATCACGTCAATGTACTATCATTTTCCCTTTTTGCTTCAAAAACTCATTTTGAGGAGCAGTTTTCAATGTTTTTGTATTTTTGATACTTGAATGTTTTTGGGTTTTAAATTTTCTATATACAAACTGAAATCACAATATTTTTGTATTTTTCTAATTTCCCCCCCCCCCCCCCTAAAACATATAAAATAAAAGAAAACATAAAAATATAAAAATAAATGATTTAACCGAGCAATTGAACTTCTGTTAATGTTTTTAATCCATTTATACCAAGCAAATGTTTAAATCTCGTTTTATTAAACGCTTTGGTATAAAGGTCAGCTTTTTGGAAATCTGTGTGAATTTTATCAAAACTGATTAATTTCTTTTCGTAACAGTCATGGATAAAATGATATAAGATTTCGATGTGTTTTGTTTTTGAGTGTTGAACATGGTTTTTGTTGATAGAAATGGCAGCAGAATTATCAATAAAAATAGGCATTGTTAGAAACTTCAAACCGTAATCCCACAAATGCTCCTGGATCCAGAGAACTTGTGAACAACTTGAGGTCGCCACAAACTCCGCTTCGGCTGTTGAAGTTGAGGCCGTTGTCTGCTTCTTACATTGCCAGGAAACAAGCCGGTTTCTTAGATATTGACATCCCCATGTTGTTAATTTGAAATTGATCTTGTAGCCTCCGTAATCCGAATCGGTATAAGTCGTCAAATCGAAACTATCATCCTTCGGATACCATAACCCAATGTTAGGATTACCCCTCAGATAGTGCATGATTCTTTTAACTACCGCCAGATGAGTCACTTAGGGACTCGACTGATACCTGTCACAAAAACAAACAGCAAATATGATATCAGGACGAGAAGCAGTTAAGTACATTAAAGAACCTATCATAGCTCGATAAAGGGTCGATCTACGATATCCTCCAATTTGTCCGGTGACAAATTGTGACCCACGGGAAGAGACATCGAGGGGATTTTTTCGGCAGTGATCTTGAATCGGCTCAAGAAGTCGTTCCCGTATTTCATCTAATGAATAAAGATTCCCATATCAGACTGGTCAACCTGCAGCCCCAAGAAAAATTTCATCTCTCCCTTCGAACTCATTTTGAACTTAGTCTGCTTCGTATTCTCGAAGTCCTTGCTCAGCTTATCGTTTGTTGAGCCAAAGATGATATCGCCAACGTAAATCTGGATGAGGAGAAGATCTTCACCAATGTTCTTATAGAATAGGGTACAATCCACAGTCCCCCGTTTGAAGCCTCTATTTAACAAATGGTCAGCAAGTGTGCTGTACCAGGCTCTCGGGGCCTGGTGTAAACCATATAGAACTTTATTTAAGTGGTAAACACGCTCTGGATAGTCCAGATCTTCAAAACCAGGAGGTTGTTTCACATAGACCTCTTCGGGTATTTCGCCATTCAAGAAAGCTTATTTCACATCCATTTGATAAACCGTGAAGTTCTTATAAGTCGCGTAGGCAAAAAAATATGCGTATAGATTCCAGTCATGCTACTGAAGCATATACTTCGGTGTAATCAATGCCTTCCTATTGGTTATATCCTAAGACGACTAATCATACTTTGTTACGCATGATCACCCCACAATCGTCCTTTTTGCATTTAAAAAACCCACTTAGTCGGTATAGCCTTTTTGACTCTATCGGGTTTATCTATTATGTCCCATACACCCATCGAACAAACTGCTGCAGCTCCTCCTGCATTACTTCGACCCAAGACGGTTCCTTAAGTGCCATAGTGATACCTGTAGGTTCTATCTGAGATAGAAAGCAGGTGTATCTCGCAATGTTAAGAATTCCCATTGCATGCATATCCGCATAAGCACACACCATGGATTCTTCACATACATTATCAGAAGGAGATAAATTAACTTCAGTTTCTTCGTAACATACGTTAGCGACTTGGCGTCATGTTCTTACCCCATCGTTTATGTTACCAATTATCTGTTCCTGTGGGTGATCTGCGTGAATATTTAAGGAATGATTCATAGGAACAGATACATTATCGGTTGATGATATTCTCCTCGGCTTCTCCTCGGCTATGTCTAAGGACACAGTTGGCGACACATGTAACATCCGTTTTTTGAGAATTAATAAATAATAGAAAGTTTTATTATTATCGGTGTGTCATTAGTTTGGTTGTGTGCGCGTTTGTATTTGGATAAGATTGGAATGGAGGTGGATGGTGGGGCCCATGGCTCCCTATATAAGGCCATCCCCCATCCTTTCACCATTTCTTTACACAACACACACACTAGAAAACACACACTTTCTCTCTAACAATTCGGATTCGGATCCAAGCAAAAGGAAGGAAGAATCTTGGGTGTAAACACCATAAAACAACAAGAAACACCACCAAGCTCCGCGGATCTGTCCAGATCCAAACCCGAGACCAACAAAAGGTGAGTTTTGGTTTTAAAGGTTAAGTTTAGGTCGGATTCGACATGCAAACCGATAGAAGGAGAGATCGGGGTGTAAGACGGAAGAAAAAGATGAACTTGATAAGTTATAACCCCACGAGAGTGTTATATGGTAAAAATGTGATGTTCGGGCCTTATAAAACGCAAGTATACAAAGTTGATACAACCCAAAACCCTTGGAAAGGGTTAAATCGGGTCCCAAGGGAGAGTCGTGGAGTGAAATGGCCATAAAATGGTAAAAACGAAGAAAAAGAAGAATTTCGCATCGCATAAGCCATGCGAAGCGAAAAAGGTTATTTCGCATCGCATGACCATGTGAAGCGAAAAAGGTTATTTCGCATCGCACGGTCATGCGAAGCGAAACGCTGCCATGCGAAGCGAAGCGAAGCGCTCCCATGCGAAGCGAAACGTTCCCATGCGAAGCGAAACGAAACCTCCAATGCGAAATTGTTTAAGCTGTGACCCGATCCATTTTCTGATGCGTTTTTGTTAAACGAAACCTCCTAGCCAGGGGCTCTGCCCCTTGGATCCTGCTAGGGGCTGCCGCCCCTAGACCTCGCTACCAGGGGCGCTGCCCCGGACCCCCGTTAGTTGAGGGTTTCATTAGCTTAGATGTAGGAAGTAGTGGTATTGGATAATTGACACACGTAATGTATTGTACAGTTAGCCGTGCACAACTAAGGCAGGGCATTACCATTAACGGCGAGAGAAACCGACTCCAGGTGAGTTTCTAGCCCCTTTATCTGTTATGTTTTCGGGGCTCTGTGCATACTCGTGATAGTTGTTAATACACTTACCTTAAATGATAAATGTATGACTAAGTATTGAATGCTATTGTGGAATGCTTGTGTATATATACGTATATACATGACTAGAAGATATGTATAGTATACATGTATGAAACTGAATATAAGATAGAGTGACGAGACATGTATTGTTATTCGAGACAGAAGGGACCAGACCCTAATAATATCTGAGACAGAAGGGACCAGACCCTAATAATATCTGAGACAGAAGGGACCAGACCCTCATAATATCTGAGATGATAGGGACCAGACCCCCATAATATCTGAGATGTTAGGGACCAGACCCTTATAATATTTGAGATGTTAGGGACCAGACCCTTATAATATCTGAGATGTTTAAGATAGAATAGCTTATGGTATACCCTAGGGTTATATGAAAGAAAGTATGTAAGTATGCATGCATGTATGTAAAGTATGTATGAAAGAAGAAATAAAAGGTAAGGTATGAGTACGTATCTTCGGACACGTATGAGTGAGGAAATGAATTTAATGTACGATTGATTGATTAACTAGAACTCACTCAGCGTAGCTGACTTTTAGTATGCACGCAGGCAAATAGGTTGAGGCAGCTGGCTTGAGGAGGGGGACACATCGCATGATCGGAAGAGACTGGCATCAGCGAAGAAGTGTCACAACTGTTTTAATTGATGTTTATGGAAAGACAATTTGTATGTTAAGACAAAAATGAATGTTTTGCAATGTGATATTTGAAGTTTTAAGTTATTCCGCGAAAGTTTTAATTAACTCTGATTTAGAATTATGTTTATGAGTAAATCCAACACCAAAGTAGGGTTACCGAGAACGGGGCCTTACGACACATCTTTAGTTGGAATATGCTCGGGAAAATCTTAAGCATTTTCCAAAGGAACAGAAGATGAGTCAACGAACTCAGCTTCATCAGAGGAATCAGAAACATCATTCGATTTTCCCGATTGAATAGATACCTCGGTATCTTCGTACGTCGAAGAACTTGGTCAGGGAATAAACTGATCTTCCAAATACATTCTAACCAAATTTTCAGTTACGACTTCAACCGATTGCATAAACAAGTTAAGTAATGACTCGTAGTCGACCATCCAGTCGGGTCCTTTAGCGGTTGGAGGTGTGGTGTAGCTTTGATGGTAAACATGAAACCATTATTCCACACGCCCCGAAGAAATGTTGAATACCCGTTTCTTAGTTGAATTATACCCAAGAAAGTATCCCTCGAACGCCTTTTCATCAAATTTTCGGTAACTTTCTTTAGTACCATACTCGGACTCCCGAAAGGTTCCAAATACTTTAGGTTTAGCTTATGGTTATTAAGAAGTTCGTAGCTCATTTTCTTAAACTTAACCGTGAGGACTCTGTTCAACGTGTAGCAAGCGGTGTTCACATCTTCGTTCCAAAATTGAACGGGAAGCTTAGAATCCGCTAACATAGTCCTTGTCGCTTCGATTAATGTATGATTCTTTCGTTCATACACACCATTATGTAGTGGTACGTACGGAGCACTAAACTCCCGATGTATTCCCCGTTGAATACAAAAGAAGTCCAATACGTTATTCTTGAACTCTGTACCATTATCACTCCGAATACGTCTCACCTTGTGTATATAAAGTGATTCAATCTTCATGATCAAATTCTGAATCAAAACTAGCGTCTGATCTTTAGAACTCAAAAATAATACCCACGAATACCTCGAGTTATCATCGGTTACCACCAAACAGTAGAAATCTCCCACAATACTTGCACAATTCATAGGACCAATAAATCCATATGAAGTTGTTCAAGTGGAGTATCAATCGAGTTCAACAACTTGCTCGGGTGAGACTTCTTCTTCTGTTTACCCTTCTTGCAGGCAACACAGTGATTGTTCAGCTTGAAGTGTTTAAGGGACACATTATCCACCAAATTGTGCGCAATCAAGTGGTTCATCTTACCAACGTGGATGTGTCCTATCCGCCTGTGCCAGAGAATCGTGTCTTTCTCAGTTGCTTTTGAGATGAAACACGTCTTAGAAGGTGTGGCCGATACGTTAATACCCATGTCTAGGACATAAATATCGTTAGATCGTGGTGATCTCATGACAACCATATCTTCTAGAATTTTGAATCCCGGTTAAGGATAACACATTCCTTGTCTGTGAATACGGTAGTGTATTTCGAACGTTATTCGACCGTTCGACACTTGCCCTTCTTTAGTAATCATCCCACCATTATTACCCACAAACGCAACATAACCCCCTGAATATCCTTAACATTGGTTAGGAGGTCTAGGTTGCTGGTAATGTGCCGAGAACATCCGCTATCTAGAATCCATTTGTCTCCTGATATCGTCCTAGATGAACTATGCACATAAGGTAAAATGATTAGTTCAAAAAGGAAGCCTAAGCCTTAGTCTTGGTCTTGATTTCAAGTATGATTGAGGAACTTGTGAATAAGTTACTGGTTTCTTTGATTTTGGTTTCAAATAACCATCCCTAATCACGCCAGAATCTGTGTTCTTACAAATTGGTTGAACGGGCTCAAATGATTTGTTCGATACATTAACAGCATCAACTCTAACAACTTTTCGAGGATTGATGTTGGAATACATTATGAATGATTCATCGATTTGTGATTCCACCGATTGTTGTTCAATGTCAATATTAGGAATTTTATCTTTAGTTACTTGTTTGAAATTTTTAACCTTAACGTGACTATGTTCACCACATTTAAAACATAAAGGTGTATCAATAATTTTCTGTGGTGAAACATGAGTCGTGTGAATAGGCTTAGGTTGAACGTTAACAACCTTAGGACTCACATCAGGTACCGGGTCTGAAACCATATTCTTTATGCCCTTTTTATTCTTGTTAAACTCCAGGTTGGTTGTATTGGAAACATTTCTAATCCGGAAGATTTAACAAATTCTATAGGTTTAAAAGAGTTAACGTTTTGTTTCGCTTGATATTTATTTAATTTTGACTTTAAATATGCATTCTCAAGTTCGGTAACCTTCGATGGCTAATCATTGAAGACACTCTCAATCAGTTTGAGTTTATGTAAATTCAAAGGAACCTCTTTATCATAAAAGACTTTGTTTAGTCCGTTCGGTTTAAATACCCGACCATGATTTAAATTAGAGTCTTTTGGAGGATTGATAAACTCCATCAAATCCTCATCAGAAACTTTTGGTTTTTCTGATGATTTTACATTATGAGAAGCCTTTGGCTTGTTTGAAGAACTAACAGAAGATTTTGAACCATAGAAAGCTTGTTTAAACTCTTGTGGTTCACATAAAATGTGATTTTCAGAAGCAATGTTATCGTTCTTAACAATTACTTATGGTTCGTTTAGCTCTTCAATAGAACCATCAACCTCGTTCTCGGTAAAAACCAATTTACTCTTAATATGAATCTTTTCATGGACCGGTGTAACAGACTCAACATTTTCAACATTTATTTGAATGCTTTCAAGTTTTTCTGGGATTATTTCAGTTTTAACAGCTTTAGTTTCAACAACCTCGGGAATACTTGAATAGTCATTCTTAAATGGAGGCGAATCTCCACAAACCCTAAACCAGCTTTACCGTTCTTTTGGTGAGAATTATTGACTTCAATAATCTCATTCAAAAGAAAGGATGAGTCCCTAAACTTGCTTATCTTATTTTTCAATTCCAAAATCTCGTTTTCAAGTTTAGTAACACCGGTTCACAACTTAAGGATTTCTTGAAAATGTTGCTCTATTATAACCAGTTTGCAGTTCACTTATGCTTTTAAATCGTGATTGCTCACAGGAAAATTTTTAATTTACAAAGTGGATTGATCTAAAAGTTTAGGATTTCTGTCTGTGACATTCTTTAAGCATTGAAAGTTCACTGACGAGTTAATCATTCTGTTGCAAAGCTAACTCAAGTTTACACTTGAGTTCGCAACATTGATCACACTCAGTAATTACTTTAGAGGTGATTGTCTCATGACATTCATTTACCAATACATTAAATGAAGAATTAGTACAAACCTCTTCTATCTTCACCATACACGCGAAAGATTCAGTTTGTCCCACATTTGAGTCGTCAGACTCTGTTTCTGACTCAGATGTATCACTCTCATCCGATAAATTATCTCCACTTGCATCCATGAATTTTTCAGAAGGTTAGACCATGGCCAGATTAGCTTGATTCCCTAAGAGGTTTTAAGACCAATCCATACCCTCATTCACAATTAACGCCTGCGAATTGTTAGCCTTAAACTGATCCTCATCAGTCTTTGTCTTTTCTCAGGCACGCTTGTGCTTTTGCCTGAGTTACGGTCAGAAGCTCGAGGATCGGTATACTCTTTCTTCTGCTTGTCACACTCTTTAGCGAAATGACCGAATTCCTGACAATTATAACATTTCACCTTTAACTTATCAAACCCTACTCGTTTGCTAAGAGTGGGTAGGTCCTTTCCGGTTCGTTGCATAAACCGCTTTTCCTTACTTACGATCATTGCCATATTCCATTTCAAATCCATAAGTTCCAAATCACCTGGATCGATTTGATCGTAGTCCTCGTCGGTAAGTTCACTTGTGGTTATTTTACGTCCCACAAGTTGTTAATATGAGGTCATGAATTCACACATGAAAGAGAATTGTTGTTCGGCCTTTTTCATGTTTTTGTTCAGGGGTTAACTCGACGGACTTGATCCAGTTGTGGATCTCGATGCCATGAAGCATATGTTAAGAGGTTGATTACTGCTTGGAGTCCCATTAGTAGAACTCTGAGTATAGAAAGCTGTAATTGGGACTGAACTGCCATTGCTTCTTGCAGGTAACACTCCACCGTACAAAGTAGGATTCTGGCTATCCTTTAATGAAGTATGACACTTCATGTCGTACTCAGCTCCTCAAGTTTGTTAATAAACTCTTCGGCCATGAAGTTTTCATTCCTGAAATATCCGTTCTCCTTCAATACAAGTAAGAATGTGGAATACAATGCAGGCAATGCGTTCTTCAGAGTATCTATCTTGTCCACCTCACTCGGTTCTAACTTAATCATTGACATCTCAACAATCAGGTGACAGAACCTGCTATTCATCTCCTCCATAGTCTCGTTTTTTAGCAATGTAAAGTTTCGAAACTGAAACTTCACCATCGTTTCTTGCTCTCCAACGTATGACCCAAGCTTCTTGTCTTTAATTGGGCAAATAAAGTCGCGAATGGCTTGATGTGACTGAACTGGAGAAAGATGTTCTTAGGTAAAACCATTGTCAATGTCAAATAAGCTTTTGTCTCACTGTCCATCTCTTTCCTCTCGTCGGCCTCATACATCCTGAACAACTTGTCAGAATATCTAGTAGTTGCGCTTCCAACTTGCGGTGGTAGATAAACGACATCCAAATGGTGAACACATTCGGGATGAAGAGAACCCAAATGTGCTCTAAATCTCGATTCCCATATCGCAAAGTCAGACAATCTCAATAGCTTTAGACACTTATTATGAGACCAAATTTCGTTGTCCATAGCTAGAATTTGCTGCATTAATGCATCTGTGAAGCTAACGCGTAGTACGAAGCTGGAGAAGCCATTTTGTTAACTTTGAAAATATAAGGAGTGATCTTGACAAAATTAGAAATTGATCGACGAATGAGACACAAATGAACAAGATACTTTAATGAATGAGTGATTTACTGTTTAAACTAATGACACACGAATGAGTTACTGTTAACACGAATGAGATTGACGAATGAGTTGATGACACTGTTTTAACGAAAGTGATCTGGTAATGAATGGGTAGTAAACGAATGGGTTAATGATGACGAATTTGTTTAACGAATAGGTTTATGATAACAAATGAAGACAAATTTTAATAAATGGTCAGTTATAACTGTATGACAGCTGGCAATAGTTTGTTACAACTGTTAAACGAATAACAGCTAACGAATGAACACTTAACTACACGAATGAGCATTCATCCTCACGAATGAACATTCAAACATAAGTCCTGAAATCTAAATTCCATCCAAATGACGTAGGCTGCCGCTATAATAGTACGGGTAAGTAAGGTCGTCTTCACAGGAACTCAAAGAAAGTGCAAGTTTAATATTTTATAATTTTTAACTAAATTAACTAAGGCGGATAGACAATGTCAAGCGGTGTTTTGAAAATCTTAATTAAACTAAAACAATTACTTTTAAGAATTTGTAAAAAATATTAATGAAAGTATTCATTCTAGGTTTAGGTAATGTGACATTCAACTTAATCACTGATTCCATTGAGTTGATCGCACAATAATTACTAGACCTATTAAAATTAATTATGATGACAAACGATAGTTTAACCGGATTGTTGACATAACTGAACTTAGTCTACCCAATTACCAATTTATGTTATGAAAACCAATTAAAATGCAATAATCGATGATTACAAGTTCAATGACACAAGAGCCTAACCTAAGTGTTGATGAACATAAAGTAACAAGTGATGTGACAATTAATAATTAATAACATAAACTGTTTAAACAATCAAAGCAATAATCAAGCAAGATCAAATCATAAACTTAATCAATCTCTTAATCCTTAAGCATAATGAATCTGATCAGAAGTTAAAGTATACAAACCCTAGCCTAGAATGAACACGGGAACTTAGCCGAGCATCGACATATCGCTTAAAATACTTATCTTGATGAACATACAATCAATGGTTGAAATGGAAGCATCGGGATGGTGGAAAATCGTCCTAGGGTATGTCTCTGGCTGTTGGAATAGAAGATATGACGAATGGGGATTAAAATAGGATTATATAGTGATTAACCTAATTTTTCTTGGTTTTATGGCGGTTCGCGTCGCGCAAACACTTCCTGGCCAATTCTTCGCTTCGCGCGAAAGACAAAATAGTCGGGCCTAATTTCCTACACTTCGCGTCGCACGAAGGACAAAATAGTTAGCATAATTCTTTTCTTTCTTCAAATTGCCTCGTGATGCTCGCACTCCCATTTCCGCACTTCTAAGCCTTCATTCCAAGCTCGTAAATCGTCCCAATAAGCTCCTTATCTTCCAGTGTCCTAAAAACACATAACAATGCTTGAAGTACCAATTTTCATTTGTTTATTTATCTAAAACTAACTAGTTAATATATAAAACTAACTTTTACCCAACCATCATATCCCCACACTTAACCTTTTTCATCCTGAAAAAGAATTTGCACTAGAATCAGAATTAGAGATTATTTTTACAAAATGCTTTTCGGTTATCTTAATTAAGCACAAGGAACACAAAAACCACGATTGCCGATATTTTCGTCCACTTAAACCCATGCCTCAATACTTACCGGGAAAAATAAGGTGTGACAGGTTTGTTAGTTTATATGATTTAAAATGGAACCCACACCTCAAATCCCTGAAGCCGCCTTACCATGCTTCATTATGGTTTTACCGAACCAAACCACCCCAACTTGACTTAAACCTTAAAATTAGACGATCAAAATTTTGCACAAGTGTATAATTTTTAAGCCCATATGTAACAGCTAAGACAATCATGGATATTAGATACGATTAAGCATCAAAGTCTACCAAAATGGCCATTAGATACGATTAAGGTGCAATTAAGTAACTAACTAAAAAATAGTCCCCACTACATGACATACCCCTGTTATCAAGCAATACCCCAAAGTCAATCACCATAAGTGAGTAGGCACAGATTCATTTGTAAGGCTTACATATGACGTGTCCCGTGTGGTCCGTTTCTTACTGGTAATGAGACGCGAGCACGAGGATTCTATATGACTAACAGCGTGTATGATCAAGTCAGTAATGAATTTGTACTTTAAAGCACGTAGTGATCATGTTTAATGACTTATGATTTGGCAGATAAACTGCGGGTTTGCTCTTTTAAGCTTATTTAATATACATAAATCCACTTAGGAAATATGCATACCCAAATGATAAACCACATACAGACCCATGGTCTCCGAACCCCAGAGCATCCTATCAATACAGGATTTAAGGCCATAAAACCATACGCCTACGAAGTTTTAACCACTAAAACTAGCAGTATGTTTATTTAGGTTTATATCACAAGCCATCTAGCATACTCTAACGTTAAGCCTATCCAAGCATTGTACAATAAACTATTCATATTTTTAAAATTTCTTTTTAGTGATCAAATCTAGCAAAAGGTTTGAGTATGACCTAATTTTTATATTTTTCAATTTCTCCCCCATCCACACACTTGAGGCAAACATTGTCCTCAATGTTTAAAATGTAACAAATAGAGTAGGGATGGGGTTAAATTTCACTTTGACAATTTTAAAACCGGGCCTAATGTGATGGTTATAACTAAATATACATTAATACAATTACACTCTGAACATAAAAACTAATAAAACAAAGAAGGTTATGAAAAAGAAATCACCTGCTAGAAAATACAACTCTCATGTGCAACTCTCGTGCCCTCGCTGATGCTCTCGGTGAACTTACCTCTTCAACTCTCAAAACAAAATCTACAAACTCTCAAACATGTAGAAGCACGCTTCTCACAAGTGTTAGGTCTTTTAAACCGTTTGCAAAACCTTTATTTTTAAATTACCAACCAATATTAATTAAATTCGTAACCAAATTTGTTAAACTAGTAAAAATGTTAAAAGACCTAACTCACTTTCGTAGGAATCACGGTTGCATTTAGTGTATGCAACAAGCCCTTTAAACCCCCGGTAACCCGGGTGGACGAGTATGGTCTCGTGAAGGTTTATAGTGAACTACACCCACAAAGTTCAAATACAACAAAAATATACACGTACCCGAATACAAGGCTAGGTTGCCTCCCAATTAGCGGTAAGTTTTTGTAAAAGTCTTCAGCCGGACCATTACCTGATTTATTGGATATGGTGGTCCACTGGAGTGTTTCCTTCCTCCACCTCATTCTTTTTACTCCTTCAACAAATGGGTATATTATCCGGAACATTCCACCTTAGCCTGAAGCACGCTAACTGTTTTTGCTCATTCTCAAATCCCGGTAGCTTCTTCGCCTCCTCCTTCTTTGGCATTCTCTTCTTACTTGTTTTGCCAGTCTCATTATTAAGCTCCTTTTCTCTTGCATGCTTGAAATCATCACCTGACGCTGCCACCTCTCCAACATGTACCTCTACCGCATTCAGCTCCTCTTTTTCTCTCTCCCGCTTCGACCTATCAAACACAAAACTTTCTTCTTTGGTGTCATCCACATTTACAGGAGGAAGACATCTGTTAGTAGCACCTGACCTAGAAGATTTATTTTCAAAAGAATAAGCAAATGAATTTGAAAATATATTTAGAACTAACTTACGATTACTAAAGGTCATGCACAATGTTCCGTCTCGGAAATTGATTTGAGCAATTGATGTTGCCAAAAGCAATCTCCACAATATCACTCGCGGCTCTTCTTCTTCTATACCGGTGTATAATAAATAACAAGAAAATCTTTAGGATAGTAAAAATCACTAACCTTTACTGGAAAACCAACCAACTTCCCCCGGGGCTGTGTCTTCGAGTGAAATCAGCTAACACCAAGGTGGTGTCAACTTCTTGTAAAGGCCCGAGGTCAAACCAGTCATACACACTACACGGTGGTACACTTAGATTTGGACCATAATCAACTAATGCCTTGATGGTCTTGAACTCGCCAATCTGAATGGGAATAAGTGGTGCCCCTATTACAAATTCTTTAACCGTGTCGTTCACCCCATGATCTTCAAAGGTGATTGCACTAACGTGTACGTTTTTACCATTTGAAGAGCTGCTACTCTGATGAGTTAGATTCTTCAAGGTGTCACTTGGTAGATTCTATGGGTCTTTCTTCAGAGATGCCAACTCCTCAGCCAATTGACTCATTTGTTTATTTCTTACGGTGTTTGCTTTTTCTTGAATCTCCATTCTTCGGGTCAAATCTTTTAATATTGTTAGAATTTTCGAATCTTATGAAGAATTTTGACCTTGAGCCTCCCCTTGACTTTGCTGACCTTGCTGATAACTCTTACGATAAATCTTGTTGTAACCCCCCGACTCTCTTTGATTATACCCATTTTGACAATTACCCCTCTCATTCCCGTATTGACGCTGATTTGACTGATATCCAGTTCTTTCGGAACTGCCTTGAAAGTTCAAGTTTTTTGAGTGTTTGGGTTTCCAAACCTGAAGTTGGGTGGTTTCGGAGGCCCGGGTGATAGGTATTCAAATTTAAGTTACCATTGTTGTTGTACCTTTTCTCCTCTTGAACATAGTTGGCCTCCTCTTTGTTCTCTTCTTTGTCATCCACACGACTCCAGAATTTGCCGCACTATGGCCCAGTTCGCCACAACCTTCACAAACCGGGTACGTATTTCCTGATTTTCCTTTCTCTTTCGTACCCACACCCATCAAATGATCCAGTTTTCGTTCCAATCGAGACATACGATCATTCGACTCCCCACTATCCACAGCTTTTCACAACCGCCCTTTTAATCATGCGGTTTGACTGAGCTTGTCTTTTGAATTTATTACATGCCACTCCAAATGCTGCCAATCTTCATTCTCATCATTAGTTAAAAACGACCCATTCATGGTTTATTGAAGATCGCGCACATCATTGCTCGATAACCCATCATGAAATGCCTTTATCAACTCCCACAATGCTATCCCATGATGAGGACAGGTTCTCAATAATCTCATGAATCTCATGAAGGTTTCATAGAAGGTCTCTCCCGTTCCTTGCTGAAAATTTCTGATAGAATTTTGGGCCTCGGATCTTCTCTGCGGTGTGTAATACTCATCTAAGAACTGTTGGGCCAAATCCTGCCACATGTAAATACTAGCCGATGGTAAGGAAAAGAACCATTGCTTTGCTGAATCTTTGAGACTGAACTGAAATACCACTAATTTGACTTCATCAGCAGTGAACCCTTGACTTGAGATGGTCGCACAAATAGCCTTAAACTCGCTCAAGTGAAGGTATGGCTCGTTTGTTGCTTTCCCATGAAAAGTAGGCATCCCGGTCAGGCTGCTTTGTCTCACCGAAAACGTTCTTCCATCTTTAACCGGGATGACAATAAGAAGCGGGTTCATAGCCACTTATGGAATAAAATGGCTTTGAACTCCCGAATGGTCGGTGGAACAAATGCTCTCGGTACCCCATCATCGAACTCGTACTCTGGAATTTGTGGCTTGGGAATCTCTTGTCTTCTTTGATCTCAACGGTTTCTTGGTTGTTGAACTGGTTCGGGTGTTCGGTTTGCGGGGGGTTGTTGTTGTTGTCTTCTATGATACCGACCCCCTCGCGCATCTTCCATCTCTTCTTCATCCTTAAAATTTTGAAAATCATCAAATACCCTCTGTCGATTAGCTGCCCTTTCATACTCAAACTTGACCCGATTGTGTGGCGGTTCAAACCTTATGGAACGATCATCTCTCATTTAATACTATCTTTGAGCTCTACGGTTTCAGTTAATGTGTTGGTTTAGTGGTGGTAAGTCATTGAGTGGTGGATTTTGTTGAATGTGTTGTGGACCGGGTTGTTCTTGATTAGGAGGTGGGCCATGGTTTTCGGGTTGAAACACAGGTGGGATTGGGTATGGGTTATTCTCCTGATGATTCATGTCCTTTTCTTTTGGCCTTGAGGATTCACCGTTTCTTTGATTTGCTCAGTTTCTTCTTGCAGCCTTTTTAATTTATGGATCAAACTGCAACACCTCCTTGTCTCGGGAAAATCTCGTAAGCATCAACCTAAAATATTAACTGCACACACCAAACAAGTACACCCCGTGTAAAATCAACGAAAAATACAACATAAACTATAATTTAAACTAAATTAAGCTAATTTTAAACTAAGCTAAAGTAGCACTAAGCGCGTTGAGTCCCCCGACAACGGCGCCATTTTGACGTAGGCTGTCGTTGTCTACTCAAACAATTGATTTTTATTAACCTAAATACCTATACTAGTACGGGTAAGTAAGGTCGTCTCCATAGGAACTCAAGGAAAGTGCAAGTTTAATATTTTATAATTTTTAACTAAATTAACTAAGGCGGATAGACAATGTCAAGCGGTGTTTTGAAAATATTAATTAAACTAAAACAATTACTTTTAAGAATTTGTAAACAATATTATAAAAGTATTAATTCTAGCTTTGGGTAATGTGACATTCAACTTAATCACTGATTCCATTGAGTTGATCGCACAATAATTATTAGACCTATTAAATTTAATTATGATGACAAACGATAGTTTAACCGGATTGTTGACATAACTGAACTTAGTCTACCCAATTACCAATTTATGTTATGAAAACCAATTAAATTGCAATAATCGATGATTACTAGTTCAATGACGCAAGAGCCTAACCTAAGTGTTGATGAACACAAACAAACAAGTGATGTGACAATTAATAATCAATAACTTAAACTGTTTAAACAATCAAAGCAATAATCAAGTAAGATCAAATCATACACTTAATCAATCTCTTAATCCTTATGCATAATGAATCTGATCAGAAGTTAAAGTATACAAACCCTAGCCTATAAAGAACACGGGAACTTAGCCGAGCATCGACATATTCGCTTAAAATACTTATCTTGATGAACATACGATCAATGGTTGAACCGGAAGCTCCGGGATGGTGGAAAATCGTCCTAGGGTATGTCTCTGGTTGTTGGAATAGAAGATATGATGAATGGGGATTAAAATAGGTTTATATAGTGATTAACCTAATTTTTCTCAGCTTTAAGGCGGTCCGCGTCGCACAAAGCCTTCCTGTCCAATTCTTCGCGTCGCACAAAAGACAAAATAGTAGGGGCCTAATTTCCTAAACTTCGCGTCGCGCGAAGGACAAAATAGTCAGCATAATTCTTTTCTTTCTTCAAATTGCCTCGTGATGCTCGCACTCCCATTACCGCACTTCTAAGCCTTCATTCTACGCTTGTAAATCATCCCAATAAGCTCCTTAACTTCCATTATCTCGAGAACACCTAACAATGCTTGAAGTACCAATTTTCCTTCGTTTATTTATCTAAAACTAACTAATTTTCCTTTGTTTATTTATCTAAAAGACCTAACTCACTTTCGTAGGAATCACGGTTGCATTTAGCATATGCAACAAGTCCTTTAAACCCACTGGTAGCTCGGGTGAACGAGTATGGTCTCGTGAGGGTTTATAGTTAACTACACCCACAAAGTTCAAATACAACAAAAATATACACGTACCCGAATATAAGGCCGGGTTGTCGAGGTTAGCGCTAGGTTTTTTTAAAGGTCTTTAGCCGGACCATTACCTGATTTCTTGGTTATGGTGGTCTAATGGAGTGTTTACCTTCATCCACCTCGTTCTTCTTACTCCTCCAACAAATGGGTATATTATCCAGAACATTCCACCTTTGCCTGAAACACGCTAACCGTCTTTGTTCGTTCTAAAATCGCGGTGGCTTCTTCGCCTTCTCCTTCTTTGGCGGGTTCTTCTTACTTGTTTTGCCTGTCTCATTATTAAGCTTATTTTCTCTTGCATTCTTGAAATCATCACCTAGTGTTGCCACCTCTCCAACATGTATCTCTACCGCATTCAGCTCCTCTTTTTCTCTATCCTGCTTTGACCTATCAAACACAAAACTTTCTTCTTTGGTGTTATCTTCACTTACAGGAATTAAGACACCTGTTAGTAGCACATGGCCTAGAAGATTTATTTTCAAAAGAATGAATTTGAAAATATATTTAGAATTAACTTACGGTTACCAAAGGTCATGCACAATGTTCCGTCTCGGCAATTGATTTGAGCATTTGATGTTGCCAAAAATGATCTCCCCAATATCACTCGCGACTCTTCTTCATGCTCTACCGGTGTATAATCAAGAACAAGGAAATCATCAGGATAGTAAAAATCACCAACCTTTACTGGAACACCAACCAACTTCCCCCGGGGCTGTCTTCGAGTGAAATCAGCTAACACCAAGGTGGTGTCAACTTCTTGTAAAGGCCTGAGCTCTAACCGGTCATACACCCTACCTGGTAGTACACTTACACTTGCACCATAATCAACTAACGCCTTGGTGGTCTTGAAGTCGCCAATCTGAATGGGAATAAGTGGTGATTGCACTCACGTGTACGGTTTTACCATTTGATGAACTGATACTCTGATGACTCGGATTCTTCAAGGTCTCACTTGGTAGCTTCTTCGGATCTTTCTTCAAAGTGACCAACTCCTCAGCCAATTTACTCATTTTTTTATCTCCTACAGTGTTTGCTTTTTCTTGAATCTACATTCTTCGGCTCAAATCTTTCAATATTGTCAGAATTACCGAATCTTGCGAAGAACTTTGACCTTGAGCCACCCCTTGAGTTTACTGACCTTGCTGATAACTCTTCTAATAACTCTTGTTGTAACCCCTCGAATCTCTTTGATTATACCCGTTTTGACCATTACCCCTCTCGTTCCCGTATTGACGCTAATTTGACTGATATCCGTTTTTTTGGGAACTGCCTTGAAAGTTCGGGTTTTGTTGCGTGTTCGGGTTTCCATAACTGAAGTTGGGGTGGTTTCGGAGGCCCGGGTGATAGGTATTCGAATTTAAGTTACCATTGTTGTTGTACCCTTTTCTCCCCCTTGAACATAGTTGACCTCCTCTTCGTCCTCTTCTTCGTCATCCATCACGACTCCACAATTTGCCACACTGTGGCCCAGTTCACCACAACCTTCACAAACCTGGTAAATCTTTCCTGATTTTCCTTTCTCTTTCGTACCCACATCCATCAACTGATCCAGTTTTTGTTCCACCCGATCCATACGATCATCCGATTCCCCACTATCTATGGCTTTCAAAACCGCCATTTTATCATGCGGTTTGAATGAGCTTATCTTTTTGAGTTCATCACATGCCGCTCCAAATGCTGCCAATCTTCATTCTCATAATTAGTTAAAAACGACCCATTCGTGGTTGATTGAAGATCGCGCACATCATCGCTTGATAACCAGTCATGAAATGCCTTTATCAACTCCCACAATGCTATCCCATGACGAGGACAGGTTCACAGTAATCTCTTGAATCTCGTGAAGGTTTCATAGAAGGTCTCGCCCGTTCATTGTTGAAAATTTTTGATAGAATTTCGGGCCTTCGATGTTCTCTGTGGTGTGTACTACTCATCTAACAACTGTTGTGTCAAATCCTGCCATATGTAAATACTAGCCAATGGCAAGGAGAAAAACCATTGCTTTGCTGAATCTTTGAGACTGAACTGAAATACCACTAATTTGACTTCATCAGCAGTGAACCTTTGACTTGAGATGGTGGCACAAATAGCATTAAACTCGCTCAAGTGAAGGTATGGATCCTCTGTTGCTTTCCCATGAAAAATAGCATTGCTTGACGTGTTTGAAAGTCATGAGAATATAAAACATGTTACACCAAGTTAAAAACTAATAAATACAAAATTTAAATAATTCATAAGATCTTAATTTTATTCCCAAGTCTGGTTAAATATAAATGAATTCAAATATGAAAAACTTGAGATGTTACACTCTTCCTCCGCCATGCCCGGTTCACTCTTGGATGATCCCTTGTAACCATCAACCAAAACATACTCTGGTTGAAACTCTTTCCGTCTACCACCGAATTTCGGCCCTATCGACTTTCTTACTCCATCAAAATTTGCACCACTTGACATATGGGAAACTTCATAAAACCATGTCGCTTTGATATCAATGTAGGACCCAGAAGATCATGATTCAACCAACAATCAAGAACATAGCAAAGAAGAAGAAGAAGAAGAAGAAGAAGAAGAAGAAGAAGGGATTAACCTGAAACACAAACTTTATTGATCGAACAAGACACGATCTTTATTATATGAACAACATTGTTACAAGACACTTACATCAAACATCTATTTATAGGCATTATCATGGCGGTTATAACCACTACAGCGGTTATATAACTAACTGTAGTTATATAGCTAACTTTATAACCGCCAATAACCGCCTAATATTTACATCAAGACTTCCTAACTTACAGATGTTGCATAAAGCACCCCAAACTATACTTTGTACTAATTACAAACTGTCTCGCAACATTTTATCAAACTTGATCACCCAATTAAGGCCAACACTGCCTCTTGAACAATCTCATCAAAGTCATTTAGACCTTGTAGAATAAATTGAAGATATTAATGAATTGTAAGACAAGGACTTGCGTTAAAAACACATAAAGAATATATACACAATATAAAAATTACCTCTATATAATCAACTCAAGCACAAGTAATTACAATCCTTTTTTTCTAAACTAAATGCAATCCAATTAGAAAATGATATGGGTAGTCATAACAGACTTCTTATAGTTAAATGGTCACTATGCTTTAAATGGTTGAAATTCAAGTTTTTATGTGATTGTGTAACAAGCTTTTAGATGAAATTATCTTTTAATAAACTGCCTAGACAAGTATATGAAAGCCTAGACCTCGTTAAGCTAGAAAAAAAACCCTTTGTGAACATCGCTAGCCGCTTTATCTTTGTCGGTGAGATTAGGGAGGTCAATATCATGAGCTTGAGAGGCATGGAGAGTAATCAAGGACTCGGACTAAAGTTGCAAAGTTCTTTATCTTGCAATCATCATCATTCCCGTCCACTTTATCATTCTGTTCAAATCAAAACATAAACAAATAAATTACGATTTGAAAATCTATTTTTGCATGTTTATTGCTTAAAATACGATTTTAAGAGCTTTTACATAATTGTGGAGCTTGTGGGCACATCACCATTATCTCAAGTATTTAAGTTGAGTTGACAACAACTTATTTTTTTGCTTCATCCTAAAGTCTTAACTGAATCCAAGCTTTCTAGCATCCAGCTGCACTGCCTGTATGAACATGTCTTATAAATTGATTTGGATAGACCTCTTGACACTATCTTCAACAAATAAGTCTTAAAAAAGTTAACTGGAAGTTAGTTGTATGAAAGCGTAAATATTCAAAGTTCAAATCACCAAATACTTGAAAAAGAAAAAAAAAACTCAAGAAATAAACGACATTAAATTAATACTCAAACATCAAATTACCTTAACAGGATAAATTTTAGAAAATTGTTTTAACCATTATATTCAATGCACAAGACACACATGTATATATATTTGCCAAAAGTTATAAGAATGTTAGAAAATTATACCGCACACAATTACCAACATATGCGCCAGTTCATGATTTGTTTTATCTGTAATGGATTTTTTGATAAAACCTGCAAATAACATAATGCTTATAAAAAGTATATTCTCATAGAAATAATAACACTTTTGTAATCCCTTTCGTACACTGTTTCTAGAAGGAGCATATCAAAACTATAATATCACTTTCTTTTTCATTCAATGTGTTAGTTTTTGCATACTTTAGAGCCACGTAATTGCTAGAACATAAAGAAGTTTATAAAATATTCAATCAACTATATTTTTAACTCGTGTTACAAAGAATGGTACATACGTTTTAACAAAGAAGTTTAAATGCTACCCAAATGTCTCCGTAACTCTTGTATATATGTGCCTTCTCCTGCATCTAAAAGCTTGCCTTTCCAAAGTCATAAAGATTGCCATTGAAATCATGGTCAATTAAAAATATTTCTACATTTTATGTCTCGATGCACAACCTTCGGTTCTATAGCTTCATGCAAGCAAGCAAGCAAGCTTGCCATGCTGACATGCTGTAACTAAAAGAGCATGAATTATTAATAAAATAAACCCAAATCCAATTGAACGTAAATTGTCACCATCACATCATCTTCCGTCTAATTCAAACTCAGTGAATGAGTGTAACCATAAACAGAAATACAACAAGACAAGGTTTTGATTCATGTACACAAACACTATTAGGAAAACATAACAAAAAAACAATCATCAAATAAAACCCACATTTTCATTCAGACATATCATCAAACACTTAACTTGCATGACCTGAGTGGATGTAATAAGCATTGAGCAAACACTATGAAACTGAATTAAGCACTACAAACCTTTAACAAAATTCATTTGGGAACCCAGAAGTCGTAAATTGAAGGAATTCCGATGTAATGTGCGCATTTGACCTGACCGGTCCACTGCAAATTTAAAGAGATAAGGGATGTTATCGACCGGGAAAAATCAGTACACTGCCAAATTGAAGGAATAACGATGTAATACCATAAAATCAAATGATGTACCTGCTTTTCGCAATGATGGGGTCCAGCATGTGAGGGCAAATATCGTCGGCAATTGATTGCATCCTTTGATTTCACAGTGATTACAATGGTTTCAAATTTTTATTGTTACATCCTTTGATTTCACAGTGATTACAAGGGTTTCAATTTTTTATTGCAACTAAAGGGAAGAAGTGAAACGTTACAATGCTAAAATTAAATGACAAAATTGAATGCACCATAGATGCTTTCAATGCGCAGAATTGAGTTGAAGCCCATAACGGACATGCCATAGATCTTAAATTAGGTTTTGATTTCATCTTCAATGATATCGGTTCAATAGCCAGCAGGTTTTTCAATTCGTTCATATTCAGTTGATTACTAATTTAGTGGGTTTTTCTTAATAACTGGCATCTTTAATTAGTTGCATTACAAACACCATAGGATAAAAGAGTAATTTCATAACATGTGAAGCTTATTCGAGTTGTACCAAATACTTTACGAATGAATCAAGGGATTAACAAATTAATTTTTCTGCCCAATTATGAAATGTCTTTTCGAGCTCTCTCATCACCCAACACAACCACGAGACCACTATTTCTTGTTGTTGCCGATGAAAACCAACATATTAGATCGTAAGAGGTCACTTGAACACCACCTGACCTATCTTTATCTTAGAGCATTCACAGCCCGTCTCCCATCCTCATATCTATATTTACACTAATTAACACTACATTTATATCTTATTTTCAATTAAATAATACTTTTTATATTTTTATCATTAAAGTTTTCCCTCTCATTTACCCACAACCATTCAATAAATAAAAAAAAAATTAGGGGCAAACAAACTTTCCCCAAATTTACAAAAAATTACTACATTTTCTCTCTTAACCCTATAGTTTGCACTCACAACCCCACCTTATAATTTGCAAAATCCTCACATAATTTTAAGGGATGAATTGAAAATGCCTTGAGTATTTTGAAATAGGGTTTTTACAAATGAGGAGATAAGTTATTTAAATAGGTAGGGTTATTAGGATAAAATAGTAAAAAACTGGATATCGCGTGTATGAACCGGTCAGTAGATTTAACGTTTCGCTCCCAATGTGTTTACTTTTATAGATTTATTCTGCCAAGATATTTAGTATCTAACATTTAGGTTCCGAAAATTAAGTGTGGTGTATATTAGCAGAATTTGACAATATCGTGCTGTAATTCGTGCATTTGATCCGCCTCATTAACCTTAAAAGTTGTATTTTACATAATTTTTTTAGAGTAAACAATGGTTTTCTTTCCTGTGGTTTGTCTAAATATACGGTTTTAGTCCAATAGTTTCAAATTTGTTATTTTCGTCAATGTGGTTTCATTTCACTTGTAATTAAACACCCGAATTCACTAATCCCATTAAGTTCGGTCGTTAAACCCATCAGTGTATCCTTCACATGAGAGACATTTTTGTCCTTTTTCTCACCAAACCCCATCCTAATTCGCAAGCCCCCTCACGTGAGGGGCTGGGATGTATTTGGGGGGGGGGACAAAACTGACCCTCATGTGAAGAACACGCTGATGGGTTTAATGACAAGACTTAACGGGTTTAGTGAATTCGTGTTTAATTACAAGTGCAATGAAACCACAGAGGTAAAAATCACAAATTTGAAAATATTTGACTAAAACCGTAAATTTGGACAACCCACAGGGACATAAATCGTAGTTAACTCTTTTTTTACAATAAATGATTGTGTATAATATTGATAATAGAGAGAAATTAGAATAAGAAGTTAATTTTTCCTAAGAACTGTAGGAAGAAATCTAGACCATTAGATTCAATAAAACACATAAGGGTAGGATTGTTTCTAGGTTTTATATTATATTTGGAAATTAAAATTAAGAATTATTGTATTTGACAAAATTCCTATTATTAAGCCCATGCATATTAGTTATACGATCTGACCATTATTTATGGATCAAGAAAGACAGTTTTCTTAGAAGTTAGTCTTGAACCAAAAGAAAACCCAGCATCTCCTTTAAATCAGAAAACATGGGAAAAGAAACAATAATATTTTTGTTCAACAACCAATTGTCTTATTTAATCACGATGAACAGGCACTCCGACCACCAATGTCAACCTGTTCGATTCCGATCGTCGGCCACCTACCCTACTATACTCAAGTTTTGGTCTGTTGCCGATGACTTTGTCAAGACCGGCACCGGAGCAGATGCCCTAACCATGACCAGTCGCCGGAAGCATGAGCCTCGCTGCCATCGCCATTGTCATCGACCGATTTAAGGTAAAAAAATTGCCCCAACTGTTATTCTCGTGTCAGATCCGGTTCCCGTTTTTTCGCCGCAAACGAGATGTGTAGGTAGATCTGAATCTGTTGCTACTTCAGATGATAATGACAATGCTACAGAGATTGAAAACTCACCCCATGGAGGATCTGGCTATGAAAGATCCATAATATCAAGTAATTTTGAAATACATTATGTGTTCATCTTTGGTGAGAGGATCAACTTAAGACCTGTTGATATGCAGTTGCTGTGATTGGTAATTTGGGGATATATTCGAATGTGATGGCTGCTCAGAGGTTTTGAAAAACATGGTTATGCATTTTGTTGTAACTATGTTTTTGTTGATGAATGTTAGTTGTGTATATTTTGCTATATAGTTTGTTTTTGTTCATGAATGTTGATTATGTGTTACTCTTTCAAATAAAGAACATAGTGTATTTGTTAATGAATATTGGCTATGGCTCGCTTTTAATTCTTAGCTGTATATAGTGTTTTTGTTTATTGTAGTCATTCAAAGTTTAATTTTGGTACTAGAACTAAAAGACGGTGGTAAAATATTAAAGATCTAAAACACACTGTAATATAGTTATGATGTTCAAGATAATGTGTTTTAGTTATTCGTGTTCTTGGTGTTGTGTTTTAATTTTGGATTAAAATTTGGTGTTGTTTTTAAGTTTTGATTATTATTTGATTTAAAAACACACTGTAATATATCTTGTTCATTAATATTGGTTATGATGTTTAAGCTACTGTGTTTTAATTCTTGGTGTTTTTGATGTTGTGTTTTAAATTTGGATTAAAATCCGATGTTTTTTTTTTAATTTTTTATTATTTTGATTTAAAATACATTGTTATATGTCTTGTGATGTTCTTGGTGTTGTGTTTTAAATTTGGATTAAAAATGATAATTATAAATTGATAATGTTTCATATATAATATAATACACAGGACGAATATGCCCCTAGAGTGTTATAAAACAAGTTTTAAAATAATACACACCGCCTAAAAATATACTTTTCATCTAGACTATCAGATCACCAAATCTAACGCACCAGATTACTTCCTACACTTTTTAGACACACTCCACTTCTAATTATAACTCCATCCTATATATATATATATATATATATATATATATATAGAACGGTGACTTTTTTATATTTGGGCTATCGCACTCTCCAAATTTGGAGATCCCTGATGCCCTACTCTGGCCAGACTATGTTGTCTTAACTGAGCCTACGCTGGATTCAGAGTTTGGCTTGGGCGTACCCCCGGGAAACCATAATGTCGAATTCCACTTGAAATTCGTTATGCCACCATAAAAGTAGAACTCTCTGGCGTAATACATGATGGGACGAAAACCCGAATGGGCTTTGGGTTCAAACTGCCAATCTTTGCACAAGGCCTAGCTTAAATCCATCATTGTTAATATCCACCCAAAAGTGACACAAGTGGAATTCAAATCTGGGTCTCCACTGGAGAATCCAAACCTTCTGCCAATAGGTTACAAGTGAGGAATAATAGATATTATATTTAGTACATGCTAAATTGCTATTCAAACAAAATAATGGCTATATTCACGGTCTAGATGTAGAATGTTATAACAATGTCACATATACGTCGAGCATGTTCGCTTAGAGATAATTATTATTAAGTGAAATAATATTTTGTAATCTAACAAAATTGGCACGCTTATAAATCATTAGTCACATTCTATTCTCGTCATTTAGTATTAAATTATAATGTTATTGAATAAAAAAGTAGGGGTTGTCACACTTTTATTGTGCACATAATAGTTGTACCTTTACTTTTGTATTTAGTAACCTACTGCTATCCACGAGTTTTTCCTATCTACTTTGTGTTTGCAAGCTGATAACTCATCATCCTCCACCAAAATCAAGTGTCGCCTGTCTTTGTTGTTAACCATTAAGAATAGCTTTGGAAATTAAGACCGCTACTTCAATTTTGCATATGGCGTTTACGTGCGTGATTGCGGTCATGAGTGATAGTGGGATTTCTGGTGGATGCACAGGAAGACGAGGATCTGCCGGAGTGATTGTTTTGGGCGATTAAGATTTGTCAAATGGTGATGTCGTCTACAACTTTTGTTGACACGACAATGAGTAAATCGCCAATTGCAGTTTGAGTTTATAGCAATCGCGATGGTTTGGATCTACACAAGGAAGGTGCTGATGTTGGTAACTAAATGACGCTAATGTAAGGTGATAAATTAGTCATTTAGGATTTTTGTTACATACGACGATTATCAATATGTACCATGTTCTAATATAGATTTTTGTGGGTGAATTTGTTGCTGTGTAAATAAATTCGATAATAAAGTAATACATATAACCCTTCATTGTGAATAGTGAGCATGCTTAGATTTTGTTGGAAAATTAGAATATGGTGAATGGAGATTAATTAGAATAATTAATATTAAACTTTTCATATGGTTATGAAACTCTTAAGTAGAGCCTTTAATGACAATTGATTATTTTATTAGATTATTAAATTTCTAATTAAGTGAGACTTTACTCACCCTTAACTCTTGTATAAGGAAAAATGTATGCATGAATGAAGAGTTGTTGGTAAAGAAAAGCTTTGAATACTCATACTCATACGTTGGGCCTATAGAGATGAGTTTCTTTCCTTTTTTTCCTCTACTTTTTATTCTATTTTTTTCCACAAGTTCTAACATTACAATTTACCCGATGTAACCTTGGGCGCGTAGACATCTCCGTCAGTACCATAACTACTTCGGCTGTTATACCCTGGGAGACAGACGCGTTGTCTTATGTAGAGGCGCGAAATATGTTTTAGAGGAAACGTGTTGAACATGTGCCTCAGCTACAACCGTCAAATTTAATTTGTTTATTGTTGCAGCCAAGAGACTTATAAGACATTGTTGTAGCAAAAGTTGGATAATCTATCTTTTTGTAAGTTCTTATCAAGGAGATTACAAGATATGTTGTTGAAGAATTTATCATTTGAAGAGCTTGGTTGGAATCATTTAACATAATTGTTATATTATTTCATTATTTATTTTAGTTTATATTACGGTATGTGTAGTACTTATCTTTTCATGTTAATAACGAGAGTATCGTTATTATATGTATTAATTTTAATATAAAAAGTGTCCCATATTCCTACAATCTTAAAATAGATTTTCATGAGATTGTTAAGGCAATCTTAAACCTTTTTACTAAGGATATTGGTTTCACGAAAAATATTAAAATAATTTTGTGATTGTTGTGACAATCTTGTATATTTGTTTTTAAAAATATGTATGTAGTACAAATTGTTGTCTATGGATTTATAGATATGTGGTATAATCTTAAATCCTATACCATGATACAAGACAAATGGTTTATGATTCAATCATTCGATTTAAGACGATTTTCAATCGTTATTTTTCTAACTTGAGTGTTGGATCGGGTTTATTGATGTAAACCTATGTTCTTTGTGAACATTAAATTCTCGATCAAGCATGCTAGACCGGATTTATTTTATAAGAAATACATTTTGTAAATGCTGCATTTCCTAACATGCGTGTTAGAAATTCTTACAAGTTATAAATATTATGGGTTGAAATGTTTGTCAAAACGTCTCGTTTCTTAAAACGAGTGTGAGAATTAGTATATTTTATATAAACTAACAAGCCTTTAATGATTTTTGTAATCATTTATTTCTTAATGAGAGTGTTATATTTGATTTATTTTATATTAACGGTTTATATAATCGTTTATTTCTAACGAGCGTGTTAGAAAATAATGCATGGAGACATCCATTGAGTGCATTTTAGTGAAATATAAAACGTAGACTTCCATAATTACGTTATAGTGAAATAATATATATGAGACTTCCATGTGTGTCTATTAAGATCCCTATCATTAAGTCACCAATAAACATAGCCTTAATTAAGTGTTAATGGAAGTCTTAACTAAGTGTTAGTGAAAGCTTTAACTATGTGTTAATGAGTGACTCTTGGCTAATAAGGTTTTAAGAACTAAAGGTTTCATGCTATACTATATATATATATAAAACAATAGTATAAAATGGTTTCGTCTCAATGCTTAATTTTTCTAATAATAGGTGTGTTAGAAAAAGTTATTTTATAATTTTAAACAATGATTGTCTAAACATTTTAATAGCCTAACGTGCGTGTTATATACGATTTCTTTTGTGAAACTGGTGGTTTTAAAGTTTTACGAAAGAAACAAATAATTTTATAGAAAAAATGATAAGATAATAAGTAGGTGCTGTTATGAACATAAGTTTTGTTAATATTTACAACGTGCATTTAGTTAACACATTTTTGTTGTTTTGGACAAATTTTGATTGTTTAAGCATATTGTTTCAAGATGAAACGAGGATCTTATCTTTATGAGTGCATAGAGAACTATTGAAGGAGTATCTCAAGTCATGGCATAAAAGGATATCACTGCGATGATTTCAATCGGACAATGGAAGTGTTAAACATAATAACACATTGAGATTCGTTATCAAGATGTTGTCTTTTTATCCGTTTGAATTATTTTTAAAAAGTGTTTTACACTTTATTTAGTAAGTTCGGTTGTATTGTTATTTTGTGTTCAATATCTTCGGATAACACAAGCAATTATACAACGAACTGCATCAATATTTTAAAATAAAATGGATAATTTTAAACGAATAGTGCAACAAGAATTTGCATAAGAAACAAATTGTGAGTTATTGCATTGACTAAAGTCTAAGATGAGACATAAAATGTATAACCATATTATGAGAAGGTCATGGAAGAACGTGGTGAGTGTATTAAAATGAAATACACAAAAATATTATATTTAAATCCATGAAATTCACTAAGTGTGAATTATAACATATATATGAAGTAATATATGTTAATGAGAAATTAAACTTCTTAGAAATTCACTAAGTGTGAATTATAACATACAAACTAATATATGTTGATAAAAAATTAAACTTCTTGTAAGTTCAGTAAGTATGAATTATAATATAAGAATTAATATATATTGATGAGATATTTAATACCTTGAAAATTCATGAAAGATTATATCTTTGGGAATTCACCGAGTGTGAATCATAAATACGTTAAACATATATAAAGAAATATATGTTACTATTGTAAATGAATTTAAACAAATCTTAAGAGATTCATTAAAATATACTTACAATATTGATGGATATGTAGATGTTTCTACTCCCATCCATTTTTGTTTGAACTATGAGAAAGTTTGTCTTTCATTTTGGGAGAGTATCTTAAAAGATAGTTTCAAGAAGACAACAATTAAATGTATAAATCACTTTAGGCAAATGTGAATTCCAAGAGTTTGAGTGTCAACCAAGTAGACTTTATCTTGAAATAATAGTGATTGTAGATGAGTAATGTTCATCTTGCTGGTGATGAATGTATTCATCAAAACGATTTGGATTAAGACTTATGTTCAAAGTCCCTATAAGTTAATGTGAAGCCTTACACCTTAAAGGCAAAAGAGTTATGTTCCTTAAATGAATGAAAAATTATGTATTTTCTATATACAATAACTTGTGATACTTTCATGGGTATTAAGGTTTGGGGGTTGTTAATAAGTCTCATAATTTTGTCTAAATTAAGGGTTGAGTATTTCAAAGTGATAGTGTGATGGCTGTGAAGAATCAGAATGATGCATCTTCTGTTCACATGCTAAAGTATTGTAGTCTAAAGCATGCTAGAGTAGTACTTGTTAATTATGGTGCTTTACGAAGACTAATTAACGCGAAACATTCTAAACATACACAACACAAAAATGAATTTGTGTTTTGACAAATTTAAAAAGGTTTTTCACTCAATTTAAGGAAACGATATAACTTATGAAGATCGTAAGATGACCTTAACTTTCTAGGTATGTCCTAGATGGTGACTTGTAATCCTTTATGGTTTGATAACAACCTTATGATAAATTTAACTTATAATCTAGCAACTGGTGAAAGCTTACACTAGGGCATGTGTTGCTCCATGAGTAAGCATCGATGAACTCACTGGTACGAAGACGTGATCTTGTTCAAATCATGAGTATCGATTTGTGGTCATAAGTAAACTTAAGCAAAATATATCAAAATGCAAGAAATGTGGGGGAAGTCATTTAAGAAACAACCCTTTTAGGGTGTATAGTTGAGGTTATCCAATAACACTTAAATGTGGGGGTGTCTTGTATTTAAACTTGGAAGGTTTAGCAATGAGGATAATTGTAATCCTATCTAACATTGCAAACACACGACTAAGTGGAGGACAAAAAGGTCGTAGTGCATAATGGAGATGTGTTTGCCTTAATGATAACTGTATCTTACGAAGACCAATAATATAACCAGATTCAGGTGACCGCTAAGGTTATAGTATTAGCAAATTAACTATAGGCAAAATTAACTTATAAGTTAAGAACACATCATGACAACTGATCTTTACCGCGCAAGTTATCTGTAGTGATTAGACAAAGTCAAAGACAATGTTATGGATCCAAAAACTTGAGGGTTTAGTAGAGATTAAGTTGTGGAATGAGACTAAAGCCCATGAAAAGTGTATATAAAGGAAACCTAACTTAGTTGACTGGAGATCCCAAGATCTAAGTTCAATAGGACAACCTAATTATATATCTACAGGTGGTCACTGTGGGGGCGTAGCTTATGTATAAGTTGACACATAAGCTAATATTATCCTCCTAAATTATAAAGGGACTCTAATTACTTCCTTGTCCATTCCTATAACAACAGTGACATGTTGTGAGGCTAAGCATAATATATGGTTAATGATTTGTGTAAATCATTATAATCTTAATGCTTTTAATGATTTAAGGATAATCACCTATGGGAAAGAACGCTTCGAATGAAATTTTGGGGCGCGCAATTCCTAGAGCTTTCACAGAACCAGGCTAGTGTTTCATAACCATAACCATAATGGACACCGCAATAAGGGGATGTGCCCGGCTAGGGAGAGTATTGTGTGAAGTGTATTGTCGTCACACAAATGGAGGTTTGTTCAAGGGCATCAAGTTTACTAACCGCTAGGAGACTAAGTATGCTTCACCAAGGAAGGTTTACAGCTAATACCTACCTATCCTGTAATACTCAACTGTCGAGGTTCTATTGGACATTTTGGTGTGTTTTGATCAATCTCTATTCAAGTGGGGGGTTGTTGGAAATTGTCACACCTCGTTGAGCGATTTGCGGAAGCGTAAAGCGGAAATGTAACAGACACCTCTGGTATCAACCACATTGTTTATAAAGAACAATACAAACTAGTTTACAATATTTTACATCGATCTAACTTTGTTTACAACTAGGTGATACAAACTAAATCCAGCCCGTTAAGCGGCTTTACTGCCTATTAACACACTTACATCAATTCACCCAGCATTGATCGCAAGTCAAACATGTAGCACATTGACTTTCTAATCCAATCAAGTACCTGAAAAACATGTTAAGACGGGTCAACTACAAATAGTTGGTGAGTTTCACGAGTTTCAAGAAATCAGCTGTGCGTACAACAATCATAGTTTGTAAATACGAAAGTATGTATGTATGTACGTTCACAAGTACGTTTGTTTGTATGTTTATGATGTAATTATGCTAAGCTACAGTGAAGCCTTGACTGTCTGTGATGCGTGCATCCATTTCCCACGCCCAATCAACCATTGTGGCCCCTTTCCGCCCACAACGTGCCCCGAGTAGCTATGTCTAACACTACATAGCGTGTTTGTATAATTATGGTTATGTGCAAACGGGATAATGTCTCATCAAACCGTGCTGGCCCCCGCCTGGGTTTGTTAAACCAATAGTACTATTCACAAGCCACCGGCTCGAAGTTAATCACTATGTTCGTGGGGACTTTCGTGTGTTAGCACTTAGATAATTCCCATCGTCAAGCAATTCAGAGTATATAGATATTAATAGCAACATGTTTTTCACCCCAAAAGTTCATAAAAATAGTTTAAAAGTGGGGTCATGAAACTCACGGTTTAGAAGATAATCAGCACATCGGTACAGTGTAAGGTTTCAGTCGTTTTGACTCGTTCACTAGTCCCTATAATGAATATTATAATAATATTAATATTTTAATATTATTATGATCATTATACTAAACTGCGCTGTATATCTAATCTGGGTATAGCTGGTACGCCCAGAAAGTGTCAATAGGCTTAGATTGTGATGTTGCTCAATGTCCAATACTTAAAACCGAACTTGGCTCAGTTTCCCCGTTTTTCCAGCTGGGCCAAGTTGTTCGTTTATGCGTTCAGAAAACAGTTATAGGGAAGTAAGCTTGGGTAAATGTGTTGGACGATAGAATGATTAAGTTATAAAGAAAGATCACATATTGGGGTTCCGGATTCACTACGGGGGCCTGTTTCCGTTTATTCAGTTTGATTTGAGGAGAAACGCGCACAATCTATCCAGATTGTACAGAATTCTTATAAAAAGGTTCGTTTTCACATAATTAATTCTAAAATATGAATTTTGATTACTATTGGTGTTTTGATATTCCCGCAGGTTCGTTAATCACGAACTTGCCGGTTTTTATTAGAATTGAATTTGTTTAATTTTCAAATTAGAATAATTAATTAACCGTTAGTCATGAAATAATGAAAATTTAACCACTTATCAAATAAAATATGTAGATTTTCATAAAAATATTTCTGGAATTATTTACTGGTTTATTAATTTTATAAAAATTCATTTTACCTGCTATATTTAGCCTGAAAATCGTCTGTTTATCCCAAACAATTTCCAAAACTTCCAAAAAAATCCCTGGATGCTCAAATTATATCCCTAAACCATCTATATCAATTCCAGAATGTAACAACCTTGTTCAATATTTTTTTCGGGCCAAATTCGACTATAAAAACTCATATGAACACAAATGCATAAAACCTACTTAGGATTTTCAAAATACTCCCAAATTTTATATGTGATCAAAATATACCAAATCTGAGTTCTCCACAAAATCTCATAATCTTTTAAGCATTTTAACTATTTTCCCAAATAAACACCCCAATTCGGTAATAAATTTGCCAAATATTCTCGGATGGTCAAAAAACTACCAAATTTGAACAGGGACCAAATCATATTGCCCTTGATGTACCTGCAAAGGTTTATGACCTAACAAAATTTACATCACAACCTTAACCTAAATAGCCCGTAATCGAGCATTTCGACATTACCTTTGCGGTTTTCGCCCATTTTCGCTTTCTTAATCCAATTTCTGGGTTCTTGTGCTTCTCTGCAAGCTAGATAAAGGTTCTACGTCACAAAACCAATCATGTATCATCAAAATTCCATCCTTGAAACATAGGGTTTCGGTTAGGGTTCCAAACCGAACCTTTGAACCGTAAAAACGTGATTTAAACCCCCTAATCTGACTTTTTCGTCAAAAAAATATAAGATACAGATTATTACATATGTTTAGAATCAAAGCCTATTTTTTTACTAGTTTGAAGGGTTTTTCATGGTTAAACATGTTTTTTTCTTAATCAAACTTAGATTTTTATGTTTAAAACATGTTAAAAAACTAATTTAAACAAGTTCTTACCTAATTTTATGGCTTATTTGTAAGAGAAGGATGAAGAAGAAATCTGGATCAGCTTTGGATGTAGATATTTTATGTCATGGGGCTTGGGAAAACTTGTTTATAAAGGGAAAAAAAAAAGAAGAAAGGTATGGGGGGACCTCCCTAATCCCGATCGGAATGGGAATGGGGGTCCTAACCCTTTTTTTTATTTTTCTTTTCATTTTGTATGTGAATATGGCTACTTTCTAGTCTACTTTAAGCGCGAGTTCATTTTTTGGGGCGAAAAACTTATCGGATACGAGAAACAGTGCGAAAACGAGTGTTTTTCGGCTATTTATGTGTAACTTTATAAAAATATAGTATATGTTTGTAAAATTTGAAAATATTTTCATGGATCGCTTAAAACATGTCAAATAAGTGTTTGGTAAGTCTTTTTCGGCTTAACGGATGATACAATACTTGGCTTATAACTATCTTTCACGTTTAAATCTATAGCGGGTAGTTACACGAGCATGTTTTCGTTTAACTTGTTTGATATCGAACTAAGGCGGTAATACTAATATATTAGTTTATATTAATCATATATCACTTATAGATGGCCCCCCAGGATATCTGGGTCATAACCAGACCCGTTCGGTTAATCGTTCGATCGTTACGTAATAAGCGTTTAATCGTTAAATCGGTAACTGTATATTAGGGTGTACCTGGTTTTGGCTCAAATGTCACATTCTCCCCCCGTTAGAAAATTTCGTCCCCGAAATTCTATTATGCCAACTTTACGCTCCTTAGGGACAACTAGGAGTATTTGTTTTCGTTTTCAAATATATATAATTTCCCGTTAAGGCATTTACCAAACTTTAACCATTGAAATTCTGTTAAGTAGTAACTGTTTGACTTTCCCGCCTATTATTTTTACGGGTTCTTTTCAAAATTTAGTTATGTGTGAGTTTCCAAGTGGTACTATCTTCGCCTCGTCAATAAGGCACTTGGTTGTTTCGGCATATAAGAAATTTGTCCGTAGAACTAAAATCGAGAGTGGACTCGATTCTTGAGATAGTTTATTCATTATGTTACGGGTTTAATTTTTGAGACAACCTTGTACAGTTCTATGTGTGTTGACGTCAACGTATTAGTTTCCTCAACTCGAATAACACTTTTCAAAGGTCAACAATTCATTACATACATCGGTATAGTTCTTTTATTAGTCTTATACGGCTTTCAGTTTGTTTTTGAATCTTATGAGCCTAATCGGTGGTTTCCAGAATCAAATCAGATTTTGCAATTTAAATTTTGCTAATTTTCAAACTAATAAAGTATCAATTCATGTTCTTGCTCGTATCGTACCGGTTATAGTGCTGCTCGTATAATATTATGATAACTATTAGTATTCGAGGATTAGACCAGTGAAAACGCTGGTCCTAAATTTCTCTAAGGTTCGGTACTTCTTTCAGTGTCTGCATAGTTTGTCCAAATCGATCGTTTGTTTGGGAACGACAGGTCTTGGTTAAACCGATTTAGTTTCTTAAATTTATCAGAACATAAGAGGTGAACTGACTATCTCAGTCACAAGTAATCGATATAGGCATACCATGTCGAGGTATGATTTGTAAACATGATTGTAGGCATGTCTTCCAGTTGTGTAGTTGTTATGGATTGAGGGAGAGTATGCAGATTAAGTTAGTGGGTCAACTAGTACCCGGACTATACTGCGTTCTAAAGATGATTTATGAAAGGGTGTTACGAGGATCATAGTAATATGTTCCCACTTCATTTCCAGTTGTTGTAACATTACTGAGGGTTCTTGATACTTTGTTTTAGTTGATTCTAGACTCGGTTTGTTTGAGGTATAGATGTTTATCGGCTTCTTTTTCCAAAGTTTTGCTCGTTCTCGAGCAGGATTTTGTTTTCTAAATGTTAGGTTCTTGGGGTTTTCTTTTGGGCAATATGGATTTGCTCGATAAGGTTTGTCTAAACAATCGTTTCAAAGGCCCGTACTTTCTAGTGGTTAATTTAACCCCTTCATCCTGAGGCATCGATTTTCACAATTACACTTGTTTCCCAACTCTACTCGTTTTCTTTATCCCATATTCAGTCTGCGATTCTTGTAATTTGTGCGTTTGATGGTATAATAGTAGCACGCCCATGCATTAGATGCAAAAATAATCGTCCCAAGCTCCAGGTTAAGGATAGTATAATTTTCTCGTGTGTTTTTTATTGTCGTGAAGCATATGCTATAACTTTGTTTCTATGCGTTAGTACACATTCCAAATCTTTTCGGGATTTATCACAATAGATTACAAGATCATCAGTTCCTTCTGCGAGACTTCGCAAAGGAGTTTAATAAATTTTATGTCTCATCAATTGAGAAGCCATCTCTTGTTCTTCCCCTAGTCATAAACTCAGTTCTTTTCGGGTTAGGAGGGTTAAAGGTTGGGCTATACTGGATTGCAAATAAGGTATCGCTAATTCCAAAAGTTGACAATTTCTCTTAGTGACTCTGGTGTTTACCAGTTTTGCTCGGTTGTATGTGAATTCCGTGTCAACTAATAATGTGTTCTAAGAATCGTACTCCTTGTAGACAAAATTCACACTTGGACATCTTGACATACCATTCCTCCGACCTCAACATCCCCAAGATTGTTCATGAATGTTGCTCATGTTGCTTCTTGGTTTTCAAGATATCAGGAGGTCATCAATAACGTTATAAAGAATTTGTCGAGGTACAATTTACTAACTCGGTTCGTGAGATTCGTGAAAACTACAGGTGTATTAGTTGGTCCAAAGGGCATAACTAAGGTTCATAGTGATCCTACTGAGCTCGAAACTCCATTTTAGAAACATCTTTCTCTTGGATTTCAACTTGATGATAGTCGGTTCAGAGACCGATTTTTGAGAAGTAATTCGCGTCTTGGAGCTGATTGAACAAATCGTCTAATTATTAGAGGGAATATTGGTTTTGATGGCAATTCGTGTAATTCCCAGTAATCAAAGCACATCCTAAGCTTTCATCCTTCTTCTTTACCAACAACACCGATGCTCCCCAATGATGATAGCTAGGACCTATGAAATCTTTACTTAATAATTCTTGTAGTTGGCCAAATAATTCTTACATTTCGGAGAGTGTCAGACGATAAGGTGCCTTGGCAATAGGAGTTGCCTCTAAGGTTAGTTCAGTTCAGAGTTTAACGTGTCGGATAGTGGTATTCCAGGTAGTTTATCAGGAAGGCATTAATGTATTTTGAGTACTACGGGGATATCTCCTATATGTTTCGTTGAGGTTTTCATGGTTACATTTTCCAGAAATGCCATATACCCTTGGCGTAAATGCTTTAATATTCTAAGATGAGACACGAGAGGTGATATTGCACCAAACTTCCCTCCTTGTATCATAATTGCTTCATCATCCAAGAGAGGAATTTTAACTATTTAGTAATCACACACAATTTCCGTCTTATATTTAGCTAACCAGTCCATACTGACAATTGCATCGATGCTTCCCAACTAGACCGGGAGTAGGTTAATGAAATTGATTGGTTGTTTAGGATAACAAGTTAGTTTTGGAGTATTTGGTTAACAGTTCAAGGTTTACCGTTAATGAAGTCTATAGCATAAAAATCTATTAGTTCACTAACCAGTACATTTTCCAGGGATAAGAAGTTAGTGGGGATAAGACTTCCCTCATTGCTTATATCAAGCGAGACTGAATCATATTAATCAAAATTTACAAATGTACTCTTCACCATATTTAAGCTTTGTTGTGTTTAATCAGGTACGATCACTAATCACGGCCTCTAACCGAGTTCGACGTCAATGTTCGTTCTCGGTTTAACTTGGGACAATTCCTTTTGAAGCGTTTCGTACTTCCACACTCAAAGAGAGCATGATGGTTTGTCAAAGGTTGTGCGTGAACTGATTGCGATTGGGTTAACTGGGAATGGTGAGGTTAGAATTGTTTGTTTAGAACATTTATAATGGTTTCATAGCTACATGTATAGTATCTAATCTTCCCACTTTTATAACATGCCTTTATTTGACATACCCTTTAGCAAAGGCTCATTGTATATGTTTAATTATGAACTAGAGTTAATTGTCGTATTATTTTGAGTTATAGGGTAAACACGTTTGAATTGTTGTAGCTCTTGTACTCCTGTTTCGTAATTAGCTCGTTTTGTACTAGATGATTTCTCGGTACTCTCAACTCACCTTTATTGACTGAATTCAAAGTTACCACCCCAGCTTGCGTCACAGTATTCTCAAAAGTTAAGTGGCTAACTGGATTAACTAAGGTTTCTTCTTCTGGAATACTAACCATAGCATTAGTCGAACCAATTTGTTAGAACCGTATGTGTATTCCAGTTGACCCACCCCGTTCGTTTTGGATTTCTCGGGTTCGTGTTTTTAATTTCTAGATTTCATTCCTTGGGGAGAACGTTTCAATATAGAGGTTTTAAGTTTTGCCCAAGTCATGTGGATAATTGCCTTTTTGTTCCCGAATTGTACAATTGTTTTCTACCACATAAGGTCGTGGTCAAGTAATGTAATAGTAACATAATTAATGATACAATTTGATGGGAAACTAGTTGTATGGGTAACAGACTTTATCATTTCGATTCATTTTAGCAACTCATTTGATTCTTTAGTATCATTAAAATTTACATGTTTGCACAATTTAAAACGTTTAAACGAGTATTCCCGTTGTTAAGGATCACGATTGTTACGACTAGTATTCATGTTCGATTAAAGATTTGTTGTAAATGGCATTTAGTGGGGGTAGGGGGGGGAATTAGCGGTAGTAGCATTAGTGCTCAATGGGGGAGTATTATTCGTGACAATGTTCGTATTTATCATGAAAATAACATTTGCAACTGTATTAGTATTGGGCGGCGAAATAATATTCTTGGCTGTATTAGTGTTTGGCATTTAATTTGTATTCATTGTCATATTAATGCCGGCAGCGAATCGTGCTGCGATTGTCAGAGTTACCAAATACAGTTTCCGAACAATCATTTCGGCAACAACTGCCTCAAATCACGTGTTTTTTTCTTCGGGGCCATTCTATAATGATAAACAACTAAAATTCACACAATAGTAATCTTCCCTATAACTCATTGCGTAGAGAATAACATTAGCTAACATTCAGGTAATTAAAATGGCAGATATGCATTACACACATTGAATCATATATCCACATAACCAGGATAGTACATAGATTTAGCCTGATAAGGCCATTGTTTGCACGCATGTATCAAAAATTGTCATCCTGTAACAAGTAATTTTAACTCAGTAAGGGTCAATGTTTGTACTAATGGATCCAAATCGCCCCCCACATCAGCATAGCACACTACCAAATGCTTGCAGGGAGTATCGAAACTATACACAACAGTGTCATAGTATGCTCGTCTACCCGGGCACATAGTATAATAATCACGAATAGTTCACAACTTGTACAACAATTATTCAGATGTAATCCTACCATTGGGTAACTGTTTATCATGTATCTCCCGTAAGTAGACATTTGTTCGTTATGAGTTTAAACAGTATGCTATATTCGGGAGGCATTTGTATACTCCCCTTGACCTTTGGGTGTTATTAAGTATAATTAAAGAATATTCTTTCATCAGGTCATTCAGTATACGTAAGCTGTTGGGTCTACTAAAAGTGATAATTTATTAATTGGGAGTAAGTATGTTCTTTATAATCTAAACATATCATTGGTTCACGAGCGTGAGGGTTTTCTTTTATGATAAACTGATCAGAGTGGCAACAATATGGGAGTGGTTAGGGATACTCATACATAGATGATTTGATGAATTTATTAGTTAAGGAGGGTTCATCAAGGTCGGTGATATTGGTGATGTATAGAGAAATTATTATTTTCATAGTTGATGTATGGTATATGTAGGTGGTCATGGATTATTATATTATTAAAATTTAATAGGATAGCGGTTATATTTATGATTTGATAAACCATTCTCTTTCCTAAGTATTTTCTTAGGAGTAATGTTTATTTTTAAAAAATGGAAGTGGAGGAATTGTCAGAAAACAGTTCATTTACTACTAAAAACTGGTATAGGAGATAAAGATTAGGCCTGAATCGAGAAGTGTTGTGTTCCCTTGAGATGGACGTACGTATATCATACCTTCCACAGTTCCTTTCTGGGCCTTGAATTTATGATCGGTCTGTGAATCAATCATACAATAAGGTTTAGTTTGGACTCGCTAGAACGTCCTCGCAACCTCGTTTACAGGCAACATCAATTCTTTACCAATTATGAGGCTACCGATTTCGACACCTTTCGGTTCCACGATTTGTTATAAAAATAATATTTTTCGATAGTATGAATCAGAGTAAGGGATATTATTACTTAGGGCGAAAATATTTCATTTGTTATGTCCAAATATAATATTAATTATGATAAAATATAATATTATTTTTAATAAAATACGATTTTAAATTAATATTGATAATAATCGAATATAATATTCGTTACACGGAGACTTAGTATTATCGACAGTAGAATACGTACACGTATTCGTACACCTTGTTCCAGATGAGCACGTATGCGTGTTATACACACACACACACACACACAAACATACTCAACATTACCTATTATACACATATGTTGCCATTTTTACCTACCCGTATGTTCCGCGACTTCTCCCCGAATTCCCTCGTACAAGCAAGTCTGTTATTATGTTCCGAACCACAATAACTCACTTGCCCTACAATTTCATCCTGGCATCCATCAGTATATAATATTAAATTTTTATTTAATTATTTTCCCAGAGTTAATCGAGCCTGCGGTTATATTTTAGGCACCCTAAGGAATAGCCTAATCCTTTATAACCAATGGCTCTGATACCAACTTCTATCACACCTCGTTGAGCGATTTGCGGAAGCGTAAAACGGAAATGTAACAGACACCTCTGGTATCAACCACATTGTTTATAAAGAACAGTACAAACTAGTTTTGAATATTTTACATCAATCTAACTTTGTTTACAACTAGGTGATACAAACTAAATCAAGCCCATAAAGCGGCTTTACTGCCTATTAGCACACTTGTATCTATTCACCCAGCATTGATCGCAAGTCAAACACGTAGGACATTGACTTTCTAATCCAATCCAGTAACTGAAAAACATGTTAAGACGGGTCAACTACAAATAGTTGGTGAGTGTCACGAGTTTCAAGAAATCAGCTGTGCGTACAACAATCATAGTTTGTAAATACGCAAGTATGTATGTATGTACGTTCACAAGTACGTTTGTTTGTATGTTTATGATGTAATTATGCTAAGCTACAGTGAAGCCTTGACTGTTTGTGCTGCATGCATCCATTTCCCGAACCCAATCAGCCACTGTTGCCCGTTTCCACCCACAACATGCCCCGAGTGGCTATGTCTAACACTACATAGCGTGTTTGTATAAGTATGGTCATGTGCAAACGAAATAATGTCTCAGCAAACCGTGTTGGCCCTACCTGGGTTTGTCAAACCAATAGTACTATTCATAAGCCACCGGCTTGAATTAACCACTGTGTTCGTGGGGACTTTCGTGTGTTAACACTTAGATAATTCCCATTATCAAACAATTCAGAGTATATAGATATGTATAGCAACATGTTTTTCACCCTAAAACTTCGTAAAAATAGTTTAAAAGTGGGGTTATGAAACTCACGATTTAGAAGATAATTAGCACAGCTGTACAGTGTAAGGTTTCAGTCGTTTTGACTCGTTCACTGGTCCCTATAATGAATATTATAATAATATTAATATTTTAATATTATTATAATCATTATACTAAACTAGGCTGTATATCTATTCTGGGTATAGCTGGTACGCCCATAAAGTGTCAATAGGCTTAGATTGTGATGCTGCTCAATGTCTAATACTTAAAACCGAACTTGGCTTAGTTTCCCCGTTTTCCCAGGTGGGCCAAGTTTTTCTTTTATGCGTTCAGAAAACAATTATGGGGAAGTAAGCTTGGGTAAATGTGTTGGTCGATAAAATGATTAAGTTATAAAGAAAGATCACATATTGGGGTTCCAGATTCGCTACGGGGGTCCGTTTCCGTTTATTCAGTTTGATTTGAGGAGAAACGCGCACAATCTATCGAGATTGTCCAGGTTTATCATAAAAATGTTCGTTTTTACATAATTAATCCAAAAATATGAATTTTGATCACTATTGGTGTTTTGATATTCCCGCAGGTTCGTTAATCACGAACTTGCCGGTTTTTGTTAAAATTGAATTTGTTTAATTTTCAAATTAGCATAATTAATTAACCGTTAGTCATGAAATAATGAAAATTTAACCACTTATCAAATAAAATATGTAGATTTTCATAAAAATATTTCTGGAATTATTTACTGGTTTATTAATTTTATAAAAATTCATTTTACCTGCTATATTTAGCCTGAAAATCGTCCGTTTATCACAAACAATTTCCAAAACTTCCAAAAAAAATCCCTGGATGCTCAAATTATATCCCTAAACCATCTATATCAATTCCAGAATGTAACAACCTTGTTCAATATTCTTTTCGGGCCAAATTCGACTATAAAAACTCATATGAACACAAATGCATAAAACCTACTTAGGCTTTTCAAAATACTCCCAAATTTTATATGTGATCAAAATATACCAAATTTGAGTTCTCCACAAAATCTCATAATTTTTTAAGCATTTTAACTATTTTTCCCAAATAAACACCCCAATTCGGTAATAAATTTGCCAAATATTCTCGGATGGTCGAAAAATTACCATATTTGAACAGGGACCAAATCATATTGCCCCTGATGTACCTGCAAAGGTTTATGACCTAACAAAATGCACATCACAACCATAAACTAAACATCCCGTAATCGAGCATTTCGGCATTACCTTTGCGGTTTTCGCCCATTTTCACTTTCTTAATCCAATTTCTGGGTTCTTGGGCTTCAATGCAAGCTAGATATAGGTTCTATGTCACAAAACCAATCATGTATCATAAAAATTCCAGCCTTGAAACATAGGGTTTCGGTTAGGGTTCCAAACTGAATTTTTGAACCGTAAAAATGCGATTTAAACCCCCTTATCCGACTTTTTCATCAAAAAAATCTAAGATACAGATTATTACATATGTTTAGAATCAAAACCTGTTCTCGTACTAGTTTGTAAGGTTTTTCATGGTTAAACATGTTTTTTTTCATAATCAAACTTAGATTTTTATGTTTAAAACATGTTAAAATACTATTAAAAAAGTTCTTATCTAATTTTGTGGCTGATTTTTGAGAGAAGGATGAAGAAGAAATCTGGAGCTTTGGATGTAGATATTTTATATCATGGGGCTTGGAAAAACTTGTTTATAAAGGAAAAAAAAAATAGAAAGGTATGGGGTGGACCTCCCTAATCCCGATCAGAATGGGAATGGGGTCCTAACCCTTTTTTTTTCATTTTGTATGTGAATATGGTTACTCTCTAGTCAATTTTAAGCGCGAGTTCGTTTTTTGGCGCGAAAAACTTATCGGATACGGGAAACAGTGCGAAAACGAGTGTTTTTCGGCTATTTATGTGTAAATTTATAAAAATATAGTATATGTTTGTAAAATTTGAAAATATTTTGACAGATTGCTTAAAACATTCCAAATAAGTGTTTGGTAAGTCTTTTTCGGCTTAACGGATGATACAATGCTTGGTTTGTAACTATCTTTTGCGTTTAAATCTATAGCGGGTAGTTAAACGAGCATGTTTTCATTTAACTTGTTTGCTATTGAACTAAGGCCATAATACTAATATATTAGCTTATATTAATCGTATATCACTTATTGATGGCCCCCCGGGATATCTGGGTCATAACCAAACCCGTTCGGTTAATCGTTCGATCGTTAAGTAATAAGCGTTTAATCATTAAATCGGTAACTGTATATTAGGGTGTACCTAGTTTTGGATAAAATGTCATAGAATATTAGAATATGGTGAACGAAGAATAATTAGAATAATTAATATTAAACTCTACATATGGTCATTAAACTCTTGAGTAGATCCTTTTAATGACAATTGATTGTCATTAAAGTGAGACTTTGAAGATTTATTGGTGAAAAAAAGCTTTGAATACTCATATGTTGGGCCTATAGAGATGAGTTTCTTTACTTGATTCCTCTACTTTTTATTCTATTTTTTCCATAAGTTCTAACATTACAATTTACCCGATGCAACCTCGGGCGCGTGGACATCTCCGACAGTACCAACTACTTCGGCTGTTGTACCCTGGGAGACAGACGCGTTGTCTTATGTAGAGGCGAGAAATCTGTTTTAAGGGAAACGTGTTGAACATGTGCCTCAGCCTCAACCGTTAAATTTAGTTTGTTTATTGTTTCAGCTAAGAGACTTAGAAGACATTGTTGTGGCAAAAGTTGAACAATCTATCTTTTTATAAGTTCTTATCAAGGAGATTATAAGAGATGTTGTTGAAAAATAAGTTGAAGACTTTATCATTTGAAGAGCTTGGTTGGAATCATTTTACATAATTGTTATATTATTTCATTATTTATTTTAATTTATATTACGGCATGCGTACTACTTAATTTTTCATGTTAATAACTTCTTCATGTTAATAACGAGAGTATCGTTATTATATGTATTAATTTTAATATAAAAAGTATCACATATTCCTACAATCTTAAAACAGATTTTCATAAGATTGTTAAGGCAATCTTAAATCTTTTTACTAAGAATATTGGTTTTACGGAAAATATTAAAATTATTTTGTGATTGTTGCGACAATCTTGTATATATATATATATATGTTTGAAAATATGTAATATATTTGACCCGCCAGGTCATAAACATGCAACACGGGCCTCCTCACCCCGGGTCATCCCCAAGTAATATATTCGACCCGGTCACAGTTTACCAACACAAACACATCCAATTACACACTTACAAACATCTAAGTCACTTAACCAACACAGCAATATCATCACGTATAATCCATAAATAATGGATAACCAAGGAGTTACTACAGGGCTCGTTAGCATTCTCGGGCCTAGACCGTAAGTGATATGAATAACCTTAAGGAATATGTGACCATAAACAAGTCTAACATATCCTGAGGCATACAATATAATTCACACATGCTTTCATAGAGGTACAACCACAAACAAGATTATGCAATACCAACCCAATAGTTTAAACGAATAAAATTGGGTAAAATCATAATAAGGTGTGTATGCTAGCCCAAAACGTAAAAAGGGGCATTATGAACTCACCTGACATGAGGCACACAATCACAACGAGCTAGAGAACCCTTAAGTATTCCCACAACTCAAATGCCTGTCGGATTACGAACTACAATTACTAACGGTACCGAATCGACTTGTTTATCCTACGACGTGTTCTAACATGGTTTAATCTACCTAAAACCTCAACCTTGCCAAATTCATTTACAACAGCCCCCGGTCCATGCATTAACCAAAACCACCCTTAGATAAGCACGGGGACCAAGGATTCCCAATTTACCCCCGGAAGTTGCTAGATGAGACGGGGACGCGCGTTTTTGAGTTGTTTATGTACATAGCAACCAACTCAGTCCCGAGCGGACCAAATTTAATAAAATCACAGCCAACAAGTCCACACGAGGTTATTCATATCACTTACGGTGTACCGACCCGTTTGAGTAACCGACAACCAATTTAGCCCAAATACTTAAAAAATTAATTTTCCAATAGCCCGTATATCAAACCAAAGATACCCGAACTGAATTGGTTGTTGGTTCATTCAAACCTCGCATTAAACGCAACAGTTTAACAATCTAGACAACCGAATACTAGCTTTTAATCTACCACTAGTTGACCAATCAAACGAACACCAATGCACACGATTTTAAAGTATGTTATATTGGACATACCTAGGAAGATTATGGAGCAAAAACCTCAAACACAACAGTCCCGAAACTGCTTAAATGGACAGCCACCCGGTAAGCCTAAAACAAGCGATTTTTCGATCAAAACGTGAGATATGATGATGAATTAAGGTGTAAAAGACTCGTATAAGGTTAGCACAGACCTGGAATCGAACTTTGGAGGCTAGAGAATGGACGGAAAGCACAAAAAACAAGGAGAACTCCCCCCCCTAAAGCTGCCAATCGGGATTAAGGGGGTGGCTAGGGTTTTCTTCTTTTTTTTTTTTGATATAAAACTAAATGTTGCACTCTAGCCCCTTGAGGTTGAAAATTACGATAACTAGGATGAAAAGGGTAAGAACTTAACATATGAGAACGACCAGGAGGTCCCTGAAGATGCCTGAACGAGTCTCGGTTGAAAATACAAACTTACAAGGCATAGGCCTTTTTTACGAAAATTCACGGACATTACAAGTCTACCCCCCTAAAAATGGGATTCATCCCCGAATCCCGCTACATAGGAACGAGCGCAAATTGAGACAACTCCCAATCCTCTAATCATACACGGGTATGATAAAAGTAGAACCTCTACAGAACGATAGCATACTACATCCTAGCCAGGCCATTACACACAAAAGCTTTCGATAGAAAAAGAGATAGACTGTAAAATTTTAACGAATAATACGACTACAAGGGATTACCTGAAATCGTGTCCACGTCCTCCTTTACCTCTTTCAAAGAGATATTTAAGGCCTTAGCCTTAGCCTTTGGCTTGTCTTCCAACTTAACCCTAGAAGAGTTTCCCCGCTCAGAACCTCCCGCCTTATCTTCAGTACACCGAGATGCCAAATGCCCAGACCCCTCACACCGGTAACAAGTCAACATCGGACACTCATAGTGGAAGTGTACAGTTTTCGCACATCGGAAACAAGTGATAGACATAGACCTACATTCTCCACTATGCGGTTTCCCACACTTCTTGCATCTTTCGTCATGTGCGTCCCCCTAAAATTCGACGTTTCAGCCCTCGCTTTCTTTCCTGCCGACACAGAATCATTGCCCCCATACTGTTTGCCGTTGGAGTTAGGGTTCGGCTTCCAATCCTTTTTAGGTTCAGTCGGGCTCACCATTTCTCTCTGATCATACAAGGTGCCTGCCAGAGTAACCATTGAATGGAAAGAGCCCATGTCCGTGGTCACCACACCCCTCCAAATATCCACCGGAAGACCCTTCACATACTTTTTAATCCTCTTAGCTTCAGGAGTAACCAGATTGGGACATAAACGAGCCATTTGATTAAACTTTGTAGTATACTCTCGGTGGGTCATGTTTCCCGCTACCAAGGTCAAGAAATCCTTTTCAATCTTATCCAATTCGTGCGGAGGACAAAACTGATCGAGAATCAGCTGCTTCAATTCCTCCCAAGTCATCCTCCTAATAGACCGATCACCCATCACCTGAGCCAGATTATCCCACCAACACAACGTCTCGGAACGAAACGAGGCAGTAGCAAAAGTAACCATATCCTCCCCTTTACACTTACTGATCTTCAGTACCATTTCCATTTCTCTCACCCACTGATGTGCTGCCGACGCATCCTTAGTACCATCGAACGTGGGAGGGTCGCACTTCTTGAATTCCCCATACGAACAACCCCAGGTAAAGACGCTAAACGCACGAACCTCTTCTTCATATTCACTTGGCACAATCACCTCATCTTCAATCTGAGTCTCCTTACCCTTTCCCTCCTTATCCAAACTCTTACCAACCATGGTCTCTTCCATAGCTCTAACAGCCTCAGCAACAATTTCAAGAATGGCACTATGAAGAACCAGATAAACTTCATCCGAGATGGTCGCGCGTATAGCCGGATCTAAGGCGGGGTTATCCCCCTCCTCCTGAATCGGGGTCTCTTCCTGCTGAGGAGTCGGGTTCTTTCTCTCAGTCTCGACACGTGGCCTACGTCCATGACCGCTAGGACGACCACTCTTCCCTGAACGGGTATTGGCCATACCCTACTTCTACAAAGACAAAACCCCAACACGGTCAGACACAACTAGTATTTAGAACATGGAAAGTAAGGGTAAACTGCAAATAACGTTGATCAAGTGTTATTAATCGTTTACTTTACCCGCCCGTCCTAAGCACCCCCTGCCCATAACCATATTAGCATCCTATCTAACACTTAAACAAGTACGCACATAATAGAACCCTAATGCTTATAAAATGAATAAACAATTATAAAATTTACCTCTTGGCGTGCTGCTACTCGCGGTTGGCATTTTTAGTCCCTTCGTTTCTAGTCCGAGTCCAAGCATTCAAGAATGCTCGTATCCCTCGAACCATGGCTCTGATAACAACTTGTAAGACCTCGAAATCCCGGGAATCCTGCAGTTGGTCATCGTACACAAAATTTACAAAAATTTAAAACCAAAGCAATTTGTTTTATTCAAACCAGTTCAGAGTAATAAACAGCGGAAATTAATAAGTATCAAAAACCCCAAAAACCGGGGACATGTTCCCAACGTTAAAATAAGATAAAATGTTTGTTTTATTGGAAGTCCTCGACTAGAAATGCCTTCAACCCTCCGAGTAGTCTCTAGCACGTCCAAGCGGTAATCTCCAATCCTCAACCTGAAAGTCAAACTAACATACACACAAAGTCAGCTTGAGCTGAGTGAGTTTAAGTTTTAAATAAACAACATTCATTAAACAATTTAATTTCATAAATATAAAATGTAGGAGAAAATCATAAGTGATTAAATAATTGCTTTTTCCTTGGTCAAACACACGATACGGGCCTCCTCACCCCGAGTCATCCCCAAATAATATATTTGACCTGGCCGCGGTTTGACAAAACCCAAAAGTCACGCAACACGAGCCTCCTCACTCCGGGTCATCCCCAAGTAATATATTTGACTCGGTCACGGTTTAACAAACCTAAACACGTGATACGGGCCTCCTCACCCCGGGTCTTCCCCAAGTAATATATTTGACCCGACCACGAAGTAGCAGAACGGCGGGCCTCCTCACCCCAAGTCACTAGACACGAAGTCAACGACTCAAGTAATATAATTGACCCACCGGGTCATAAACATGCAACACGGGCCTCCTCACCCCGGGTCATCCCCAAGTAATATATTTGACCCGGTCACAGTTTACCAACACATAAACATCCAATTACACACTTACAAACATCTAAGTCACTTAACCAACACAACAATATCATCACGTCTAATCCATAAATAATGGATAACCAAGGAGTTACTACTGGGCCCATTAGCATTCTCGGGCCTAGACCGTAAGTAATATGAATAACCTTAAGGAATATATGACCATAAACAAGTCTAACATATCCTGAGGCATATAATATAATTCACACATGCTTTCATAGAGGTACAACCACAAACAAGATTATGCAATACCAACCCAATAGTTTAAACGAATAAAATCGGGTAAAATCATAATAAGGTGTGTATGCTAGCCCAAAACGTAAAAAGGTAAAAAGGGGCATCATGAACTCACCTGACACGAGGCACACAATCACAATGAGCTAGAGAACCCTTAAGTATTCCCACAACTTAAATGCCTGTCGGATTACGAACAACAATTACTAACGGTACCGAATCGACTCGTTTATCCTATGACGCGTTCTAACATGGTTTGATATACCTGAAACCTCAACCTCGCCAAATTCATTTACAACAGCCCACAGTCCATGCATTAACCAAAACCACCCTTAGATAAGCACGGGGACCAAGGATTCCCAATTTACCCCCGGAAGTTGCTAGATGAGACGGGTACGCGCGTTTTTGAGTTGTTTATGTACTTAGCAACCAACTCAGCCCCGTGTGGACCAAATTTAATAAAATCACAGCCAACAAGTCCACACGACACTACACGAGTCGGATGGGTCGGTAACTCGCAAGCACAATGCACCAACTATCAAATAAATGCGAATTCGCGTTGTACCGACCCGTTTGAGTAACCGACAACCAATTCAGCCCCAATACTTGAAAAATAATTTTCCAACAGCCCGTATATCAAACCGAAGCTACCCGAACTGAATTGGTTGTTGGTTCATTCAAGCCTCGCGTTAAACGCAACAATTCAACAATCTAGACAACCGAATACTAGCTTTCAATCTACCACTAGTTGACCAATCAAATGAACACCAATGCACACGATTTTAAAGTATGTTATATTGGACATACCTAGGAAGATTATGGAGCAAAAACCTCAATCACAACAGTCCTGGAACTGCTCAAATTGACAGCCACCCGGTAAGCCTAAAACAAGCGATTTTTCAATCAATACGTGAGATATGATAATGAATTAAGGTGTAAAAGACTCGTGTAAGGTTAGCACAGACCTGGAATCGAACTTTGGAGGCTAGAGAATGGACGGAAAGCACAAATAATGAGGAGAGCCCCCCCCCCCCCAAAGCTGTCGATCGGGATTAAGGGGGTGGCTAGGGTTTTCTTTCTTTCTTTTTTTTTTTGATATAAAACTAAATGTTGCACTCTAGCCCATTGAAGTTGAAAATTACGAAAACTAGGATGAAAAGGTTAAGAACTTAGCATACGAGAACGACCAGGAGGTCCCTGAAGATGCCAGAACGAGTCTCAGTTGAAAATATAAACTTACAAGGCATAAGCCCTTTTTACGAAAATTCACGGACGTTACAGCTTCCTTAAATTTCCTATTACAAATCTTTCCACCAAATGGATCGTCTGTTTAGGAATTTGCACATGGGACAAAAATTTGTATTATTAGGTTGTTTGAGTGTCATTATATCGATTTGTAACTTTCTTGATCTGCTAGAGATTCGCCGAATGTTGACTATCACAAGCTCAAATTGGACTCTTTTTCCAGGTTTTATGCACCCCGTAACGCGAGGGTCTAAATACTATTTATTATTAAGGTACAAAATTTTGAAAAAGACTTAAGCTAAACAATTAGACATTTGAAAGTGGGTCTAATTATTTACACATGGGTTTATTAGTCAAAACCTAAAAACTTTGAGTTAAGTTAATGTTTTATAAATCATATTAATATTAATGTTATTTGAGATTAATTATTTATATTACATTAATATTTGATAATTTCCAAAATTTCTAGTTTAGTTTTTTCAGAGGTCGATTCAAAATTTTATTGGGAGATTTTAAAAGTTTATTAGGGTGATCAGCATCTTAACAATTATATAACACTAAAAAAAGTTATGGAGGGTTGTTGCCCCTCTTTCTCAAAGAATAGGACCACCCATGCATGTACCTGTATGTGTGCGTGTGTGAGAGAGAGACACACATATACACACAAATGCTCACTTTTTTCTTAAACCGATGTAGATGCCACATAAGCAATATGTTTTTTTATACTCACAATTACAAGATAAGTGTAGTGACTGAGTATGATGGGATGAGTAAACTCTTTTAAGTTAGAGCATTCACATCTAATTCTCTTTATAATTACAATAAAAACACTATCTTTTTTCTCTCATTTTCAATTAAATAATATTTTTTTATAATTTTGTAATTACCTTTTCTCTCTCATTCACTTACAACCACTTTCAAAAACATTAAAAGATTATAGAGACGAACAGTGCGCTTCTCCAAATTTAACCATGAACAGTAACATTTTCTCTCTACTACTCTCACAACCATTTTTAACCATCTCTAAAAAATGAAAAACCCCCTCACATAATTTAGGAATCCATTGGAAATGCTCTTGCAACTTATTAACTAATTTTAACAATTAATATCTGAAATGTCAATACTCAATTCACACATATATCAAAACCATTTACGAGATCCAAAAATATATTTTCTTTAAAACAACTTTGGGTTTCACTAAAATTCATACAAAAATATTAAAGGAAAATAATAAACAAGACTGTGATTACTTTTTTAAATTATCTAGAACAAGACTGTGATTACTTTTTTAAATTATCTAGAACAAGTTTTGGAAATTGCATTGCGAATATTTAGACACTATCTTCTTCCAATTATTCATGTCTATTACTGATGGCTTTAATTTTGTTAATGCTGCAGGTAGGTCAGGTATTCTTATATTTTTCCATTTTAGGTTATTTAAAGAAAAAAAAAATGGTTTCTAGATTCCAGACATGTAATGCTTTGGAAATTACGTATCCTGCTATCTGAGATAGCTGATCTCAGTTCCAACTAGGGGTAAGTAAGATAAGGGTCAGACCTTTGAAACCCTTTTACCCGACTCCTAGAACCTTAGCTTATCTTAGTTCCAACTAGGGGTAAGCGATGGGAGTGTGTGGATGTTGATGTAGGATCTGCTATCTCATATAGCAACTCCGCTTTTTGTCGAATGTGTCAGATTCCTATGAGTTCCTCTATCTGAAATAGCAAATCTCGAATGTATCAGATTCCTATGAGTTCCTCTGTCAGAAACCTAAAAGCAATTTTTTTTATTTAAACCACCTAAAACGAAAAAAAAAAATCTAATTATAACACGAGCCTCCTTAAATATCCCATGGGTGGAAAAGAGTTCACCTACTTGTCGGATGATGGAAATAAATCGAGCAAAATTAGCCGCGTCCTTATAAGCGATGAATTCATTAATCTTTGGTGAAATGATTCTCTGTCAGCCCTCCATCGCTTCCAGTTAGATGACTCTCCACTTATTCTTGTTACTTTAAAGTTGGTTTTGATCAGCCCCTATCCACTTAAAATTTTTAGCTCTTGGCTTCTTAAGTCGTGGCCGGTTCGGATATGTTTGGTAAAACTAGCTGGTGGCCGGCAGCAGGAAGCTAGTGACTGATGGCTGGAAGCTGGTAGCTGATAGCTTTAGTTGGAATCTATAGCTTGTATAAATATATTTAGGTATTTTGCAGAGTAGCTGTAGCTTTTAATAAACTAGTTGGGCGCCTGCGCGGTACGACAAAGTGCACGTGCAACCTGACATCAACCGCATAATCAGTGTCGGTATGTGATTCACTTGATAATAGTGCACACATAACACGAATGCAGAAGTGTAATTCGTGCAAAGGCAGTAAGCGTGTAACCAGTGGTGAAAATCAAGAAACAAAACTAAAATATACAGTAATTTCAAATGGATAATTTTCTAAACCAACCTCTTTTGATCTGAAACTCTTTCCTACCCGGCACCGTTTTAATCTGAAACATGTTATGACCTGGTCTCAAAACTGTACTGACACGAACTGAACTAAATTAACCATTTTTGTGTAGACTCGTTCCGACCCTAATTTGATCTTAAACATGACCCGAGCTCGTCTAACTCGACTTGTTGTCAATCATAACCAGTAATTACATGGTATTCTAATTTTTTAAAGTTTTAAAAAGTATAGCAATATTATACTCAAATTAAAGAGAATAAAATGTTCTTTTTTATGATGTAATTTGTTTAAAAAAAATATTAACATATGAAAAAATTATAGTCTTTTAAAGAGTCATATGGGTAGTTAGTTTTGAATAAGGGTAAAATATGTAATTATTATATAAATTAACAAAAGTTGATAAAAGCTCAAGTACCAAACTTGTAAATTCAATTGTAAAAACTTCTAGCTTTTTTCAGACACTACTACTAGTAGCGTTTAAATATGTAGCTTTTTTTCCAAAGTAAAAAGTTTGAAACTTTTTCCACCAAACAAAGTTTTTTATTGAATATGAGTTTTTTCTTAAAAGTTTGAAGCTAGAAGCTCCTAAAAGCTCTTTGCCAAACATACTCTTAAGTTTCTTCAACCAAACAAGACTTTTTATTAAGTAGGAGTTTTTTCTTAAAAGCTTGAAGCTAAAAGCTCCTAAAATCTTCTTACCAAACATATGCCCCTAACATTATCATTAAACTTGACGAACATCAGAAATGCTTTTAGGGAATGAATTTGATTTTAGAGGCAAAATGATTTGGTTCATAACGATGAAGCTCTAATTCGCTTAGGGTATGTTTGGCAAAGACTTTTAGGAGCTTTTAGTTACAAACATTAAAAAAAACTGCTATTTAATAAAAAAGTCTTGGTTGGTTGGTATAACTTAAATCTTTTAGGTTAGGAGAAAAAACTTGAAGCTAAAAGCTCCAACTAGTAGCGCTTAAAAAAAGCTACAAGCTTTTAGTATTTAAAAATGTACCATTTTGGTATTTGAACTTCTATCATCTTTTGTTAATTTATATAATAGTTAGACATTTAACCCTTATTCAAAACTAACTACCCCCATGACTTTTTAAAAGACCATAACTTTTTCACACGTTAATATTTTTCTAAAAAAAATGACATCATTAAAATGAGCATTTTATTCTCTTTAATTTGAGTATGGTATTGTTATACTTCTTTAACTTTAAAAAATTAACATACTACGTGATTACCGATTATGATCGACAACAAGTCGAGTCAGGCGAGCTCGGGTCATGTGCAAGACCAAATTAGGGTCGGAACGAGTCGATGCAAAAAGGGCTAATTTAGCTCGGTTCGTGTTGGTATGGTTTTGAGTCGAAAGGGGTCAGGTCAGAACAAGTTTCAGATTAGAACAGTGCACCGCGCAGGCACTCATCTAGTTTCATTAAAAGCTCCAGCAACTTTGCCAAACACCTTAATATATCTAAAAAGCCACAACTAACAGCCACCAGCTAGTTTTGTCAAACATACCCTTAGATTCTCTTGACTCATGCACCGAGTCTAGCCCTTTTGATGAGATTGTTAACCCTTGGATTATTAAGTAGGGGCTAGATCATATTATTCTGTCAACCACGACTTTTCCTTTGAGCCCATATTTGCTCCTAACAAACAGGGCCGGCCCTAGAGGAGAGCAGGGTGGTCGAAGGTCCCCGGCTCGACACCCCGCTAGGCTCGAAATTTCTTTAAAAAATAAATTATATATATATATTAAAACAATATGTATATTTAATATTTAAACTCAATTACATAACCACTAGCTTGGTCTAGTGGCAAATGGGTAGGACTCACAACTAAAAGGTTGTGGGTTTGGCAAATGGGTATGACTCCCAGCTTTTTAAACCATTTATACCTAGCAAATATTGAAAACAAGTTTTGTCAAAGGCTTTGGTATAAAGGTCAGCTTTTTGAAAATCTATGTGTATCTTATCAATACTAATTAGTTTCTTTTCAAAACAGTCACGGATGAAATGATATCGTGTCTCGATGTTTTTCGTATTAGAATATTGAACGGGATTCTTGGTGATGCTTATTGCAGCAGAGTTATCAATATAAATAGGAGTAGTAAGAAATTTCAAATTGTAATCCCATAAGTGTTACTAGATCCACAAAACCCGTGAATAGCAATTCCAGGCTGCCACATATTCAGCTTCGACGGTTGAAATGGAGACCGTTGTCTGCTTTTTACATTGCCAGGAAACAAGCCGGTTTCCTAAAAACAAGTCGGTTTCCTAAAAATTAGCATCCTATTGTAGTCAATCTGTAGTTGATCATGCATTTTCCATAGTCCGAGTTGGTGTAAGCCGTCAGATCAAAACCATCATCCTTGGGATACCATAACCCGATGTCAGGATTACCCATCAGATAGTGCATGATACGCTTTACAACCGCCGTATGAGTCACTCGAGGACTCGACTGATACCTGGCACACAAACAAACAGCAAACATTATGTCAGGTCGAGATGCAATTAAATACATAAGAGATCCGATCATCGCTTGATACAGGGTCGGAACAACAGTATCCTCCAATTCATCCGGTGATAAATTGTGACCAACGGGTAGAGGTGTCGAGGGGACTTTTCCGGCAGTTTTCTTGAATCGGCTCAAGGCATCATTCACACATTTGGTCTGATGAATGAATATTCCCGTATCAGACTGGTGAACCCGCAACCCCAAAAAGAAGTTCATCTCCCCCATCGAACTCATCTCGAATTTCGTCTGCATCGTTCTCTCGAACTCCTTACACAACGTGTCGTTTGTTGAGCCGAAAATGTTATCGTCAACGTATATTTGGACGAGGAGCAGATCATCACTAAGACTTTTGTAGAACAATGTACAGTCCATAGTCCCTAGTTTGAAGCCGCTATCCAAAAGATGGTTAGCAAGTGTGTTGTCCCAGGCTCTCGGGGCCTGGTGTAAACCATACAGAGCCTTGTTTAAACAGTAAACACGCTCGAGATAGTCCGGATCTTCAAAGCCGGGAGGCTAATTCTCATACACTTCCTCATGAATCTCACCGTTGAAAAACGCAGATTTCACATCCATCTGATACACTTTGAAGTTCTTGAAGCTGCGTAGGCCAAAAATATACGTATAGCTTCCAATCGTGTAACATTCATAACTTTTCAAACCCGAAAACCCGACCCATTTTAAATTTTCGGTCTTGTTTATATATATATATATATATATCTCAAGTTTCGTTTAATGCATGAGGATTTAAGTTTATCGTTCGTTAATTTTCTATTATCTTCAATCAAATAGCGAAATTATGAGATTTTAAAGTTTTCGGTTTTGACAGTTTCCAAGTTATGAGGGTATAATATAACAAATATCCAAGCTTATAACCGTTATTAAATTTTAACATATTTAATAGTTTAAGGTTAATAATGTAATTATAATTTATTTCTATTTTAAACTAATACAAAAGTGCAGGGACCTAAGATGCAAATTAAATATCAAATTATATTAATTGAATTAAAAAGAACCCAACCCCAGCCAACCCCTCCTGTTTGTCCCGTTTTTCCGGCTAGGTGCCGTCTAGCGCCGGCTGCGGTTCCGGCAACCACCATTTCGCCCTTAATTATCGCGTTTTGACCCATTAAATTGGTATAACGACTTTAGACCTTAAAAGCAAACACTAATCAACGTATTAATTGATTTATAACGACCTATAATCACCAATTAATTCCGTTAAACTCGCCGGAAAATGGGTAATTCGCAATTACGATCATTAAACCTTACACGCTCCAATTACAAGTATAAATAGAACGTAAACCTTCTGCTAAACTCGTACCAATCTTTATTCTTATCTAAAACACCTCCAATATCTCCTAATCAACCTTCAAGGTTCATTTTTCCGGCAAGTCGTCGTTCTCCATCAAACTGAAACTATACCAGGTAATTGTTATATGGTTTTGCTTCGTTCTAGCCGTAAATCATAACCCCTAAACTTAATTGAACGAACATGGATCGGTTTAGGAGAATTAAACCTAGGGTTTTTAAAGAGGATGATGAACATGAATATTAATATATATATTTTTCTTTTCATTCTTAAATCAGCAAATAGCTTAGTGTAACTGGTTAAGTTACTTGTTGTGGTCTGAAGGTCCCAGGTTTAAACCCGGGTGTGGACAGATACTTTTAAGATTATTCTTTTATCATTTTTTTCATTTATTATAAAAATCAATTTAAGGTTTATTAAATTAAATAAAATCATTTTAAAATCAGATAAAATTATTTTAAATTAAATAAAAATTTATTACAAATTATATCATATCTTACCATCCAAAGAACCCAACTTTTTACCCGTTAAGCTTGCGACTCCCGCTAATACTATATTATATTCTTTTCTTTTTATTTCGGTAACTTTTAACAATAGGTTAAAGAAATCCTTTTCGGAATGAAAATTATATCGTCAAAATTAGTACTTCGTAAACAATATAATTTCCCTTATTAATAGCATATTATGTAATATATTTAAATAATATATTTTGTCAAATCATTTAAGTTAGTTTACAATTCGTTAGCTTCTATTTCGGTAAACTTTATTAACATAATCATTCCGAGTTAAAACTATTGTTAAAATTTGTAAATTTTATATTCCTCGTAATAGTGTAACATTATTAACATTATTATTCTAATGTTAGTTAAAATGTTACTTAATAAATTTAAAACGTTAAATTTTTGTTAAAACCTAAATATAATAATAAAATGCTAATCAAATAACACAAAATCTCTATATCTAAATTATTGTTTCATCAATTCCGTTATTAGTCTTTAAATATTTGTATTTATTTATAGTTCGAGAAGTTCAAACGTTTCGGAATCTTTAAACGTATTTTCGATCGCTTCGGTTTTGTTATTGTGCTATCGGCTTTATTACAAGTTTATCTTCGCATTCGAGGTGAGTTTCTCACAACCCCTTTTTAAACGTTTTCATATTTTGGGGTAGCATATGTATCTATTACAAATTCAAGTATTACGGACTTATATGTTACTTGATTACTTTCTCGAATTTACTTGCACGTGGTAGCCACAATAAGTATGATCATACACCCCCCTTTGCACTCAGGTCCATTTGTATCGAATGGAAAAGGGCCTCATTATCCGAGTACGTTGGCTGTTACCAACTGGAAAGGACCTTACTTGCGCGATTACCCGAGTACGCTGGTTGATACCAACTGGAAAGGACATTACTTGCTCGTTTATCACTTGTCCATGAATTGTATGATTTTTACATATTATATAAAACCGTGGGAACTCACCAGCTATGTTCATAGCTGACTTTATTTTATACACATGTTACTTTTTTAATTTGATAAACGTGTGTTACATGATGATTTAAATGAAATAATGTTATTATAGTCACCTAATAGTGTCACGTGTGTTTGAGCAATCTGTACGTCACACTCAGGAGTTTCCGCTTTAGCCGGGGTGTTACAAATCGTGCTACTGGAGCATATACCTCAGTATAGTCTATGCCTTCCTGCGGGTTATTACCCAAAACGGCCAACCATGTCTTGTTTCTCACGATCACCCCACGATCGTCCTTTTTACATTTGTAAACCCATTTTTACTCTCTCGAGTTTATCAATTAGATCCCATACACCTATTCTTACGAATTGCTGTAGTTCCTCCTTCATCGCGTCAACCTAAGACGGTTCCTTCAGTGCCATCGAAACACTGGTAGGTTCATCTGAGATAGAAAGCAGGTGTTATTGGCGATGTTGAGGATACCCATTGCATGCATGTTCGCTTACGCACACAACATGGTATCTTCAAATACGTTAACATCATCAGATAAGTTATCATCATCACATACATTAGTGACTTGATGTCGTATCTTCACTCCATCATTTACATTACCGATGATCTGATCCTACGGATGATACGAGTGAACCCATAACAACAGATTTGCAGGAACCAGTACATTATCACCAAGATTGGTAACGTTTTCCTCATCTGTGTCTAAAGAGACCGTTTGTGACAAATCTTCAACTTGAATAACCTCAGGAACACCTTGAGATTCATCCAATGGAATAGATGAAGAGTCGACAAACTCAGCATCATCAGAGGATTCCGAAACATCTTCTGACGTTTCCAGTTGAGTCGGTACTATGGGTACTTCATAATTAGAAGAACTTGGTTTGGAAAAGAATTGGTCTTCCAATTACGCACGAACCAAGTCTTTGGTTTGTACCTCAACCGTTGGAATGAAGGAATTAAATAACAATTTTTAATCGAACATCCAATCAGACCCTTTCCCAGTAGGAAGTGTAGTGTAGCTTTGGCAATCCACATTATACCACTCCTCCACACACCCAGAAGAGATATTAAACACATGTTTCTTGGGTGAAGCATACCCATGAAAGTAACCGTCGAGCGTTTTTTCTTCAAACTTCCCAGCATCTCGTTTCAATATCATACATGGGCCCCCGAATGGTTCAAGATACTTGAGGTTTGGCTTACGGTTATTAAGAAGCTCGTAACTCGTCTTATTAAGCTTCTTAACCATCAAGACACGATTAAGCATATAACATTCGATATTCACAACTTCGTTCCAGAATTGAACGGGAAGCTTTAAATCCGCTAACATTGTCCTAGCCGCCTCTATCAATGTTCGATTCTTCCTCTCAGAAACACCGTTTTGTTGTGGTACGTACAGAGCACTATATTCCCGATGTATTCCCTGTTGAATACAAAAGAAGTCTAGCACTTTGTTCTTAAACTCAGTTCCATAATCACTACGAATTTATCTGACTTTGTGTTTGTAAAGTGATTCGATCTTCGTGATTAAGTTCTGAATCAAAATCGGCGTTTGGTATTTTGTGCTCATAAATAAGACCCACGAATATCTTGAGTAATCGTCGGTAACTACCAAACAGTAGAGATCACCCGCGATACTCGGACGATTCATAGGACCAAACAAATCCATATGAAGTCGTTCAAGAGTAGTACCGATTGAATCAATCTGTTTATTTGGGTGAGACTTCTTTTTCTGTTTCCCCTTTTTACAGGCAACGCAATGATCAATCAGCTTGAAGTTCTTGAGGGACACCCCATCCACCAAATTATATCCAAAGCATAAATATCATTCGATCGAGGTGATCGCATGACAACCATGTCTTCAGGAATCGTGAATCCTGGTTGAAGGATTACACATTCCTTATCGGTGAACAAAGTGGTATACTTTTTATCACAAATCTGAGATACACTCAGCAAGTTGTGATCCACTTTTTTCACAATAATTAACCTTCTCAAACGTAATGCTACCATTTGACACCTCTCCTTCCTTCGTAATCATACCCCCTGATTACCCGCAAAAGCAACGTATCTCCCTTGAATATCTTTTACATTTGTTAGGAGATCGATATTGCCAGTAATGTGCGAGAACATCCACTGTCTAGAATCCAATTGTCTCCCGAAATTGTCCTGGATGAACTCCGCATAAAGAGTAGAATGATTAGTTCAAAAAGCAGCCCAAGCCTCGGTCTTGGGCTCTCTCGTTGATACTTTCGGAGATACATTAAAGATCGGTTTCAGATGTGATTGCGGGACCTGTGAATAAGTCAAGGGTTTCTTCGAATTTTGTTTTAGATACACATCCCTAATCACTCTTGAATCTATCTTTTTACAAATCGGTTGAGTGAACTCAATCGGTTTGTGAGATACATTACTTTAATCAACTCGAATGACCTTTCGAGGATTTACATTAAAATACATTATAAATGACTCATCCATTTGTGATTTCAAAGATTCTGTTTGATTCATTTTAAGTCAACTTGAGGAATTGGATCCTCAGTCACATTTTTAGCTATTGATACCTTTGCTCCTCATTTTTTAGCGATGTGACCATGTTCACCACAGATAAAACACAAACGTGTGTCTACGAACGATTGTGGTGAAACACGAGACACATGTGAAGGCTCAAGTAGAACTAAAACAACCTTTGGTGTCACAAAATGAACTGAACTTAAAATAGTATTCTTGTTACTCTTTTTATTTTTATAAAATTCAAGATTGGTAGTGTTAGCAAAACTTTCCAGACCCGATGATTTTACAAATTTTATAGGTTTGAAAGTAATTATATTCAGTTTCTCTTGAGGTTTAATCAATTTCAATTTCTTAAAAGCATCCTCAACTTCAGTCACCTTTGATGTGTCATCATTAAACACACTTTCCACGAGTTCAGTTTTCACTAAACTTAATGGGATTTCCTTGTTTGAAAATACTTTATTTAAGACAGAATTATAGAAATTGTCTTTATCTTTAACCCAAATTTCACTCGTAGTCGTTTATCTTCTAAATTGATTTGTGTTTATCCTTTATGTTTATAAATCCAACAGCGTTTGTCCTTTGGCCCTAACCCAGTTAATTTTTCTCATTAAGTCAAGTCATGTTCCTTGCACATGAGGGAAAATTGGTCATTTTATCTATCAAGTTAAAAAATATTTTAATAAATAAACAAAAACAATAAAAAAACTTAACATATATTTATATTCTCTCTCTCCACCTTCTTCTTCCTCCTCCAGCCACCACCAAGCTCTCCTGCAGCCACCGCCGCCTTCTTCTTTTCTGGCAAAGAAAACCACCTCCATCTCCACCCCCTTCTTTCTCCCAGCTAACATCATGGCACAACCACCGCTGTCACCGTCTTCTCCGAGACATCACGACTCAACCCGTCTAGAGTCTATATCCAAATCTTTCGGGCTAGTGTACCCCGTCTACCCAGCTAAAATATTCATACCCAGAGCGATGACGTCAGGTTTCAAAATCTCAGCTGTCCGACAATTAGGACCTTGGCTTGAAACAATGCGACATGTGGCGCTGATGGAGATGTGCCAATAACTGTTCCATAAAACAAAATCGTGGCCGTTGTTGACGAATCAGAGGTAACATACTCTTTGACTTTATCTCCGGCTAATGCTTCGAGCATAGTTGCCGGAACCATATGAGCATCAGATAGAAGCTCATCGCCTGGTGGTGGTGGCTGTGTCGGAGAAACCGCTTTACACACGATTGAAGCGGTGATGGCGGATTTGTTGAAACGGAGTGTTAAACGAAGGGGGTGGAGTGTGTGAAAGCTGGGCTTTTAAAGAGGTTGCAGCAACATGTGGTTGCAGAACATTGAAGAAGAAGCCACTGAATTAAATTAAATTAAGCAGAAGAGATTCAAGTTGGTGTGTGTGTATATTGCTTTTATCCTCTTTTAGGTTGTTTCAATTCTTGACTTGATCCAGACACAGATACTATATCTTTTCATTTTTTTATTTTTATTTATTTAGTCTACGATGATTTTTTGTGCCACTCGCCGGTGGGAGTGGAGGTGAAGGTTTCCGGTGGGAGTGGAGGTGGAGGTGGTTTTCTTTGTCAGAGAAGATGGCGGCGGTGGTGGCTGCCGGAAAGCTTGATGGCTATGGAGGAAGAAGAAGGGGGAGAGAGAGAATATAAATATATATTAAATTTCTTATTTTTTTTGTTTATTTATTAAAATATTTTTTTTAATTATAATAGGTAAAATGACCAATTTGCCCTCATGTGCAAGACACATGACTTGACTTAACGAGAAAAATTAACTGGGTTAGGGCCAAAGGATAAATGATGTTGGATTTGTAAACGTAAAGGATAAAACATATCAATTTTGAAGACAAAGGACCACGAGTGAAATTTTGGGTAAAGATAAAGTACAATTTCTGTAATTCTGTCTTTATTTAATCCCCTAAGTTTGTAAACCCGTCCTTGATTTAACTTAACATTTTTTGAAGGATTAATGAACTTCATTAAATCCTCATCAGAAAATTTTGGTTTTTCTGATATGTTTACTTTAGGAAGAATGTTGGTATCAATCTTAGAACTCGTTGAATTTTGTGAACCGTAAACCGTGTTTTCAAAATCTTTGGTTCACATAGAATATGATTCTCATTAACAATATTTTCATTTTTTTGAATCATTTCTGGTTCATCAAGTTCTTCAATTGAACCCTCAATCTCATTTTTGGTAAACACCGAATTACTTTTAATGTGAACGGTCGAATGAATTGGTTTCTCAGAAACAACAGGTTTCACCTTTACCTCCTCTTTTCTTCTTTTCTTGAGACAGTTATTTTTGTTTCTGATACTGAATCAGATTACACATTATTGCATTTAACTGTCTCGGGAATACAAGAATAATCATTCTTGAACGGTAGAGGTATTTCAACAAATCCCAAACCTGCCTTAACATTCTTCTGATGAGAATTATTAACTTCAATAATCTCATTAAGTAGAAATGAAGAATCTCTAAATTTACAAATCTTGTTTTTCAATTCAAAGATTTCACTCTCCAGTTTGGTAACTGTTGATACATGACTAGGGCGTCTCCACTTTCTTACACGATATGTTTTCACAAAATACTTTCTTGCATTAGGATCGTGTTTACATTGGGATTGTACAAAAATAGAGTTTAGACTTTCTCATTTTTCCTCACGGAGAGGTCCCTTATTCTGCTTGATCCTTGGTTCCCTTTCTGGTGCTTTAGGCGTAATACTTTCTGAGCTGCATGGAGTTCCAAGTCCTAGGAATCTCCTTTCTTGCCAAATCTGCCAATATGTAGGCCCCTTTGTCCCAGGCCCAAGTGACTTGATAGGGTCCTTCCCATTTTAGCCCCAACTTCCTTGGTCTTCCTTCCTACTTGCTTCGTTTTCTCTTAGCACTAGATCTCCTATTTTAAACTTGACTTCTCTAACCCTTGTATTGTAGTACTTCTCAATCTTTTTTTTGTATTCTACCTCCCTTCTTGCTGCTTCTTCCCTTCTTTCTTCTACTAAGTTCAGATTTAACCATAAATCTTCCTCATCTCCCTTTTCCCCTTGCAAAGTTCGTCGAGTTGGTGCCCCAATCTCTGCTTGTATCATAGCCTCCGTTCCATACGTCAGGCTGAATGGTGTTTCCCCGTTGCTGGTTTTAGGCATGGTCCTGTGTGCCCATAAAACATGGGGTAATTCTTCCACCCATGATCCCTTTTCCCTTCCTAACCTTGCTTTAATTCCATCTACCATACTTTTGTTTGCCTGTTCTACTTGACCATTAGCTTGGGGATGAGCCACTGACGTAAACGTTTGCTTGATCTTTAGTTGGAGGCACCATTCTCGGAATGGATTGTTGGCAAACTGCTTCCTGTTATCACTGATTATGGCGTATGGCAGCCCAAACCTACAAACAATGTTCTCCCACATGAATCTCTTGATTTTTTTCCCCTGTGATAGTTTGTAGTGGCTTGGCTTCCACCCATTTTATGAAGTAATCAATCGCCACTACTAAAAATCTTACCTTTCCTGCTCCCTCCGGGAAAGGTCCCACTGTGTCTATCCCTAGTTTTGGAAAGGCCATGAGGAGATCACCGGTGTTAGGTTTGACTTCGGCTTCCTTCCCACCGGTGCATGTATTTGGCAGTGGTCACATCTTTGTATTTCTTTAACATCACTAAAAAACATTGCTGGCCAGTAATACCCAGCCCTCATTTCTCGAGTAACTACCATTTTTGCTCCCATGTGCATCCCACAGATCCCTTCATGTATCTTCCTCAACACATATTCTTCTTCTCCCGAGTCAATGCACTTGAGGGAAGGTCCTAAATAGGACTTTCTGTATAAACCTCCTTCAATCATCTCATACTGCAGGCCCTTGACCCTCAGCTTCCCTTCTTCTTCCTTATCTTCCGGCACCTTTCCCTCCTAGAGGTATTCAATGAGGGGGGTCATCCAACTGTCTTCTTGGGTCCCCATATGGGTGACCGTTACTTCCGTCACCGATGGTTGCCGGAGGGTTTCCACCTTTACCTCTTTGGGTAAATGATCGAAAGCAACTGCAGCCAATTTGCTCAAAGCGTCGGCTTTTTTATTGGAGCTTCTAGGAATATGTATTACTTCCGCCTGTTCGAATTCCCTCATCAATTCTTAAGTTACTTTCAAGTATTCCTTCATTTTCGGGTCCCTAGCGTCGTAGGTTCCCCCTACTTAATTGGCTACCAGAAGGGAATCCACATGAGCTTGAACTCTTCTTGCCTTTATCCCCTTGGCTATTCTGAGGCCAGCCAAAAGCGCCTCATATTCTGCTTTGTTGTTTGTGCTGGGAAAACCCAAGCGTATTGCATAAGTTAACTCGATCCCTTTGGGGCTTACCAAAATCAGTCCCGCCCCACTTCCTTCTTCATTGGAGGCGCCGTCCGTGTATAGTTTCCACCAGGGTTCCTCCTCCCTTATCTCTGTTGCCTTGCTTTTCTTGGGGCCACATGTTTCCTTCATTTCATCTTCTTATCCCCCTTCAGTTTTTGCCAAGAAATCGGCCAGGACCTGCCCTTTGATGGCTATCCGTGGCCGATACTCGAGTGTGTGATCTCCCAATTCAACTGCACATTTTGTCAACCTTCCCAATACCTCGGGCTTTGATAACACTTGGTGCAGAGGTTGGTCAGTGAGTACCTGTACAACATGTGCCTGAAAGTACCTCTGTAGTTTCCTTGCTGTATAGATCAAGGCTAATACCAATTTTTCTACTGGAAAATACCTTTCCTCGGGCCCCTTTAATGTACGGCTAATGAAATAGATGGGTATCTGTGTTTCCCCTCTTTCGACCATCAGCACTGAGCTTATCGTTTTTGACGTTTGGGAGAGGTATAGTATCAATGTCTCCCCTAGTTGAGGGTTTGCAATCGTAGGGAGCTCACAGAGATGTTTTTTCAAGTCTTGAAAGGCTTTCTCTACCTCCTGATCCCAACAGAATTTGTTCTTCTTCGTGCTTCTTCTCAGGACAGCCATAAAAGGCAAAGTTCTTTACACTATTTTGGAAAGGAACTTATTTAGAGCCACAAGTCTCCCATTTAGCCTTTGTAGTTCTTTGAGGCTCTTGGAAGACTTCATCTGGATCAATGCTTCCACCTTCTCTGGATTAGCGTTGACTCCTTTTTTTGTTACCAGCACCCCCAGAAATTTCCCTTCTTCTACCTCAAAAGAGCACTTTCCCGGATTTAGTTTCATATTGGCCCTTCTTAAAGTTTGAAATGTTTCCCTGATGTCCCTCAGCATTCCCTCTTTGTTTTTGCTCTTGAAGACTAGATCGTCCATGTAGATTTCCATATTTCTGTCTCTTTGTTCTTCAAAAAGCTTGTCCATGAAACGCTGGTACGTAGCTCCCGCGTTTTTTAGACCAAATGGCATCTTGGTATAATAGAAGGTTCCCTCGTCAGTATAGAAGGTTGTCTTCTCCTCATCTTTGGGGTTCATCTGTACTTGATGGTATCCTTTATAGGCGTCTGGGAAACACCTTAAATGATATTATGCCAGGGACTCTATTTTCTTATCAACCTCCGGGAGAGGGTATGCGTCTTTAGGACATGCTTTATTCAAATCTTTGAAGTCAATACACATTCGCCAGCAATTGTCTGATTTAGCTATCATTATCGAGTTTGATATCCACTGAGGACTTCTCACCTTTCTGACTATTCCATCTTACAACAACTTCTAGGTTTCTTCTAGAACAGCTTGGCTCTTTTCAGGCCCTAGACTTCTTTTCTTTTGCTTGATTGGTTCCATCCAATGGAATTCCTTGAGGCTGTGTTGGACTTGATCTCGGGGGATCCCTGTCATGTCTTCATGTCTCTATGCAAATACGTCTACATTTCTTAGTAGAAGTTCCTTTAACCCCGCATTCCCTTTGTCGGTCAGTGAGGTCCCTATCTTGACTGTTGCTCTAGAAACTCCCCATTTAGGACCCATTCTTCCGTTCCTTTGTGCTTCTTTTTTGATTTGCCTTATGAGCTCACGCTAGCCACGATCTCGGCTGACGACCGTATCATGGCTACACCCTTGGGAGTCGGGAACTTTATACACCCATGCGTTGTTGAAGCGATGGCTTGGAGGGCCCTCTTACCTGGGCATCCCAGTATGATGTTATATTTTGAAGGGGCCCTTACCACTGAAAACCGAAGCCGAACGGTTCGGACTTTCTTCCCCTCTTTCAGGCTGAAAGAGAGTGTTATCGAACCTAAAGGCTTTACTACTTCCCCCGATAATCCCACCAATGGACACACATCTTCTTCCAACTGGTCCCGGACCTCTCTCTGGAGCCTTGCAAAACAGTGTTCGTACATGACCTCCACCCCACTTCCTCAGTCCACGTGGACGCGAGCTACCCGGTGCCCTGCCACACTATCCGATATGTTTAACGGCATTTCCCTGGCATCTTCGTTTGTCAGACCTGAAAATGATAAATTAACATTCATCCAGACAGGATTTCTTGGAAACGTTTCGACCTTTCCCCTCTTGGCAGGCTATTCCCTTTTTTCTTCTTCTCCCTCCCTTCTTCTGATCATGTTGACGAAGTGCTTATCCTCATCCTCTTATTTGACCTTCGAGGTCCCTTCTTTGGGAGGGAGTGGTAACTGGCCTGCCTTCAGCACGGCTTCCTATAATCTTTTTAACTGCACACAACTTTTGGTAGAGTTCCCCTGGCTCTTATGGTAATTACAGAACCCTTGAGGATTGGGCCAGGGTTGCTTTACTTGGGTTTGGGGTCTGGGAAAGTATTTGGCTCGTTCGGAAACCATCACATCCCCATGCCCTGCGCTTAACCGGTCTCCCAAAAGGGGTCTATGACGAAGGGCTTCTGACCTGGCAGGGGTGGGCAATCGTGGGGAATAGTAAGAGGCGCTCATAGGATGTGGGGATTTGTAAGGGGAGAATCTTGCTCCTTCCTCCAACGTCCTCCCTCGGTTTGCTTGGTTTCCCTGCACATACCTCCCTCCTGCTCCTCCCACCTTGAAGGTCCCTTATTTCCTTCCCATTCTCTTAACTTGGAGCCGATATCCTTTCCCCTGACAAATGCTCTGACCCTGTCCGTTAGTTGGTCGAACGTGGTAGGGAATTCCTCCCCCAACTTTTTTGTGATGTGGTAGAACCTTAACCCATTAATGAACCCACTTATCATCATTACTTCCGAGATACCCTTTATATGCTTTCAGATATGCACCTTTCCATAAACTGTTCCAGCTTATCTTTGTCTCTCCTTCATATGTGGAAGATTTCATTGGGGTTCTTCATCGCCTTTCGCTGTTGGCTGAAATTTCGGAGGAATTTCTCTCTCAATTCTATATAGCTATAAATACTTCCAGGTTCTATAGTGTCAAACCAGACCCGGGCTCCCCCCGTCAGCGTCTGGGGAAACATTAGACACCACACCGGCATGGACCACCCACTTACCAGCCCCGCTCCACTGTAGGCATACAGATGGTCCTCAGGGTCCTGCGTGCCATCATATTTGTCGACTGTGGAGGGATACCTTAGTTTTGGAGGTAACGGCGCTTCAGCTATGCGCTTAATGAACTTGGAGACATCGGACGTGTCTCTGGGTCGATAGAGGGCTTCTAATGGGTTCCCCGGCATCTTCTACCTTTTTTTGGCCGTGGAAAGGAGAGTCATCAATGATTCTATCAGCCTCTCCGGACTTCCCCCCGGGACACCTTGGCCTTCCGTGTTCAACTGCGACCCGGGCATTTCGAAGGAGAGCCGGGTCCGGAGTGCCTCCAGTTTTTCCTTCTTTTCTTCCTCATCTAGAAAGGCTCTCAAGGTATTTCTATGAGCTCGTATGATCTCCGGAGTGACCTTCCACCCTTCCATTTCACCTTCTTTGTTTTGAGGTTCTCCTTCTTCATCTTCTTGCCCCGTGATATCTTCCACGAGGATGTGTCCTTCGGTTTCTAGTCGAGCGTCTGGCTCTTGTCGGGCTGCACTTGTTTTTTCTGTTTCATTAACGATATGACTCTTCCCGGAACTTGATGGAAAGGGTGGTGGCATATTTTTTTAGGTTTTGATCAGCCATTCTTCGATGTTACAATAAGACCTGTGATCAAGAGGTCCCACGGATGGCGCCAATGTTGGAACCAATTCCGGGTGAAAGGTAAGGTTCCTAACAATTACGAGAATGGAGATCGAGAGTGGATAGTAAGTAAAGAGTGTTTTGTATTATTAGTGAATGACTTACGATGTTGATCTCTTCTTTATGTATAGAAGGAGATGTTTATACACATTGCCTATTGGTTTATCTATTCCGGCCAAGTCCTTTGGTCCGACCTTCTTTCCTTTGGGCCTTGCTAGTTCGAAGATATTGCCTCCTATCCCGGGTCATGCGTGCATTGGGCCACCTGCTAGATCAGATGTGCCACATGAGGTTTCCCTCGCAAATGGTTTCCCTCCAAACCATCTTCTAGAACCTCTTGTGTTATTGGGCCTATCATCGTTGGGCTTCGTTGGTATCACTGGGCTGGAGCCTGTCCGCGAGGCCATCTCATGGGTAGGCTCTTCAACCACTTTATTAACAAATCTTTTGTGGCTCAGCTTTAGCTCGTAACAAGCAGTCTGGCCTATACTAGATTGCTTGGGTAACACGGGTTCATGTAATCATGAGACCCATAGACTCTGACACTTTTATATATGGGACTTGAATGCAGTTTCAAGGTCAGTTTCTGATTTTCCGGTTCCATTATTTCCACCAAGACGGGTCTTTGGTTTTCTCGGGTCTGACCGATGCACAACCCTGTGTTTGACCCACAGATGCACACAATATTATAGAATCTGGGATCATTGTTAAATCATAATAGATTTATGCCTAATTACTATTGGAATTATTGGAATTAATATTTCTTCCTTTATTAAACTTTGACCATCCAATAATTCCAAACGATCTGACGGTACCGACTAGCATCGACCTTGGGTCCATCTTCATTTTTGCCTAGCTTGAGATTTGGTTCGATAGGAAACGAGCTAGGCCTACACCCTTGTAAGCCACAATCTTCTAAAATATCCGACGTGTATTTGCGTTGACTAAGTACTAAGCCCTCGGTAGTACGAGTGAATTCTATACCAAGAAAGTATTTGAGGTTCCCAAGGTCCTTGATGCTAAATCTATTGTTGAGTTCATCTTTGGTTTGCTGAATTTTAGTTGTATCATTTCCAACAAGAACAACTTCATCGACATAAATTAAAGCTGCAACAAAGATTTGACCATGTCGATAAATAAAGAGAGAGTGATCGGCCTTAGACTGTGTGAAACCAAGTTCAAGAAGAACATTGGTAAATTTTTGGTACCAATTTCGTGAAGCTTGTTTCAAACCGTAAAGAGATTTTTTGAGGCGACACACTCTTGTTACTCCTTCCTTATCAAACCCTTGGGGAATTTTCATGTATACTTCTTCGTAATTCCCCGTGCAAGAAGGCATTGTTCACGTCGAGTTGATGGATTAACCAGTTTTTCTTGGTAGCAATGGCCAAAAATGTCCGGACAGTAACAAGTTTGGCCACCGAGGCAAAGGTATCATGATAATCCACTCCTTCCGTTTGTGTGAACCCTTTTGCCACGAGCCGGGCCTTGTATCTCTCAACTTCTCCATTAGGTTTATATTTTATTTTATAAACCCATTTAGAATTGATGGCACGTTTTCCATCGGGAAGCTTTTCGAGAGTCCACGTGACGTTTTCTTCGAGCGCATGTATTTCTTTCTTCATCGCCTCCTTCCACATTTCATTTTTAATAGCCTGGTGAAAAAATTTTGGCTCATCGGTGGTATCGATTGCCGCTAAAAATGCTCTGTGAGATGTAGAAAATTTTTTATATGAAACAAAATTCGATAACGGATATACCGTTGAGGATGCTTGAGTTGGTGGTGTTTGTGTATTGTCTACCGAAGGGGGAAGATGAACGATAAAATCTTCTAGATGTTTGGGTTGAACTCGGTTGCGTTTGACTCGACTCGGTTCAACATCATGTTGTTGTGTACTCTCTTGGTCTAGTACATCAACAATAGGCTGATGTGTGTGAGTATTTTGACGTTGGGCAGTGGCCTCATCAGCAGGTGAAGGAGAGGTGGCAAGGGATCCAGTTGGGCTTGGTTCTTTACTTGGGCTTGGAGGTCCATTATCTTGATTTAAGCCCACCGTTTCACATTTTTGTTGGACTGTAGGTGTTTTTGTAAGGCTTATTTCTTCTGGGCTTTGTTCAACATACTTTCCCATTTCAAACAGTGGGTCGTATGGAGCAGCTCGCTCCTACTCATTGATCACTTTCTCAAATGGAAAATGATTTTCGTGAAATTTAACGTCACGAGATATTATAATTTTTCTATGTTCTAAGTCATATATCTTGTAACCCTTTGCTCCTAATGGGTATCCCAAAAATACCCCCGACCTCCCCCTCATTTCAAATTTGTCACCTTTAGTTTCGGTGCTCCTATAGTAAACTAGACAGCCAAGCACCTTCATATAATCATAGTCCGGTTTTTTATTATGAATTAGCTCGTATGGAGTTTTATTGCCAAGAACCGTTTATGGTAACCGGTTAATTGTGTAGGCGGCAGTTAAAACGCATTCTCCCCAAAATCGTTTTGGCAAGTTAGCTTCAAAACGTAAAGCCCGAGCGGTTTCAAGCAAATGCCTATGCTTTCTTTCTAAAACCCCATTTTGTTGTGGGGTGTGTGGACAGGTTGTTCAAGTAAAATACCCTCTTCATTATAAAAATTTAACATTTCATTTGATGTGAATTCCCCATCATTGTCACTTCTAATTTTCTTGACTGTTTTTATAAACTGTGTTTTAACCATTTTGTGAAAATTAATCAAACATTTTCCCGCTTCATGTTTGAATTTTAAAAGAAAAATCCATACGGCTCTACTAAAATCATCAACAATCGTTAAGAAATAATATGAACCCGAAAATGAGGGAATACGGTACCATCCCCAAATGTCACAATGTAATAATTCAAAACAACCAAGCGTTTTAGTATCACTGTTTGAATAAGGAAGCCTAGTGTGTTTTGACGTAGAATACGAATCACACATTTTATTGAATGATAAATTACTAAGAAAGTTTATTTGAGTAAGCTTATCACCGGAAGCGTGACCCTATCTTTTGTGCCAAACATCCATTGTAGCCATCATTGCTTTCTTTTCTCTTCCAACCATCCCCATTCGGTATAGACCATTTTTGCACTCACCCGCACCAATCAAGCTCCTCGTGTAAAGTTTCTGCATGACACAAAAATCAGGAAAAAACGTTATGGCTGATTGGAGGTCCTGACTCAATCGACTAACAGATAGAAGATTGCAAGTAAATTTAGGGATGTGAAGGACTCCTTTTATTTTTATTCCGTTTTGTAGGTAACATTCCCCTTTCCCTTCAATATGTATTGCATCCCCATTAGGAATAATAACGGGAGTTTCAAGACGATTATCTGTTTTGTTTTCAAGGACGTTAGCATCATAAGTTATGTGCTCGGTAGAACCCGGGTCAATTACCCAATAACCATTACCTTTACCAGTCATATTTGCCTTTGGTGTTGCCGTTTCCTCACCCGTACCTCCATTCGCCATGAAATGCTTTAGAAACATCTCGTATTGACTGTTGGTTATACCTGACTTTTTTACATAACTAATATCGTTTAAGAAATTCTTTTCACAACTAAGCATGGGTTTGAAAATTTTTCAAAATTAATGCAATCTCCGTTAGTAATGGCAACTTGAAGAAACCCTATAGGGTTAGTCAGGGAATGTAAGACTTACTTTATTGGGAATGCATAAGTTGTCATTACCAATGGCAACTTCTGACAGGTTGCCATTACTAAGGGCAACTTCTGCCATGTTTTTGTCAAGTTGTCATTACTAATGGCAACTTCTGAAAAGTTGTCATTACCAATGGCAACTTCTGCCAGGTTGCCGTTGCCAATGGCAACTTCTGATATCACTTCTTTGCTTTAATTCACGGGTGTTTTTGTTTGGAATAATAAATAAAATGAATGTCAGTAGCTAAAGATGCATGCATGTATTTTTTAACCTTTTAATATAATATAAGTAGATTGATGGGAGACCATTATTTTTAAAAGGTGTTAATGAGAATTAATTTTGAAACTTGCTTTGTTTTTATTTTATTTTTTAAGTAAAGACTATAAACAAGCATGGAAATCAGTACTTTTTCAATTAACTCGAGTAACTCAAAATTCACTTCGTTGAGCATAGTCAATAACAATGCTCACATTGCATTTAGAAAATATTAACATATTTTGTAATTTTCTTTACATGTTTGCTAGTTAAAGATAATACACTTGGTGTATTAAAATTTAAAAGTTAATTAATAAAAAAAAAAGACAACATTCATAACAAACCATAAAGCATACATTAAAACCCTAAATTCATAAGAAACCTTAAAGCATTCGTTAAAACCATAATATATATACTAAAAACATAAATTCACCAATGCTCCTCCGCACCTAAACCATCAGAGTCGGAGTCGCGATCTTCAACCGGAGCATTAGTCGCAACCGCAAACGTAGAATCACGTCTAAGAAATAAACACAAAGTGATGTGTTTAAAACCGTGGTTCATAAACTCGTTTCGGTACTGAAAATGTGCCTCTATTAGTGCTTCTGCTCTAGGCTACATAGAATTCCGCCACGTGCAGCTACATAGAATTGATTGAATTTGGTAATTTTATTTTTCAAATTCCGCCACTTTGCACAAAGTTCAGCTGGGGTATGACCAGGTATACCATAACGAGGTGCACCATAAGTGGCAACTCTAGACCAAAATGAGGTTTCTAACTGTATGTTGTTGTGGTTCTTCACATAAATCCAAGCCTTTGCCAAACCGATCTCGTCATCGTCAGTCCACCGAAAAAAATGTGGTCTCCGGGCCATTTGTTGGACTTGTAATTAATTTGAAAATTTTAAGTGAGAGAGACAATTGGTTGGATAGGGTTAGATTTATAGGGAAAGTTTTGGATAATTATTTTTAATTGATTTTTTTTTTTTTTAAATAAAATTTTATTTATTTCTACTGATGAAACATAGATATTACATCAATATAGCAGGTAGGCGGGCAACAAGCTGCGCCGCCACCCCTTTCTGAATTGATTTTTTATACTTATACATGGATTTTATACTTATAAAATATATACTTTTTATTTTGATTTCCATCTATAAGAACCATACATTTACCAATTAAACCACAAGTTACCACCCCCAAACTCTCGTACCTATGCCTTCTTCTAGGTCGATAAGTCGGTCTTCTACTCACAACAATGATGTTTTTTGTTATTGTGGTAAGCGGGCGGTTCTAAAAACGTCATGGACGGAAAAAAATCCCGGGCGTAGGTTTTACGGTTGTCCAGAACAGGTAACCATTTCTTTGTTTGTGAGTTTCTTCTTCTTCTTATTGACCTAAATCAATTCAGTATTATCACAGGAATCAAAATGTCCTTAGATTGGTTGGTTTGATCGAGAGATGTGTTCTAGATCAACCGACATCATTCCTGGACTTTTGAAGGCAAAAAACAAATTGGAGACTTTGAATAAGGAATTGGAGATTGCGAAGAAGGAATTGGAGATGGACCTCCAATTAAGTGTAGCAGAAACTCAGAAGTTGAGGAATCGACTAATTATGAGCTGGATTTTCTTCCTAGTACTTATAATTGCCATTGTTATCTATTAGTATTTAAGTTTGTGACTAGCGTATTTTCATATTTAATGGCTTAACGTATGATGTAATGATTTGCAAACCTGTTTTAAGCTTTCTCAAAGTTGGTCGTTTGAGATTTTCAAAGCTGTAAAAAAACAGTTTTTTTACAAATTTTGCTTGTAATTATTAGTTGACATACGATATGTTTTTACTATGTTTTTCTCTCAACCGACATCTATCACGTGATTACTTTGCAAAGAAACAAACCATGTTTGAAACGGGGTTTGTACGAGAAGGACATATGTGGTCAAAGTTGGTCGTTTGAGATTTTCAAAAATTTCAACAATAAAAAAAGGCATTAAATAGTCTTTAAAAAATTAGATAAAATTGAAAGCTAAAAAAATTTATCTATAAATAAGTATACCTATTTCACAACCCCTTCACCTCTTTTCTTCCTTTAATCTCTCCAAAAAATATCAATTTCTTATCTCTAAAGAATGGACAAAAATATGGATGGATTTTTCTGTTCTCAACCAGCTTCTAAATCGACAAAAATGACGGACCAACTTTGGAGGCGTGTAAGAAGGCCGTCCACGGAAGACATGTCTGGCTCGTCTTCAAAGACCCTTGAAAATCCACCGGAAGCCCCCCAAGAAAGAAAGATATTTGCAGTTCCTGTTGAAGATTCGAAAATCTGTTCCAAGGATGTTGTCAAGTTTTATAACAATGGGGATGCCCCATTTTGCTATACTCGTTTCATTACTAAAAAAACTAGATAAAAGTTTCTGGGGTGCCCTCCTAGGTTTCAAATCCAACGGTTCTCTGTCATCTATAGTAAGTTTACATCGATTTATCTTCATTTTAAATTTTATTTCGCGAAAGCAATAACTAACTCTTTTTATTATTCGTGTATAGCACGTTGAAGCATGGATGGTAAGAATGATGCGTATTAGACAGTCAAATATTCTAAAAAATCTAGCTTCAGAGTTACGTTGGACCGTGTTGCCGCCTGATTTCTATGATCATATGAAAGACGGGAAGTCCATAACTGCCATCGAGATGGCAGGAAGAAAAGACCCATATCCTCCATTTTGGGAGGTTAACTATGTTTATCTTCCCTTATGGATTGGGGCATCAGATTGGCTCCTTGTCTGTATTGATATGCGGACTATGGTAATTACTCAATATTGGACTGACAAGAGACGGACAAATGAACATCAAGTTGTGTACTACATGGAGATGATAACCCTTTTTTTTTATTTGCTGTTTAGGCCTATTATGTGTGATGTTTGTCGTTTATTTTTGGATTGTTATTATGGGTTATTCCCGTTATAATTATCATTGTTACTCTTATTATTATTATTATTATTATTATTATTATTATTATTATTATTATTATTACTTTGTGTGTACCAAATGAGTTTGTATTCAAGAAGTTACAAATGATAAACTAAAGATGATATTAATGCAAGAAAAGACGTTAATAATACAACATGGCAAGATAAAAGCACAATAATACGCTGTTAATCACGGGTGTTGGCTAATACATGCATTCCTTTTGTGACCTCTTTGTTGACATATTCCACATGTATAATTAGTAGCTTGCTCGGGCCGATCCATCTCGTTGTGAATTCTTCTTGACTTTCTTCTACCCCGTGACGTGGTTATTCTTGACGTGTTAGGCTTAATTTTCCAACCCGGATCAACCCATGTTTTTGGGTCATCCAATGGAAAAAACTCACCTGCATATTGCGCTTTGTAGGCGGCATTTGTGTATACTTTATTCACAATGGAGTGCGGTGAGTCCCCCTGTTAAGGCAGACTGTGATAGCATGTGAGCAAGGAAACCTTTGCATTTGCCACTTACCACACGTGCACGTTTTTTGGTAGTACTCGACAGTGTAATCATTTCCTCCGGATTCGTTTGTTTATACCTTTGATATAATCCAGTACCTGCCGTTAACGTAACTGTACTCCTGTAGTCGATGGTGTCTACAATTTCTATAACGAGTTTGATACCACTCGAACTTACACGGGGCTAACCGGGTGTTACAGTTGTGTGCAACTTGGTTGTTCATTAGAAAGTGTTCTACTGTCTTGTCGAATGTGCGCTCAATGATGGCCTTTATTGGCATAAGCCTAATACCCCGAGCATCAACTCTTCTTTTGTAGCGAAATACATACCAACATGGACAACGTGTGGGAGATGTGCGCTCCACACATTGAATTCGTCTTCTTCATCCCTATCAATAGGTTCATAGTCTCTTAATCCTTCGGGGAATACAAAGTTATTCATGTTGCCATGTGATGGTTCGGGTGCATCAAAAGAGTCATACTGCAACGGAATTTCAGGTTCAGGCACAATACCATCCGAGTTAGAGGATTCATTTGAATGCGGAAACGCTTCAGATTCTTTGGTGCTTTCTGGACGGTCTTCTTGTTCGGATTCTTCATCGTCATTATACGACTCTTCAACATTGTTATTGAGAGACTGACCAGCTTCTGGCTAGTGTGGGTTATTGTAACCATGATACATGGTTTGTTGGGTGATAACTTCTGAAACAGAAGAAATACCGCATAACAACTCCATACAACTAGGTTGATGGGCACATTGTATTTGCTCAATAATAACGTGAATGTTAGGCCGAAAACAGGGGTCATGCATCGCAAGGTAATACAACACCTCTAGACTCTCATCGTGAAAGATTTCAGACGATTGAGGAAACCCTTGATAACTATAGAGTAATTTAATTGTTATTTTATAAAATTCCTTTTGAACTTGTAACTGAAGACAAATGAAATCAAGAAATTCTTCATATGAAAGTTTGGATTGAAGGATCATCGTGTGAAGAAACACTAATGGACCCCGGGCAGATTACGAATAATCTGGGGGCTAAATAGATGTTTCCCACGAGGGGTTAGGTCCGGCAAAGATGGTTCTTCTGATAACCTGCAAAACAGACACCGTGAGCTCGTCACTGAGAAGGGGGGGTACCTCCTTGTGACCACCCTCCGGCGTGAGAATCAGACTAGATTGCTCTTGAATATAAGTGTATATTAAGAGAATGACTAGAGCAGATATCAGGTAATATATCAAGATATGAGATATGAGATAAGATATATGATGATCATACCATTCCAAGGTGTTGGAGTATTTATAGCCGAAGGTAGGTTTCCAAGAAGGTACAGCCGGCTGAATAGTGTTCCTGTTCTGCCAACTGTGGGCTACGCACATGCCATGCTGGTGGTTGGTGGATAGGCAGCGGCTGATAGTGACCAGGCCGGCTGTGTACTATTCCTGTTCCACCAACTGCAGGCCATGCACGTCCTCCGACAGGTTGGTGAGTAGGCAGCGGCTAATAGTGACATACAGTACAAGAGCGTGCTTCTCGTCATACTGTTGTCAGTGAGCTGTCGTATCCTTGGTCAGATCTTTTGTCCATACCTCGTCAGGTACAGTACAAAAGATCCTCCAGTATCGTACGGACTGGCTCATTTGGGCGGGAGTTCTCCCGGCTTTGTGCGGGAGTGTTCCCGGCTTGCTCATTCCTTCTTCAGGTGACATTACTGAATTATTTAAGAGTTAAGTGCCTTGTGCGTGTAGCTTTGCTGCGCAGGTAGCCTTCCCTGATGGCTTGTATCCGCAGCTGCGGGAACAGGCGGAGTACTTCACCATTGGGAGGCTTTTCCTGCGGGAACAGCTTACGTACTGCGCGTAAGGACGTCACGTCTCTGAGCATGGTGGGTCCTGCGGGCCCAGTTGGTTTCTACGCAGACGTCCCTCTTCAAGGGGATGCGAGTTTAGCCTTAGCGCAGACGTCCCTGTTGAAGGTGAGTCTTGCGGGTTCAACTGCGCAGACATCCCTCTTTGAGGTGAGTCTTGCGGGTCCAACTGGGCTCTGCTGGGACCTACCTCTTCAAGTCCCCCCAGTCCAATGTTCTTCTCATGAATTGTTAATAAGTGAGGTGAACTTTTGGACTTAAGCAAAGGGTTTCGAAACGGGTTTAGTTTTAAGGTTTTCCATGGGGATTCTTCCCGGCGGAAGTCCTAATGTCACGTGCAGAAATTCCCGACTTTCCTGCTTGATCTTTGGGTGTGATGCGGTTAGGTCTGTAACCTCCTCGCAAGTCAAGAGCGTTGAGTCCCACTTGTGTAGATTCTCCATGAGGTTTTGGTAGTTTTGAACATAGTGATCAATTATGTTTAAACAACCAATTCCATCTTGGAGCTTCAAACAATCTAGTTCTCGACGTTCCCGCTATGCGGGGATGTTATTCCCGTTTCCGCAAGCATGGCCCGGAAGATCCTTCTTGGTTTCAATTCCCTGCAGAGTGCTAGGTATGTGAAGGGTTTCGTCTTGACACTATACCCGCACTCGTCTTATAGTTACTTTACTTCCAAGGTATTCCTGGCTTCAATTCCCTGCGGGTGCTTAGTATGTGAAGGGTTTTGCCTTGACACTGTACTCGCACCCGTCTTATGGTTACTTGGTTGCCGAGGTATTCTTGGCTTCAATTCCCTGCAGGTGCTAAGTATGTGAAGGGTTTTGCCTTAACACTGTACTCGCACCTGTCTTATAGTTACTTGGTTGCCAAGGTAAGGGGTATATTCCCACTTACTTTTGAATCTTTTTGAAATTCGAAGAGTTGGTGAAAGGATAAGAACAGTCCAGACTGTTGAAACGTCGTCCGACGGTTTCTTCTGACAGTGTCAGGACGTGCAGGAAGTTATGGCGACGTGACAGTACATGGTCATTCTAGACGCTTTTTCAGGCGCGTGGGCGCGAGTTTTCGGGCGCGTGGCCGCGAAATTAATGGCACGCGTCCTTTCAACAGCTGTTGCCAGCTTGCTCTTTGCCACGTGTCATAGTTTCATTGCACCTGCGATTTCTCTCTCTTCCGCATTAAATTCATCGCATTTATTGCGATGAGTATATAAAGGGGGAGAGGGTCCTTTGTAATCCACACTTTCACTTCTATCTTCTCCTTCTAAGCGATTTCCGGCTAATATTCTATGAAATCGTTGCCTTTCATCCTTCCACAATGTCTTCTTCCATGATGTTGAGGCTACTGCCGAGTCTGATGTGTTCGTCGAGAATCCGTCGTCCACTTCCGATAAGGATGACAAGAGTACTGCTGGCGAGTGCCAGTGTGCTCTTCCGGCCGACCTCTATCAGTACGTCGTCCGGAAGTTCATGCTCGAGCCGTTCGAGCCTGAGTTTCCGGAGCCACACCAGACGGTGTACGATGCCCCCAAGGGCAAGATAGGGGTGTACGCTGTATTCTTCGTCTATGGGAATCTCAGGTTCCCATTGACGAAGTTTGTATACCGTGTCTTGGAGAGGCACGGTGTGCATCTGACGGAGGTACACCCGATAGCGATCGCCAAGATCCGCCACTTTGAGTGGGTGTGCCTCATTCTGGGCGTGGAACCCCATGTTGACCGCCTGATGACCTTCTATTCTTGGAGGTGCATCCAGGGGTGGTACACCTTGGTCAATCGGATCAAGGGTTTGAAGATCTGCGCCACCGAGCGCAGTCTTCGGTCGTGGAAGCGGGAGTTTTTTTATATCTCCGCTCGCGTCGTCCCCCTTGCGATGACGTTTAAGAATGGGAGAGCACTCCCCGCCCTTCACGCCCTCAACTACCAGGAGGCGGAATGGTTCGCCAAGATCTCCCGGGTCCAGACTCCGGTGTACCGCTTTGCGGAGTCCGGGATGGTGATGCTCGGGATGAGCCGGGTGTGGAAGGAGGCGTCACAGATTCCCATCGTCCTCGAATACGGTTTGAACTCTGTCCCTTACGGTATGCTCTGTCTTCTTTGTTGATATAGGTTTTTCTTCTAACTGTTTCTTTTTTTATTTCAGAGGGAAACGACTTGCAATCTCTCCTGCAGCCGCGGGAGAGTGATGGTCCCGCTCGGATGGGTACTCGTGCTCTAGATGAGAACGAGTTGCCCATCCTTGAGCAAACGGCGGATCGGTTCGTGGAGGTCTACCCGCCAGGCCACGAGATCCTGAGCGCCAGGCGGCCAGGTAAAGAACTTTTTGACCCTCGCCCTCTCAATGCTCAAACCTCTGTGGGAATTCCTCTAATTTTGTCATCTTCTGATGAGGAATCCGCAGATGGCCCTTTATTGGCGAGGAAGAAGAAGGCTGCCGGCGGAAAGGGGAAGGCGAAGATTGCCTCCACTGCCGATCCGGTGAATCGGTCTGATTCAGAGACCGAAAGCGAGGAGGTGGCGGGGAACCCTGGTGGTGATAAGACCACTGCTCCGGAGGCTGAGACGACTGTCACCTCCGAGCAGCCCAGGACGACGACGGTGAGCGGCGTGAAGAGGCCGGCTCCATCGGGTTCGTCCCCGCCTGTTCGCACCTTTAGGCTCAAGAAAACCCGTAAGTACAAACTTCCTTTACTTTTAACTTCATATATTTCCGCCATTATACTTATATATCTTGTCTTCGTGCAGGCGTGGATGCTACCGCATTCCAGGGTGGAGCGGGGAGGAGCACCTCCGGACCCATGACTGTAGGCTTGGTCAACCTACCTGAGGCGATGACCCAGGCGACTGCGCCTGCTTCAGTTGGTTCAGTTGCTTCCCCAGTTGAGCCAACTGTTCCAACTGTGACGACATCTCCGCCGGCTGTCAGTGCCATATTCACTGATTCTTTCACTGAGCCGGCGGTGAGTGTTTCTGTGGATTCTTCCGCAGCCGCGGCTGCGGTTGTGAGTTCACCTCTGGTGAGTTCACCTCCGCTGGTTTCTACCACGGCGGCCTCCGCTATGCCTCCTCCGGCGCCGGCGACTACGGCCGGTCCTTCAGGTATGTCCGGGGTTGGGGCGTCAAGCCAATCTCTGCCTCCTTCCCATCTGCCTGACCTCTTGGATGGATATCCGTTAGGTTCGGGTGATGGGTTTGGCGGCTACAGGCCTGTCGTCGACCCTACAGGTGCGTAGGGTTATTTTGGCCTCTATTTTATATATATATTTTTTATCATCTTTTCCTAACTGCTTTTTGCTTTTGCAGTGTCGGATTCCAATGAAGTGTATGTTCCACGATGGAACATCCACCGAGGAACAACCCTTCGGACGCCTGTGAATGCGTCGAATGGGCGCGCCACGCCGCCCCCGCCTGTGCGCTGGGGGAAGCCATGTCCAGCTACCAGGAGGGTAGGCTGTCGAATGAACTGCGGATTCTCCTTGCCCGGATGCAGCCGCGCGTCGAGTTACTTTGTCGTGAAAACGACAAGTTAAAGACGGCGCGTAGCCTGGAAGTGGCTCAGGCGCGGGCCATCCGGGAAGAGAACAAGAGGCTTGCCGCAGTGGCTGCGGAAAAGGAGAAGGCCTTCCAGGCCCTTGAAGTTGAAGTTCAGGCCCGTCTCGAGGCCCGTTCCAAGGCTGCCCAAGCTGTTAACGAACAGCTTCGGCTGGCTAAGGAAACTGCACGGAACGCAACTGAGAGGGCCACCAAGGCTGAAGCTGTTGCTGAGCCTCTACGCATTGAGAACGAGGAGCTTAAAGCCAAGCTAGAGAGGCTCCAGCAGGCTCATGATGCCTTGGCTATGGAAGACGCCAAGAAGCTCCAAGAGATCTTGGACCAGAGGGGCGTACTTGACCACACTGAGCGGAAGCTAAAGGGCGTTGAAGAGGCTGCTGCTAAGGAAGTGTTGCTCGCCAACCTTAACAAAAGTGAAGCCGAACGCGCCCGTAACCAAGCTCAAGCTGCCCTCCAGGAGGCTCTGGTTGCCAAGGAATGGCTTCTTCGAGAAGCGTTGTCTCAGGTATGCGTAATTTCATAATATCTTTACGCTTTTCTTTGTACATAGAAATGGTTTTGATACTTGTATTTTTTCTTGTAGGTTGTGCATCGAGTCTTCACGGACACATCATACGACGATGCCATGAGCGCAGCCCTCAACGCTTCTCATGAGGATGGGGAAAAGGCCGGCTTCCTGCTTGGTCTAGGGTTCGTTGAGAAGGGCATCCCGCCTTCCAACTTCCCTTTATATGATGTGGATACTGAAGCTGTATATGACCAAGCAGTGAACCAGTATGCCGCCTTCCCGCATCCGGTGGTGGAGAAGGTGAACGAAGTTGCTGCTGCTGATGATGGGCTGACCATTCTAAAGACCTTCCTTGAACCGCCACAGCCAACTGATGGTGCGGGTACAAGTGGATTTGGAGGGAGTGGTCCTGAAGCTTGAACCTTAAGATCCCCTCCCACTGTTAGGATAGGTTTACATTGTATAGATTTATATTCTTGTAGGCGGGTAGTTACCCGGCCATTCTTGTAATACTTGAATTTTTATGGAATACAAATCTTTGTGCGGGTAGGACCGCTACTTTCAGTGGATGAGTTGCTTTATAAACGTTATATGACTTGCTCATGCATACTTTAGTTTAAATTAACAACTTTCCAAGTGTTCTGAATAAGTTAACCTTTGAACATGGTAGATAATAGGTTGAAGTTTTGCTTCCTCCTTCGTGATTGTGCGGGTAAGACCGTCACTTGCACTTAGGATGGCTAAACTTTACCTATATCTGACCTGCGTGAAGGTTTTCCTCATCTTTTCCTTAGAAATTTTCTAAGTGTTTAGAATAAGTTAACCTTTGAACGTGGTAGATAATAGGTTGAAGTTTTGCTTCCTCCTTTGTGATTGTGCGGGTAAGACCGTCACTTGCACTTAGTAGGATGGCTAAACTTTACCTACATCTGACCTGCGTGGAGTTTTTCCTCATCCTTCGGTTAGAAATTTTCTAAGTGTTTAGAATAAGTTAACCTTTGAACATGGTAGATAATAGGTTGAAGTTTTGCTTCCTCCTTCGTGATTGTGCGGGTAAGACCGTCACTTGCACTTAGTAGGATGGCTAAACTTTACCTACATCTGACTTGCGTGGAGGTTTTCCTCATCCTTCTGTTAGAAATTTTCTAAGTGTTTTGAATAAGTTAACCTTTGAACGTGGTAGATAATAGGTTGAAGTTTTGCTTCCTCCTTCGTGATTGTGCGGGTAAGACTGTCACTTGCACTTAGTAGGATAGCTAAACTTCACCTATATCTGACCTGCGTGGAGGTTTTCCTCATCCTTCCGTTAGAAATTTTCTAAGTATTTTGAATAAGTTAACCGTTCGACGCACGGTTGTCAATAGGTTAGTTCGTTTTCTTCTATCATGATTTGTGCGGTTAGGACCGGCACTTTCATTTAGTGGGATCACCAAACTTTACCTATAACTGACCTGCGTGAAGGTTTTCCGTTTATTGTGTTTACGCGGGTTTTGCCACACGCAACGATTTCTTTACACTTATTTATGCGGTGAAAACCGGCATCAGTGTTGAATAAATTAACCGTTCGACGCGTGGTTGTCAATAGGTTAGTTCGGTTTCCTCTATCATGATTTGTGCGGGTAAGACCGGCACTTTCATTTATTGGGATGACCAAACTTTACCTATGACTGACCTGCGTGAAGGTTTGCCGTTTTTTGTGTTTATGCGGGTTTTACCGCCTTCCACAAGCAACGACTTACTTCCCCACTTATGTATGCGGTGAAGACCGGCATATCAGTGTGGAAAGTTCATAAGTATAAATGTAAGACCATCAGCGTCAATGTGATAAGGAGAATCATTTCCATTAGAAGTGGCTCTGGGCCTTTTCTTTTACAAGTTTGGAATTGATCTACATGCAGATTGTGTAATTGAGCTCCCTTCCATGTTCTTGGGAGTGTCATCGAGCCTTTCGAGCCGATATGCACTTGGTTCGGAATCTCGTTGTTTACGCAGTATGTAGTCTCCAACATTGAAGCTGCAGTTTTATTCGTGTTTTCCCCAACTGGGGTTCTACACGCATCAGCCTGCTCATCGTTCGTTACGCCACGAGGTGCGCGAGCGTCCCATCTCTGACAAATGCTTGGACGATGTCCTTCACGTCTGTGCATTCTTCAGTGTTGTGGCTTTTTGTCCTGTGAAAGTCACAGTATTTGCTCCGATCAGCATTGTGACGATGTCGGATTATTGGAGCCTTTGGCCATGGGAGCTTCTCATTGGCGAATATCTCGGTGACGCTTTTGGTGAGTGGCGTCCATCTGGAGTTCTGGTTCGACTGTACGTTATCCCTTCCGCCTAACCGATGTTGCAAGCCGGATGAGGTGTTAAAGTTTACCCTTGACTGCCAAATGCCTAGCTTCCGCTTTTTGTTTAGTCGGGCGGTAAGGACGTTGTCTTCTCTTGTTTTCTGGGTGTAGAGGTTTGTGCTTTGGGGGAGATCTCTACCCAGTTGCTTCTCCGTTTCCGCAAAGCTTTTAGCTGCTGTCATGATGGCATCCCATGTGGATGGCATGCCATCTTTACCCGTTAAGGTGCGGATGAGCTCTGGGTCATTCGCGCCCTGGATGAAAGCAGCGCGAACAAGATCTTCGCTAATAGTGCCCAGACTTAGCTTCTTTGAATTGAAGCGCGTGATGAAGTCTAGCAAAGACTCATCTTCCTCTCGGATGCAGTTGAGGATTGTCCATTGCTCTTCGGTATACTTTCTTTGTTGGCTGAAGTGTTGGCTGAACTTCTGCTGGAAGTCTGCCCAATCGTAGATGTGGTGGACCGGTAGACGATCGAACCACGCTCTAGCTGCCCCAACAAGCGTCATTTGGAACATGTAACACCACGTAGGTTCCGTCCAACTACTGACGGTTGCCCCCGCTATGAATCTGTTCAAATGATCGTCTGGATCAGATATACCATCGTAAGTGCCGATGTTGGACATCTGTTTGGCACTTTTCGGGGCGATTGCTTCCGCAATGTCCCTTGCAAATTTGGACGTTCCCGCCTTTGCAGCAGTTGGTCTAAATGTTTTGGAGAAGTCACGTGGGTTTCCACCCGCGTTTTTTGGTTTGAAGGTTTCTCCAAAATGACTTCTCGGTTGGGAGTCCGTTTCCTTACGCTTTCCTTTCGCCCTATGACGAGGGTTTGCGTCACTATCGGATTCCTCCGAATCATCGTCCAAGTACTCTCCGAATTCCTCAGCCTGTTGGAGTGAACGTAAGCGTTCATCCAACTCAGCTTGGAATTCTTTTTGACGTGCTTCCGCCTACGCTTTAACTTCATCGAGTGTTTGGCGGGGGAGCCTCGTTCGTTGTCTCTCTAACTGGGTATCGGTGAATCCCAGGGAGAAATTATTTACTGCACTCGCCCCAGCTCGGGTAACTGGGGTAGTGTTCGTAAAATTTACTGCACTTGCCCTGGCTTGGGTAACCGGGGTAGTGTTCGTAAAAACTGTGTAGTCGCTGGTATTCCCCCCAGTAGCTGGGGTTGTGGTTACCGGGGTTTCCTGGTCACTCGTTGGTTTTGGGACCGGAGTAACTTTAACCATCTTTCCAGAAGTTTGAAAAATCTGAAAAAAGAATAAGTTCTAGCTTTTATGCACGGATGGCGCCAATGAAGAAACACTAATGGACCCCGGGCAGATTACGAATAATCTGGGGGCTAAATAGATGTTTCCCACGAGGGGTTAGATCCGGCAAAGATGGTTCTTCTGATAACCTGCAAAACAGACACCGTGAGCTCGTCACTGAGAAGGGGGGGTACCTCTTTGTGACCACCCTCCGGCGTGAGAATCAGACTAGATTGCTCTTGAATATAAGTGTATATTAAGAGAATGACTAGAGCAGATATCAGGTAATATATCAAGATATGAGATATGAGATAAGATATATGATGATCATACCATTCCAAGGTGTTGGAGTATTTATAGCCGAAGGTAGGTTTCCAAGAAGGTACAGCCGGCTGAATAGTGTTCCTGTTCTGCCAACTGTGGGCTACGCACATGTCATGCTGGTGGTTGGTGGATAGGCAGCGGCTGATAGTGACCAGGCCGGCTGTGTACTATTCCTGTTCCACCAACTGCAGGCCATGCACGTCCTCCGACAGGTTGGTGAGTAGGCAGCGGCTAATAGTGACATACAGTACAAGAGCGTGCTGCTCGTCATACTGTTGTCAGTGAGCTGTCGTATCCTTGGTCAGATCTTTTGTCTATACCTCGTCAGGTACAGTACAAAAGATCCTCCAGTATCGTACGGACTGGCTCATTTGGGCGGGAGTTCTCCCGGCTTTGTGCGGGAGTGTTCCCGGCTTGCTCATTCCTTCTTCTGGTGACATTACTGAATTATTTAAGAGTTAAGTGCCTTGTGCGTGTAGCTTTGCTGCGCAGGTAGCCTTCCCTGATGGCTTGTATCCGCAGTTGCGGGAACAGGCGGAGTACTTCACCATTGGGAGGCTTTTCCTGCGGGAACAGCTTACGTACTGCGCGTAAGGACGTCACGTCTCTGAGCATGGTGGGTCCTGCGGGCCCAGTTGGTTTCTACGCAGACGTCCCTCTTCAAGGGGATGCGAGTTTAGCCTTAGCGCAGACGTCCCTGTTGAAGGTGAGTCTTGCGGGTTCAACTACGCAGACATCCCTCTTTGAGGTGAGTCTTGCGGGTCCAACTGGGCTCTGCTGGGACCTACCTCTTCAAGTCCCCCCAGTCCAACACCTCTAGACTCTCATCGTGAAAGATTTCAGACGATTGAGGAAACCCTTGATAACTATAGAGTAATTTAATTGTTATTTTATAAAATTCCTTATGAACTTGTAAGTGAAGACATGAAATCAAGAAATTCTTCATATGAAAGTTTGGATTGAAGGATCATCGTGGTATTTCTTGTGTTATTATCACAAACAACATGTCTGTTTTCATATGAAACATTCCCCCCCCCCCAGTACAACTGAACAAAAATTGTAGGAAACATGGTGATTGGTGGTATGAAATGGGTTTTTGATTTTTGACGTTGGTGTAAGAAGTGGTTGGTTGTAATTGGTGGTAATAAGTGAGTGTATATATAGGCCAAAATTCATGCATTTATCATATTTTTTTTTATTATTTTGATGTAGCTGTAACAAGTACCAGGTTGGTTGTGTGTAGTTTAACAACTTTTTTGTTAAAAAAAATTGGATACGAAAATACCTAACATGCTAGATGCATGTCCAGTTAGTTTATTTTATTAATACTAGTTCATACATTGAAACAAATACAAATAACAAGAAATGGCTGACTACATGCCATCAACATCGTCGGAGTTCGCATCTGCATTTAGGTCAATTTCAATGTTTCTCCTTCCCATGAGTTGATCAGCCCGAAGCTGTCGTGCCGGTCTTGTTATTGGGGAATTAAAATTCCCATAATTGTTGAATGCATCCCAGTTGTCATATGAGATTTGGTATAGAGGGGACACAAAATCTTGTTGACTTGCTTGGTTGACGTTTGTTGAAGAACCCCCCACCTCAAAAGTTTCATTTAAACTCGGGAAAAATCAGAAACGGCATCGTAATCTATTATATCTTCATGAAACGGGCTACCAAACCCTCCATCTACATGACTAAGAAACGATGGATGCATTTCTTTGACCCCCAGGTTCGTATGCACAACGTTCGCAAAACGAGGTCGTGGAGCTTGTTTCCTTGGCAATCGTTGAGTCATGTGAGGGAGTTCATGGGCTGGGGTGTTTGTCTCAAATGTTGGGAAATATCCCATATGCTATTGTGGGACATTTGCATCAAAAAAAATATATCTTCACATACGAATATTTGCACCCTTCCCCCATCATTTTGAAACCCCTGTCCGTTTTGTATCTCTTTTGTTGGGTTTCCTACGATTAAAACCGTACGACGAGTGTACCACTCCATATATTCCTGACTAGCAATGATCGAATCAGATTCTATTTCTGTGACAACATGCTCATGACGAGACAACCATGATTCAATGTATAAATTATGTTCGGTGTGCCAGTCCCTACTTCTCCCATCAGCACGTCTTGATCTATGAAGCTTGTAATACAATTCTCTTGTCATAAGTGTATTATACGGGATTGGTTGGAACATCCTAAACTGTCTCAACATCCTGCGTGGACAATGGAGTTCGACAGTATTCCAACAAATGAGGAACGTCTCACTTCGCCAACAACCTTCACCGCTCTTACACATTTGTGGTAGTCTCCAGAGAACGGAATCATAAGTGGTCCAAATGAAGGAACACTCAGACAAGGAATTAAACTGAGAACGGTATGCAGTTAAAGTATGCGATGGTATCTCCTTACGACTTAGTGCAGTGTCTTGCCACCTGTTGAGTTTATGAAATAAATAAAATTAATTACATAATGAAAAATTTTTGGTAAATATAAAATGCTAATTTATTTTCCTTTTATATTTAAAATACAAAATTTATTGTAACAAGTACCTAGCACCATATGGCTTATTCCAATTTGTTAGCTCCGTGCTATGGCAGGGTCTCACGCAAGGAAATCTCTCCCATGCCCATAATTGTAATAGAAACATCGCACCCCAATCTCTCCGGCTGAATTATGCGTTGCCCTAGATAAATGAGTATACAAATGTGCTAAAACGGCACTTCCCCAACTAAGACCACCACATGTAGATAAATCATTTAGAAAGTCTAAATATTTAACATCGACAAAACTACTCCCTTTACCAGGAAATAGGTGTGAACCAATTAGAAGAAAAATAATTGTCCTTGCGTGTTGACGGCACTGATCGTTAGTTGCATTTTCAGAAAATTTTGATTTCATTAAATTCTCTATCACACATGGCATATTTATTTTTTGATGATGAATAGCATTATCCTCCAACATAATACCCGTTAAAACATTAAACTTTTCCTTGATTTGTGTTGGTGAAAGACTCTGATCACTATCACAAATTTCATTCCCATCAACACTTAAACCCCACAAAACTTCCACGTCTTGTAATGTTACTGTAACCTCTCCAAAAGGCATATGAAACGTGTTGGTTTCAGGCCGCCATCTCTCCACCAAAGCGGATATCAAAGCATTGTCAACCCTTCTATTATCACACATAATAACACCTGCAAAACCGGCCAAAGTTATGTATTCCATAACTTTTATGGGAATGGGATTTTCACGAATGAAACGCCAAAGCTTCTCGGTACTCCTTCTTACTCTTAATAACCCGCCATCTTCTATTTTTGAAGGAACGGAGAAAATATAATCCACCTTGTGCTCTCCGCTAAGAAACAACAAATCGTTGTTTAAGGGCCCAGCGGTATAGCGAATCGCCATTAGTAACGACAATAATGCAAAACAGTTTTTAGTGTTTAAAGAAAGTTGCAATGAGTTTTGGATAAATTGGTCCCCCCCCCACCCACCACACACCTTACCTGCTTTATTGGTACAAGTGCATGCATGTGACATTAGTTTTAACTTTATTGAGTATGGCTCCAAACAAAAACACCCGTGAATTAAAAGCAAAGAAGTGATATCAGAAGTTGCCTTTGGTAACGGCAACCTGTCAGAAGTTGCCATTGGTAATGACAACTTTTCAGAAGTTGCCATTAGTAATTGCAACTTGACAAAAACATGGCAGAAGTTGCCGTTAGTAATGGCAACCTGTCAGAAGTTGCCATTGGTAATGACAACTTATGCATTCCCAATAAAGTAAGTCCCTACATTCCCTGACTAACCCTATAGGGTTTCTTCAAGTTGCCATTACTAACGGAGATTGCATTAATTTTGAAAATTTTTCAAACCCATGCTTAGTTGTGAAAAGAATTTCTTAAACGATATTAGTTATGTAAAAAACTCGTTATACTGGGATAGAGCTGATTTCACTCTTGACACAAGCTGCTTTGGGCTTCGCTTCTTCGCGATTTCAGTTTCCCGGCCACCTTTCCGGATAACCAATTCTTTTGAAACAACCTTCCTGTGAATGCCCATCTTTACCACAAAAAGTGCAGTGTTTTACCACTTCAGTTTGTTTAGCATCCTTTTGTACATTCTTGTCCTTCTTCTGATTTGAGTTCCCTTCACGTCGCATGGAAGTTTTGAAGGCAGCAGATTCTGTTGTAGGTCTCTTCTCGTCTGAAATTGCCCTTTGTCGTTCGTCATCTAGAGCGAGATGGAAAGCGCTGTTTAAGCTCGGGTTGGATTCATTGCTAGAATTTATGTTCTAATTACAGCAAAATCTTGATCCAAACCCATAAGAAATTCATACAATTTCTCCTTATTTTTCAAATCACTTGTCTTTTTCCCGACATTACACGTGCAACCTGTGAATGTGCGGTGAGGAGGCGGCATGACAATCTATATCTCATCCCAAATGTTGCGCAATTTAGTTAAGTAGACAGAGACGGACGCTCCGTTTTGACGAGTTGCGGTAAGGTTTTGCTTTAATTCATACGCTCGGGGTGCGCTTTCTTTTCCGAATCGCTCTTTCAGATCCACCCATATCTCGGAGGCGGTGTTGGCATATTTAACGTTGTTTCTAATGTCTTTATCCATTGCAGTAGTAAGCCAGCCCTTCACCATAGCATCTGCCCTTATCCAAGGCATGCAATCGGTGGAGGTTGGACTTGGTTTCTGGATCGAGCCGTCAATGAGTCCCACCTTATTCTTGGCCAAGAGAAAATTCATCATCTCTTGAGACCAATCACTATAATTGTTGTCGGTAAGAATGTCATTCACGTGCAATTGTTTTGGGTAGTCTAAGGCGTGGACATAGAACGGAGAGTTCATGTCTGGTGCCCCTTCGTTCTTCTTTGTGGAGCTTTCTGCATCACCAGCCATGATAGGCGGCTAGGGTTTTTGTTTGAGCGATGTTACTGCTCTGATGCCATCTTAATTTAGATGATTTGAAGGATATTTTGTATATATTGATAATTTGAATGAAAATACATCCATAAATAAATAGAAGACATGATAGCCAAAACATAGAAATTCCTATATGGTAAAGATAGTGGCAGGAAGTATGGATGGTCAAAGTTTAATAAAGGAAGAAATATTAATTCCAATAATTACTTCCCGTGCTGGTCCGAACAATTTCACTTTTGTCTCCTACAGCTTGTATGATTTTATTATCCATTGACCCACGAGGCAACCGCTCCTCCTAAGCTAGGTCCGCCCCTGATCACCCACCTATATATTTCCGCACAAACAAATTTACTTGTGCTCTTCAAGAGATTGCTGATGCTTATGGGTGAGTGAGTATCTCTGATTTATAGTTGTGGTTATTTAAAGGAATTATTTCAGTGATCAATATACTTACACAGCTTACAAAAATATCTAATCATGAATATGTAAATGTTTACTGTATAAATAAACGAATGCTATAATGTTTGTTATTAAGTTGTTTTCTCTTTGCAGGGTTGCAAAGTATCAAGAAGCAAATACCACAATTGTGAATTTTCCATTCCTTTTATGCTTGTTTGTTGCCACACTAGGGAAAAAAAATTATTATAGTCAGGTAAATTCTGTTCCACCTTTTCTTGTCGTTGACTCGACTTCATAGCTAGCTAGACTTGTGTTTAGTTTGGATGTAGTACCAATCTGATTAATAATATTCTTTGTGGTCAACTAACAAACGGTAGTTGAGAGATTTATTGACATCTATCTATTATATTTTGCCACTCATCCTTGGAATCTATGCAAATGTCATTGTTGGTAAAAGGTTGCATGCAAGCCAATAGCCATGATGTAGATTCTGGATCAGAGCAGGTATGTATGCTGATCCTGTCCTTCGCCCCACCTAACCCCAGCATTTTGAAAGAGTTATATTTTCTTTCAAATTCCGACTTCTGACTTTGAACTGAATTAGAGAAAAAAAATCATTCATTTCTGTTTATTACTGAAAGAAGGCTACAAAGAGTCTGACTTTGACTAGGACTGCCGGGGAACAACTCATTGACTGAATTTTCAATGATGTCTTGCAAAAGGTTACCATCATCATCATCTGATTTTTCATCCTCGAATGTTTACTAACCTCGTTTTAAATCATCTGGATAAGGGTGCTTGCGTTGCGTGATACGATCTGATATGGGTGGGTCAAGAGTCTTGATGAGGCAATTAATAAGGAAGAAGGGTAGTGGGAAAATGAAGAGCCAAGGTTTTAGAAATAATAGCAGCAATTATTATCACAGTTAGGTCTATTTATATGTTCTTGTTTTAGTTTACAGTATCAATGTTTATGTTTATGAATTTGCTTGGCTAAAATCCTTGTAATGGAGATTGAATCCTTCTCGAATTGGATTAATTGGAGAATAACCCATCTTGAATCGGGCAAACTATCCTTTAATTTCTTGTTTAAGTTTCGGGGTTCTATCATTGCATCTCTAAGTGAAATCTTGTACTGATAACTCTGACATTACTTCATTGTGTGTGTATTATGATTTCATTCTGCTGCCACATATATATTTGCTTTGAAAGTAGGTCAAGAAAATTGTTTTTGTTTTTCTTCTGTAGAAAAAGGGTAAACAACAAGGTTTTCACGATATGTGATCAATCTGATCATATTAAAAATAAAAAAAAAAAGTCACATTATTGGCCCATGAGTGTTTGCCAGGGAACAAGAAGTTTAATAGATACAGTCATTCATACAGAGAATTAGTTGACAATTACAAGTCTAACCTCATACTATGACTTTTTGACAGTTACGTCCCTAAACCTATAAACCACTACTAAATCCGTAACAGTGAGGTTCTCAAATGTGAATTTAGTTATTAAGGGTTTGATTGGGATGCTAATTGCTAAGGATCTATAAACATCTATACAAGTATAGTTTGCCACATGCAGTGACGGATTTAGAATTTTTTTTTATCTGGTTCGCTATTTTAAGATGCTCTAAATATATAAGAACGCGTATAAAAAAATTGGGTCGGGTTGACGATTCGGATTGGTTTAACGGTTCGGGTCAAGTAAATGCTCCACTACGGTTCGAAAAACACCTGGTTCGCTAAAAAAGTCGCTATTAAATGCTCCACTACGGTTCGAAAAACACCTGGTTCGCTTGACCCGGTACTCATTGGAATAAATCCGTCCCTGGCCACATGTATCTTAGGTTCAAGAATTGTCTTGTAGCATGTACCAGTCTTATGTAATTGATAATGTGAAAATACTAAGGGAAGAATTGATGCTAGCATGACTAATTGCCAAACTAGCTAACATTTGTGTGTAGATACACGCTCTTAAGTCAAGATTGTTATTACACCTCATATATAGTTTCCAAAAAGACTTGAGCTTTTTAGATATCTGGAAAACTTTCACAACGTACTAAAACCTGCTATATATTAATGTTGGAACATTGCACTTGTGCCTTGTGGTACAGGCTATTGCGAGATTCTGTTTTTTAGAATCTTTTTTGTCGTTCCCCCGCAACTTACATTTTTACTGAAGAAACTTCACAATTCAGGTGTATCTACATATTGCACTATTTATACCCATATAGAATCTCTCAACGTACTGATTTTAATAGTGGGGTGGGCCCACTTTTTCCAGAGGGCAACAGATGATCAATATCTTTACCAAACTCACAAATATATAAATGATCAATGTAATGTGTCTATTGTGTAATTTAATGGATGTTTTAATATTTGATTGATAACATTTCTTAATTTGTGTTTTCTCTTTGCAAAGCGTCATGAAGAAAATCCCTCCTAGAGCTTAGTTGTTTGTGACATTGTCAAGCAGTTGAAAACCGAGACCGATTAAGTTATTGACAGAATGGAAGGAACTGAGAGTCAACAGTAGAGACGGTCAACATGATAACATGTCACGGCTTCAGGCTCACTTGGAAGCCATAACAACACGAATGGGTTGAGTTTACTAATGGGTTGGACTTAGAGTCCGAGTTCACATATGTATATTATGTGTTGACCCGTAACTTATTTAGTTAACACGTTTGGTGACTAAAAATCGTCTACAAACAAGAATAGATTTTTTCTTTTTCATTTGTAGGAATTCATGTTGGTACTTTGATATTTAAACAATAATTTGCATTAACTAAACGTTGTTGTTTAACAGCGTGGCTAATTGTTTTAGATTATAAATACATTTATAGAATTGATATTTAAACAATTATTTGCATAGGAACTTTTTTTTTATATTTTTTTCTTAACAACATGGCTATTTTTTAAGATTATAAATATATGATGTTTTTTAGTTAAACACTTTAAAAAGAACATGTTCATAGACAGACGATGAAAGATCCCAAATTGATGATATATTTGAAGTCAAAATCAAACACTAATTAGTAATTACCAAACAATAGAGAATACTAAACGCCTAAAGCTGGAGCCTTACAGAGTGGGCAGACGTTCTGCCTGATTCAACCACCGTTTAATGCACGCGGGATGATAGCGGTGCTTGCATCCAAGAACACCCAGCCTCTTGTTAATCTCAAACTCCGACAGGCATATCGCGCACACCTCGCCTTCTTCCCTGGTTTCTCGGTTATAATTCGATAACTTCAAGTTCTTGGCGATTGTTTTCTTGGTCAGTCCACTACCATTATCTGGGGTTTGTGGAATAAAACCGTCGAGCACGAGAACTTGTTCCTGTTGTTGATAGGCGAGGTTGTTGTTGCGGATGGCAGCCGGTTGATTTGCGGAAGTATGTGGGTAGCCATGATGATTATTATAATGAAGATGTGGAACAAAACCGTCGAGCACGAGAACTTGTTCTTCTTGTTGATAGGCGTTGTTGCGGATGGCGGGTGGTTGATTTATGCGTGTATAATGTGGGTATTGATGATGATTGCTAATGAAAGTGTAATAGTTGTGGTTGAGATTGATCATTAATACTTGATCAACATAGTCGACATAATAAGAATAATAAGGTGGCTGCAGATTATAGTGATGATGATGAGTTGGAGTTGGTGTGTTATTGGATATTGGACTTCGGTTGATATCCATTGAAAAGATGTTGCAGATGTTAACAGAGAAGAAGGAACTGAAGAGGTTTATGGCGGAAAGAGAGAAAGAAAGAAAGAAAGAAAGAAAGAAAGAAGAATTAAGTTTAATTGAGAAGAAAGATGATGAATTAATGAATGGTGTGGTGGAAAGAGTTTATTAAATAGAAGATGGTGATTTTAATGACCGTTAGTGGTTGCGATTGTATGAGGCGGTGAATGTCTGTTTGAGATGTAATTCTAATAATTAAGATTTATGAAATTGACAGTAAAACAATAAAATTTAGCCACAGTAAATAAAGAAATTTACTTGATTAATTTAGGAATGTTTCAAAACGAAAACAATTACCGAACAAATTGGGATATTTTGGGTCGATGACATTATTAATCTTAGATTCCGAATAATCTCTCAAAATAATTTTTATATATTTAAACTGCCTTCATTCAATTGTTAATACAATAATATACAGTTTACTCTTAAATTTAAAATATAACTAGTTTTTTAAACATGCACGTTGCTCGGGTTTTGGACTGGCGTTGTAAGTTAAATTGTTTATGACACACGTTTTTTACATCTACATCCATTTTTTACCTGCACTTTTTTACATCCATTTTTGACACTCATTTGCGTCACGGTTTTAGATGCTTAATTTTTTTATTTTTTATTTTTTTTGGAATTACTAATTTTCACATTAAATGACAATTAACGTCTCATAATACAAAATGAAGGCTACCACAGAAGTCAAGCTGGCAATCTGCAGCGCTAGAACTCCTTTCTGAAGACAATTGGATCAAAACCACAAATCAAGAACAAGAGAAAACAAAACAGACAGCCCGATTCTTATTGCTTGAAAGAAAGCAAACAAAAGTATTTTTGTGTTTTGTGTTGATTACAATGCTGCAGGACTGCCCCTTTTATATTAGGTAGGCTAGGTAACTAAGAAAGGAAATTTGCTAAAAATAAGACACAAAATTATTCAGCCATAAAGACTAAATAATAACAGAACCTAATCTTGCTCCTAGGATCACTCCTCCTAGAATTACTCTTTATTGACCCATGATTTATTCAATTTATTCTTTTTATTCAAGATTAACTAACAATCTCCCCTTTAATCTTGAATAATCTTCATTCCCAACAGCTCTTTCATTTCAGCAAATTGTTGCCTTGGCAAAGCTTTTGTAAGAATGTCTGCCTTCTGCAACTTCCCACTGATGTGTTCAACCTTTATCTCCTCTTTCTCAATGCACTCCCGTATGAAATGGTAGCGCGTGTTAATGTGTTTGCTCCTTCCGTAAAACACCGGATTCTTCATAAGTGCTATGGCGGATTGGTTATCAACTTTCATGGTCACCATTTCTTCCTTCCAGCCTGTTATCTCAGCAAGTAAGCCTCTCAACCAAAGTGCTTGGCAAGTTGCGGTAGCGGCTGCCATAAATTCAGCTTCACACGAGGATAAAGCTACAGTGTTCTGTTTCTGAGAGTTCCATGCTACCGGTGCATTATTGAAAAGGAAAACAAGGCCTGTTGTGCTCTTACCATCATCTAGATCGGTCATGTGACTGCTGTCACTAAAGCCGAGAATTTCCTTGCTGCCATTCTTAGGATAGTGTATCCCAAGTTCAGTCGACCCTTTAACATATCTTAAAATGTGTTTGACAGCTTGCATATGTGTTTGTTGTGGCGATTGCATGAAACGACTTACGAACCCAACTGAGTAGCTCAAGTCTGGTCTGGTGTGGGTTAAGTACCGAAGACTCCCCACCAGTTTCCTATACTCGGTTGCATCAACTTCAGCTCCAACATCTTTCTTTGACAGCTTCAAACCAGGCTCCATAGGAAACTTTGTTGCATTGCAATCTGCAAGTCCTGCTAGATTCAGTAGTTTGCGAGCGTACCCAGCTTGTTTTATAGATATGCCACAACTTCCTTGGCTTACCTCGATGCCAAGGTAATATTGGAGTAATCCTAGATCACTCATTTCAAAACGGCCTTCCATTTCCTTCTTGAAAGTTGCTATATCTGATTGTCTCCCCCCGGTGACAATCATGTCGTCTACGTACACTCCCACAATCAACAATTGTTTGTTTGTCACCCTTTTGTACACAGCATGCTCATGTTTACACCTTATGAAACCCAACAACTTTAAGGTGTTATCTAGGCGTGTGTTCCATGCTCGAGGAGCTTGTCTCAAACCGTAGAGTGCCTTCCTTAGTTTGTAGACTTGGTTTTCTTTTCCTTTCTTCACAAAGCCTTCCGGTTGGGTTACATACACCTCCTCCTTTAATTCTCCATGGAGGAATGCAGATTTTACATCCAAATGATGTACTTCCCACCCAAAGTAGGCTGCCAATGCGAGGATCAATCTCACGGTCTCCATTCTTGCAACCGGTGCAAACACCTCCTCGAAATCGACCCCATACTGTTGTACATACCCCTTTGCGACCAGGCGTGCTTTGTGTTTTGTAACTGCTCCATTTGCATCTTGTTTTACTTTGAATACCCATTTCAAACCGATGGGTTTATGACCTTGTGGTAGATCAGTCAACTTCCACGTGTCATTCTTCTCAATCGACTTCAATTCTTGCTGCATTGCTACTTCCCATTCCTTTTTATTTGCAGCTTCATTGTAGTTTCTGGGTTCATTTTCCATTAGGAGTAAATTTATGTTGCTGTTTTCATAAGTTTCACCAATAGATCTATAACCCCGAATTGGAGTGTCATCAAACACCTCATCTTCAGCCATAGATGGGTCTCCCACGCCTTCACTATCAGTTGGTTCCCTTGGTAGGATAGGTCCTCTACCTGTTACTGCCATCATGGGGCTGCTGGAATCTGACCCAGTTGAAGAATCAACAAAAGAATTGTTTTCTTCATGACTCTGATCATCCAATGGCTGGTTTAGGTCAGCCGTAGATGCATCAAAGTATGAGAAGTCTTCTGTTTCAGAATCAGTGTGCACAATAAATTCTGTAACTTCTGGTGCACTGTTGCTTGATGATTCTGACCAATCCCACTTTGTATCTTCTTCAAACACCACATCTCTACTCACCAAGATCTTATTTGTTGTTGGATCTAGAAGTCGATATGCCTTAGTGTTTGGTTGAACACCAAGATGCACTAGTCTTCGGCTTCTATCATCCAGCTTTTTCAGATGTGTAGTCATTATTTTTGCATAACATACACACCCAAAAATTCTGAGTTGATCTAGGTTTGGTTTTCGGCCCTTTAAAGTTTCATACGGTGTCTTGTCCTTTAAAGCTCTTGTAGGAACTCGATTTAGGATATAGAGAGAGTGCCTTATTCCTTCTCCCCATAAATCTTGTGGAAGTTCCATAGCCTTCAAGATAGTCCGTGTCATCTCCAAAATGGATCTATTTCTACGCTCCACCACACCATTTTGTTGTGGTGAGTATGGTGCGGAGAATTGATGTGTGATCCCCTCTTGATTACAAAAGTCTTCAAAGGCACGAGAAACGAACTCACCACCATTATCCGTTCTCAAATTCTTAACTTTTGTTTCAAGCTCCAATTCCATTTGATTCTTGAATCTCTTAAAACATTCAAAGACTTCATCTTTTGTCTTGATCAAATAAGCCCACATGAACCGGCTATAATCATCAACGATTAGAAACATATACCGGTTTCCACCTTTTGTGGAGGGAGAGATTGGACCACACACATCTGCATAAATTAGCTCAAGAGGCTTCTTGGCTTGATTACTTGTTTGATTAGGAAAAGGGGTTCGAGTTTGTTTCCCAATAAGACAAGAATCACATACCTGTTTTGGGTGCTCAATCTTTGGAACTCCTATTGCCATATTCTTGTTTTCTAACAGCTTTATGGCGTCAAAATTGAGATGCCCGAGTCGGGCATGCCATACCCAAACCTCGTCCTTCAAATTTGACAGCAAACAAACCGGATCTGCCACCTTCAAATCAATCTTGTACAGCCGATTTGAAGACCTTAGCACCTTCATGATGAGTCTCCCCTCTGCATCTCGCATCCATAAGTACTCATCTTTCATGAGAACCGAATATCCAATTTCTGTAAATTGGCCCAAACTAAGAATATTACTTCTTAGATAAGGTATGTAATAGACATCTTCAAGAATCTTTTGTTCACCATTCTTGCATGCTAAGATAATCATTCATTTTCCTTCTATGTTCACGTATGAACCATCTCCAAATCGAACATTTCCAACCGTGTTGAAATTGAGTTTGGAAAAGATTGCACGATTACCCGTCATGTGGTTGCTTGCACCATTGTCAAGGAACCATGTGTGATCTTCCTTTGATTCTTGATCATACCGCTGTGGAATCACTTTATCTTCATTTAGAAAAACAAATTCCTTCTTGCTTTCTGAATGAACTGTCATCAACAGTGCTGGTCCATCTTCTTGTACAAGATTTGCTGCCTCATCTCTTCGTTTTGTGGGACAATCAGACGAGAAATGGCCCTTCCCATCACATCGGAAGCATTTCAAGTTTGATCTATCCCTCCCCTTTGAATGCTGTCGTTCTTCAGCTTTCGCACCATTCGAAGATGATCGACCTCTGCCTCTCCCTTGGCCTCTATTACTCCTTCCAGCAGACCCACGTCCCCGACCAGAACCCTTTTGATCGCGGTTTCTGTTCTGCCAATCTTCATAGGATAATAGGAGTTGGTCGCCACCTTTAGTACTTGATTTTATTCTTTCTTCATAGGCTCTCAATCTCCCGATTGCTTCCTGGAATAACATAGTATCCAGATCAGCAAATTGTTCGATTGAGGCTACGATTGGTAGAAACCGATCAGGAACAGCCCCAAGAAACTTGCGAACTAGTTTCTTTTCTTCCATCTCCCCTCCAAGGCTGTTTGTTTTAGATACGATTTCTCCTAATTTTCCAGCAAAGTCTTCTATTGATTCACTTTCCTTCATCTTCAATGCCTCGAACTCTGTTTCTAACAGCCCCAAACGGGCTTGTTGAACTCGTTCAGCTCCGATGAATCTTGCCTTCAAAGCATCCCAAACTTGTTTTGCCTGCTCAAGATGAGCAAGCTGCAAAACTAGTTCTTCTGGGATTGCTTGATACAAGTATGCAATCGCAAGGCTGTTTTTCTTCGGATCAACCTCGACTCCAGCCCTTGGTTCGATTGCTTCCCAAACACCATGTACATTGAAAATAGCCTTGATTTTGACAGCCCAGATAGTGTAGTTTGAGGGAGTCAAAATCGGGCATTGCAATGACAAGGTATGCTCTCTTGGTCCTCCATGGATTGCTTCTCTTGGTCCTCCTTGGTTTGCTGGATTTGCCATGCCTTTTCTGTTGCTTTCTGAGATACTCTCTTCTTCTGTCCGTCGAAAAAGACTGAGCCTTCAAGCAACTGAACACTCTTAACCTGGTGCTCTGATACCAAATGAAGACAATTGGATCAAAACCACAAATCAAGAACAAGAGAAAACAAAACAGACAGCCCGATTCTTATTGCTTGAAAGAAAGCAAACAAAAGTATTTTTGTGTTTTGTGTTGATTACAATGCTGCAGGACTGCCCCTTTTATATTAGGTAGGCTAGGTAACTAAGAAAGGAAATTTGTTAAAAATAAGACACAAAATTATTCAGCCATAAAGACTAAATAATAACAGAACCTAATCTTGCTCCTAGGATCACTCCTCCTAGAATTACTCTTTATTGACCCATGATTTATTCAATTTATTCTTTTTATTCAAGATTAACTAACACTTTCGTTCTTGTGGCTCCTTCAAGCTGGAAATGTTGATACTTGCATCTATAGGAGCATTAGGTTGGAATGATGACATGTCATGGTGCTGGCACAGTTGGTTTCTTACTAGTTGATGGCAGAAGGCAAACAAGATTCACCAGATGGCTCAATGTTAGCTGAATAATCTGTGCAAAAACAACAAATGCAAGTTTACATTAATGGTACAAAAACAACAAATGCTAATTACAAGTTTACTAGCAAGTCAAACATACCTCTAGGGTCAACAAAACCTGCACCGTTCGCAGCATTAAGGATAAAAAGATCATTGCTCAAAGTAGCACTTACAGTTCGCTTGCGAATGTAAGGAACCAAATTAACAATGCGCAAAACACCCAATGCATATATATAAAGAGGAAGTCAAATATCTGACAGCAAAAGATAATTGGAAAAAAAAAGGAAACTGTAAAGTTTGATAAAAGCACACCTGGCATAATTAATTTATTATACATGCAGAAATAAGTTGTGTATTTTTATTATCATAAGCATGTTAATACTTAATTTATTCAATATACATGAAGATCATAAAATTACCTGAAAAATAAGCCTTGCGGTCCCCACTCCACTTTGGTCTAAAAGGTCTGTTGTACTCAATATCACTGTACTCTGTGTGATCTTTAGGCTACTGTTTTTAGGTTGATTTCCATGAGACCCATGAACAAGAATCACAAAATTATTATTTTGCATTTTTTTTAGGTAAAATCAATCCATTGTCGCCTTTAATAAAAACTAGTGTATGACGTTGCGCCAGTGGTTCGGTTTTCTGAAAGCTGCGTCAAACTGTTGATGAAATGAAAATCATACAAAATCCACAACTCTTACCATATCTTTTGCAATAGTTCTGTTGTATTTTGCCATATGTTACAATATAGTTTCTTGGCCATGGCGGCAAAATTATGCTTATTCCAGCTAATAAGGACGCTGAAATAAATTCGCAAGAGCAAGAAACTGAAACACCTGAAAAAAAAACACGCGACGTTATACATCATCCAAATTAAATCTACATTTTGACAATGACCTACCAAGCATTAATGGCTACAACACATTTGCAGTGGAAAATATAACAATCAACTTGTTATAATTAGCAGCCTATCAATCTACAATACGAACCAACAGACAATGGAAGCACTTCAACAACCCCACGACAGAAAAGGCAAAACAACAACTCAACTCAACTCAACAGAGTGATCGTAAACTCACCCTATGACCAAACACTAGAGAGAATTACAGCCACAACAACATGCAATTGAAAATCAAGCAATGTATACAGTTTACAAAAAGGTAGATGATACGTGATATACACGTAGCAAACGAAGAAAATGCTTTACAATAACCATCGACCGTATATAAAAAACCAACTGAAAAAAAAAACTATAACGTAAGTTGGCCTGGAACTCGTGAAGGTAGTTAGATAAGCCTCTAACAGCAACCCCAGAATGAGCACCAGGCCATAAGTAAGTCTAATATAAAATAATAATAGATAGGTCATCTATTATAAAATTGAACTAGTAAAACACAAATTAGAGAAACACAGAATATTATTAAACTGATCAATGAAAAAAATAACTAATCCATCCAACAAAGCACTAAAATGAGACAATTCGGTTAATCCAAATTCGATAACAAGGTGATCTGAACTAGAGAGATGGATAGAATCAGTAGAATAGGATGAAGCACCATAATATTACTAAGGCTGTTAATCCGTATCGTATCTAATGAAACCGAAAACTACAAAAATTATTAAGAGTAAACCATCAAAACACCTTCTGAAATAGGTCACTTACTTCCTCCCCGATGACTAAATTAGGGTTTCAGTTGCCAAACACCTCAATCAAAACACCTTTAGATCATCAACATACAAAGCAGCAGATTCAGTTAATCAATTCAAATAAGAAACGAATCAACTGAAACTGAGACCTAAAAAGAAGAATTAGCTAATCGAAGGAAACGAGAGCAGATGAACTCGTAATTTGGAGATTTCAGGGCCGCCGGACCATTGCCGTCACCAATCACAGTCACCCAAAGAATAGAATCTCATACAGAACAAACAACAAACTCATAAGTTCAGGCATCTCAACAAACAAGTGTTGTATTGATGTAGTGAACACAACTCACCGATTCAGACACATCACCTTCGCCGCCACTTATGGTTCCACCTAGCAACAGTCGTAATCGGAGCACACCCTCTTACTTCTGCCAAAATCATAGACAACCAAAAGTTGCTATCTCTGTCGCCACCGCCGCCGTCACCTAGGCTTCCAAAATGCAAACCGCAACACTCACAATATCGTTGTCGCTTGGGTTTACAAAATCGAACCCGGAAACAGTGTCACAATTAAACTTCCAGAACCCGTATATAGTTGAACCAAAGCCATAAGAGACAAAAATCGGAGCCACAAAAGTGGCACAACATCTGTTATCCTTAATTCATTTGGGTTTGCTGTTAGTTTTAATGTCTTTCGTTATTTTTCAGTACGTTTAACTTTGTTTGTTTTTAATTGGTTTTGTGTCTGGGCCCGTTTGGGCAGAAACTAATGAACCCGTTACAGCTGTTTTAGTAGTCTAGTAGTTGGCTCGTTTAATGTTTGTTTGGGCTGCTTGCCAACAAACAAATATTATGTATGAATATAGGGACGGCAGTTGCAAACTGTTATCTCATAACCGTTCTGTGAAACATCGCATCCTTTTAAGTAGTATAAATAGGATGAACATTCAGAAGGTTTTGTAAGCATCAATATTAACATACGCTGTTTCGTATCAATTTAAGTTCCTGTTTGTTCAATATATATTGTCCATATATTATTGTTATATTTGTTTATTGATTATGGTGTCCAAGAAATCGAAGTGTGATCAGAGGGCGGTAAAGATCGAGGGGTCTAACAATGGTATCAAAGCCAATTGGCTTATATATTTCGTTACTCGTAAGAGCCTATGGGTCTTCTTATTTCGGCCCGGACGAGGTATTTAAATCCTCAGAGACAGCCCTGAGAAAATGTTATATGGAAAAGTTAAATATGAGTTTCTACTATTCACACCGTATAATTTTTTAATATTTTATAAACGTGGTTGTGAGTGGATAAGCAAGAAAAGATAATAACAGAGATATAAAAAATATTATTTAATTGACAAAAATAGAGAAAACAAGTTATTTTTAATTTAACTGTATGGACATGATAGGGAATAGACTGGGAATGCTCTAATCCACCCGATCTTTGTCAATTATTATCTTTAGCCATGCAACCCAACTAATTTGTCTTTTTTTTTTAATTTTTTTTTCATTTCCACCCCAAAAAAAAACCCTCTTTGTTTGGTATACTATTATTTTAACATTTTAACCGGGGCTTTGAAGATAGAAAAACAGTAGACACCCGAAACTGTTGTGAAACTAGCCTTAAGATGTAAACAAACTACTCAAACTATGCCGTGCTCCCCTAGGTTTGAATTCAGCTTGATTAACCCACGTGAGCTCATCTCATAATCGAGTGTCACGTGGTATGCACATCTTATGTGCGTTTCTTGACCATGGCGTGTGTTATTGAATTGAATGCGCCTGTTCTACGGATCCATAAAGAATTATAGACTTCTTCATATTCATTTCGTTAACCTTAACCCAATGTTAAAATCAGTTTTATTTATGAAAGAGATTGACGAAATGGGCGAGAAGTTTATGTTGAACGTTCAATTATTTGGGCCCCAAATGATGTTTTATACTTTTATGCATGCATGTTCATGTTGTAAAACTAGACCTTCTACTTCTACTTCTACTTCTACTCGCATAATAATTACACATTTAATCATAAAAGTTTTATGATTTTCACGAATTTTGTATCAACATTAAAAATAATAATTATAATTCTATAAACTTCAATTTTCCAACCTAATACATTTGGTGTAAAATATAACACCCGGACCCTATGAGGGCATTAAACAATAATCAATCAACATTACTATAATCACAAATTTCATCCTTGATGTCTACCCTTGTACCTTCGAGCAACCCACACGTATAAAAACAAATTTAACGCACTAATCGTCGCCAATATCGCATAATAATAATCAAGTTTACTTTCGTTAAGATCATCTCTTAACCACCCGCCCTCACCTGTTCCGGTGGCCCGCTCAACGATTTTAACAAGTGCGGTATTTACCCAACTCCCGATCCCAATCTCACTCAAAAACAACGCCCCACAAACACTCTTCATACCATCGGTCGCTTCATCGTAAAAGAACTCCAGTTGTCCAACATAGGTGAATGACTCAGCTCCACCCAGTATAAAAAACTGTGGGACCAACCAAAAGACAGATAAACCAGAGGGGTTTGCGTGGGTCCTACGCATGTGTTCGATTACCGAGGCCGAGGCAAGGGAAAAAATGGAGATGAACAAACCGAGCCCCATTCGTTGTAATGATGTCAGGCCCCGATGGTGCTTTGTTTTCCGTTTTATGATTGGGACTATGAATTTTTCGTAAATGGGAACGGTGACAAACGCATTAATGACCGCGAAAACTTGCATGGAGCCCGGTGGGATGAGGAAGTCTGGGCCGAGGTGTCGGTCCAAGATTTTGGATTGGGCTAAGAAGAAGGTAGATTGTTGGGCTAAGGAAAGGGAGAGGGCTATGGTTGAGACCCAAACCGGGAAGACACGTAGGAAGGTTTTTAATTCTTCTACCTGTGTTACAGTGCATAGTTTCCATCTGTCTGTTATGTCGGTTAACTCGGGATCTTGCATTACTGCTGCTTTGTCCAGGAATCTGAAAACCAAATTACTGATTGTTAAATTACTATTTAAGTAATCACCAGTTGCTTTAACATTATTATTTGAACAATCTAACTAGTTTAAAGCAATAAGTATAGGGGTGTTAGATGGGCAGTGCTTAGCCTGAATTTTTTTTTTTTTTTTTTTTTTTTTGCATATTAATCAAAATTATAACCAAAAATCCAAAATGTATAGGTAACAGTTATGTTTAATCTATATAAAATACTAGGTTAATAACCCGTGCATTACACGGGCTGAAAAATGATATAACGTCAATAAAAAATATTTACATATTTGATACAAGTTATAAGTGAAATCAAGCATATAAAACAATTATAATTATTAAATTGAATGAATGGTAATTAAAAAATTAGTTAATTAGATGGAATATGTATAAATGGAAATTGATTAGTTGGCATCCTATGTGGATGGCATATTTGAAAGCCATGTGGAATATGTATTGCTTTAATATATTAGTTAGATTAGATACTAATTTATATTCTACATTTTAAAACTGGCACTAACATACCCAATTGCTTTAATTAATTATACAAACACATTTTGTTTTAAGGAAAATGGTTAAACGGGTCAACAAGGATGACCCGAACACGCCCTGGTTATCGAAAAGTTTTTGCCGTTTCGAACAAAACTGAGCAGAACCCGTTTAAACATCATTACAATGATCTAAGAATCAGTTGTGTAATCACAATTAACATATGATTTAGCTATAATAAACATCTACGAGATTAGACAAAGTGTTTGCAGGCCAACCCGACCCAGCCTGCACCAAAGCAAGAACGCTAACCTGTACTGAGGAGTACGAGAGAGCTTTCTTGCACCCAAAATATCCGATTCTTCAGTAGCAACCTCATAAAGCTTAACTTCCGGACCAACTTGAACACCTTTAAAATGATTTTTAACAGCAACCACAACCACCTGAATAAATCTCGTAAAAACACTCCCCATGGGCTTTTTATACCGGTACCCTCGGAAACCCAGCTGCCAAAATCACAACCGATGCAAACATGATCCCAGTCGGGAGCCCGAACCCCCACGCGTACCCTTTCTCCTGTTCTATATACACCATTACGGTCAGCCCTAACAACGCCCCCACTTTAATGGATAAGAAAAAAAGGTTGAAAAAAGTGTATTTGTACGAGAGTTCTTTTGGGTCGTTTTCATCATGCTGGTCCGCCCCGAATGAGGGGACGTTGGGTTTGACCCCACCGGTTCCCAGGGCTACTAGGGCTAGGGCTGAGTAGAGGAATGCTGATTGGCCCGGGGTTGCCGATTGGCGGTTGGAAGGAGTGGGGCGTAAGGTGGGCACTGAAGCCGAAACGGTTAACATTATCATTCCCTGGTTATAGGAAAAGAAAAACAAAAGTGATCAACTCGGGTGAAATTAGTTTGTTCTAGCTTTTTATGGAATGCGGTTTATACTTCTATGATTCTATGTTGTGAATTTAGGGGTGTTAATTCTATCAGGTTGACGTGATTTGGGTTGGTTGGTTGATCCGTTGAACCCGAAAATGACCCATACAACGTAACACAAACCATGACCCGTTTAACCTATTTATTTAACGAGTAAGACGGGTTGACGCGCTATAGTCAGGTTGGAGGGTTGCAAGAAATGGGTTGGATGGTCATACACAGGTTTGTGGGTCGGTCCATTTTGATTAAACGGATTGACTTGCTTAATTAAGCGGTTAAATATGTCAAACCGAACACGACCCGTTTAATCAAACGGGTTGACCTCATTAATTAAACGGTTAACTATGAACATGACACGTTTAATTAAGCGGGTCAACCCAAACACTTCATTATTAATTAATTATAATTATATACTTCTTAAAATGGAATATTTCTTATTAACCCCTGAAACCTTTGCAATTATTTGGGCAAATAATTCTAGATTCAATACCCGAATCAACTGCATCGAAAACTGAAAACCAAGCAAAACCAAAAACATTTAAAACCAAGCTTAATTCGGTTTCGGTTCAGTTTTAAACCGAAAACCAAACTAAACTGCTTAAAACTGAACTACATATTCAGTTTTGGTTCCGTTTTAAACTGTGACCGAACTGGGTTTTCACTTTAAAAAAAATCTGACTTTTGGTTGTGCTGAAAACTAAAAAACCAAACTAAACCAAAACGGCAAAACCGCTTAAACCGAATAAACTAAGAGGGGTCTTACGACGAGATAGACGGCAGACGAGAGTATCACGGTGAGATAACGGCCCAAATAAGCATCTGCGAGGAAAGCTCCGAGAAGCATAAGCAGATACGTGGCTCCCACCCAATCACTCACATGTGTTGCAGCATCCGGCAGCGACTCCTTCATCTCCTTGGTCAAATACAACACCAGACTCGCTGACACCGTGAACGCCGACAGCCTCTCCGCCGCCTCATTCGCTGCCAAAAGAAGTGAACTGTTAAGATCCTCGGTTACAGTAACCAAACCCTCAGCAATAAAAAGAAAAAAGCAAATGAACACAAAACCAATGACTTCTTATTATTGCCTTAGCTCGTAACAAGAGATTACAAGTACAACTCGTCCTGGACCGAAAGAAACCCGTGAAACCATTTCGTCCTGAAACCCATTCTAACCCGAAATCCGTTCCGCCCCGAATCTGCCCCGACTTGAACCAAAGGGATAGTAATGATAAAATCATGTTTTCAGGAATAGCCAAAAAAAAAAAAACGCCAACCCGTTTGACCAGAAACCCATTCTGACCCACCCAGATTCGTTGCAATCCAGACCCGTTCCGACCTGACCCAAAAATCCTTTTTTTTTTAATTTTACCTGTTTCGACCCTAACCCATTCCGACCCAACCCGTTTGCCAGTCCTAACTGTACAAGATATGATTATCTAACCGACGAATCAGAACAATAATTTACAGTAAATTTAAAATTACACCGTACCAATAATAAACGGAGAAGCTCTCCATCCACCGGTCTTGCGTTTATCGGCGATTCTGCCTCTGAAATCCACGCTTCCGTTAGTGACCAGATCCATCGACGACGACGCCTGAGAGTTTGAATCTGATTTGAAAACAGTCGTTGGATCGGTGGTGCCAACTAACTGATACTGATGCTTCATGGCAGCCTTACTTAAATTGACAACAAATAAATCTTTCTAAGTCAGTAAGTCAATTAATGCGTGGATACAGGTGGGAATCGGATTGAACCGGAATTCAACTCCTGATTTTGTCTGGATTCACAAGTGTCCGGATACAGTGAATCAATCATTGGTTGCTAAAATTCAAAATCATAGAAAATCATAGATGATAATGATGATGATGATGAGTGGTGTGAACGAGATTGTTATTGGGAGAAATTAATGTTTGAACCTAATTAATGTTTGAACCTAACATATCAAGCTAGATATTTGGAAGTCTTATCTATTTTAAGTGTTTTTTCGATTTTGACGCTCTATTTGTAACTCTTCTATAAACACTAGAGTTAAAAATCTGTCACCGTAAGAAAACCCCGTATTAGGGATGAGCGTTTTCGGTACGGATATCGATTGGTACCGGTATTGATTAGGTACCGTCGGTACCGAATCGGTATCAAGTTTTGAGTTTTTGATATCGGTATCGGTACCCGTACGGTTCGGTACGGTACCCGGTATTTCCCGAATTTTTCATGAAATACCGGTACCGTACCGGTACCGAACCGAACATTTCGGTACCGGTACCAACAATTTCCGAATTTCGGGATCGGGAAAATTCCCAAAATAACCCATCTACAAAATAAGATTCCAACTTTGTCCCCTAAACTTAATATTTTCAAAAATGGCCCTCTCTAACTCATCTTTGACCATGTATTATAAAATCTAACGCGTCTTTTACGACATGTTAGCATAACACGTCGTCAAAGACTCGTTGAATTTCCTAACACATGGCTAAAGACGCTAACACGTCGTCAAAGGCACGTTAGATTTCCTGACACATGGTTAAAGACGCTAACACGTCGTCAAAGGCACGTTAGATTCTGACACATGGTTAAAGACGCTAACACGTCGTCAAAGGCACATTAGATTTCCTAACACATGGTTAAAGATGAGTTAGGCTTCCAAACACGTAGTCAAAGATATGTTAGCATCAAACGCGTAGGCGAAGATATGTTAGCTTTTTTATTTGTTTGTTTTTAATATTATATTTTTATAACTAGTTTAACTTATATTTGTTTTTCTTTTATAACTTTTGATATATAAAGTTTATATTATTACGAATATACCAACGAGACATACTTACTTTTACCCCATGACCAACATAAACTAACTCAAACTCGAGCCGTGCCAAATCAATATCGAAATAATCAATAAAATTTGACCCCGCTAGGTTTTAATATAAAATTTATGTTGGTCCGTAGATAAAAGTAAACATTTCTCGTCGGTATATTCGAAATAATATAAAATTTTATATATTAAAAGTTATAAAAGAAAAACAAAATAAGTAAAACTAGTTATAAAAATATAATATTAAAAAAAAAAAAAAGCTAACATATCTTCGACTACGCGTTTGATGCTAACATATCTTTGACTATGTGTTTGGAGGCCTAACTCATCTTTAACCATGTGTTAGGAAATCTAACGCGTCTTTGATGACGTGTTAGCGTCTTTAACCATGTGTTAGGAAATCCAACGCGTCTTTAACAATGTGTTTTGCTAACATGTCGTCAAAGACGCGTTAGATTTCCTAATACGTGGTCAAAGATGAGTTAGAGCGATCTATTTTTGAAAATATTAAGTTTAAGCGACAAAGTTGGAATCTCATTTTATAAATGAACTATTTTGAGGATTTTCCCTAAATAAATTCCAATGAAACCGCACGCTAAATGGAATTTAAAAATCCTTTAAATTTTAGAAGGAATGTTAATAAACCAATGAAATATTTTTACTTTAAACCAAAACACATATATATTTTGAGGAGGTATCCACCCCACCCTCACATCAAAAAAAAAGTTTTTACTTAAATTTGTTTTTCATTTTTTTGAAAAAAAATGACTTTTTAGGTGTGAGAAGGGACCTGCACCAAAAAAAAAATTATTTAATTTGGTTTTCTTTTACTTTTTTCTTTTAAGAGGGGGCCATTCAGAATTTTCTTTAATTTGTTTCTTTAAAAGAAAGAAAAATGACCTTTTTTTAGGTTGGGATACTACTTCTAACAAAAAAAAAAGAAAATCAAACTGTTTTATTTTGGAGGGTGGGACCTTACCAATCACCCGCCATCGTAAAAGTTCACTATTCTTTATTTTTCTTTTTTTTTAAGCGAGAAAAAATATTTTGGGAGGCACTCCACAACCTCCCCCTCCCCTCTTACAAAAATTTATTGTTTTAAGTCTTTAATCTTTGTTGGGGTGGGGGGAGGGCGTGTCGGTGAGTTAAAGGAGATGATGAGAATTCCAATTCCATTAAACAACTTACTAAATGAATATATTATAAATTTTTCAAAAATTCCATTTCAATTCAAATTCCAATTCTTTCAGAAAAAAATCCGTGAACCGAACGCCCTAAGGTGTTCGTTTTGTTAGAATTGGAATCTTAATTCAATTTTAGTGTGTTTGGTTAACAAAGAATTGGAATTAGAACTAGAATTCAATTCTTTCAAATTCCTTTAAATAAAGAAATTCAAAATCTTTCTAAAATATGGAGGAATTCAAGTAAATTCGTTGAAATTTTTGATTGGTCGACTGGCACTGTCGCATTCGGGTCGATGCTACGATTCGTAGCGTTTTCAAATCGGCGCTCCGGGTTAGTTCCCAATTAGTTTGATGCCCCGGGTCAGTTCGCCTTTAGTTCCACGCTTTCACTTTGGTTCAACACTCCGGGTCAGTTCATGTTCGGTTCAATGCTCCGCGTCCAAGCGCGTTTAGTTAGACGCTCCATGTCAATTTTCGTTTTGTTCGATGCTCCAGAATTCAACTCATGATTTTGTCTGGATTCAAAAATGTCCGGATACAGTGAATCATTGTTTGCTAAAATTTAAAATCATAGATGATGAGTTGTGTGAAGAAGTATGAATGAACAAGATTGTTTTTTATTGGAAATTAATCAAAGAACCTAATTTGATGATGATGTAACATATCAAGCTCGATATTTGGAAGTTATCTATTTTAAGTGTTTTTCCATAAAATCACTTTTCTTTAGTCAATCATCTCTAATGATTAATTTTAATTATGACATCTATATAGGATGCCAACTAATCAATTTTTATTCAATACATATTCCACCGAATTAACAATGATATAACAATTAATACATTTATTACTATTTAATATTCATTAATTACCTTAATTAAACCAATTATGATTTTCTTAAAATTATATTATTAACAATTTCTAATTACCTCAATGCATTGCATATTTGAATGTCATGTGGAAAACATGTTTTGTTTTAAATCAATGTTATGATATTAGGTTTACAAGGCCGAGTACTCGCTACAAGGTATGTCGTCGTAGGGAGTTTCTTTGACTCCGCCTAGTTATTAAGAATCGATCAAAGGTGGTTAACCTCAGCCAGAATCACATCTTTTTGGTAAACTTGTGCCGATTTTGACTTAAAATCTAAAACATTATTCGTAATTCTATAACATTAAAGAACAAATATCATTTTTTTTAATTAATGATTAGCAATTTTTAGAATAATTTAGCATTTAAAAAATGTATTTCTCTTATTTATATTGATATTCGTATACATTGTTATAAATATTGGTAAACTAATAACATTTGGCGTATATATAATACTCAAAAATTAATTTTCATTATATTTACCATGTCTGAGTACCCCGAGTACACCCAACTCCCCAGTCAGCCGCCTAGGATCCGCCTAGCGACTTTTACAACCATGTTTTATATATATATATATATATATATATATATATATATATATATATTAGATTTGTTTCATATACTATGACATATAATTCATGTTTGATTTCACATATAACTTCTTTCGAATATACATACATTTTTTATTGATATTATATCATTTTTCATCCCGTGTAATACACGAGTTACTAACCTAGTCATACACATATTTCACATCATATCGAATAATTATTAGATATTGCTGGGTTCTACGTCTTTAGGAATTATGACTACTCCGCCATTTTATTCTAAAAACAAAAATAAATAAGTTACCCTGGTAATACCCTCTTCCTTTTTGTCAATAAAAGGGCAGCCTCGGCCTTTCTTCTTCTTCTTCTTCTTCTTCTTCTTCTTCTTCTTCTTCTTCTTCTTCTTCTTCCAGGAGGCTAATGCCTACAATTGTTTAAAAAAATGTTACGTGCTCTAATTATTGTGCCTTTTGTTTAAAAAAACGTCCTCGGCCTTTCTCGGCTCTTCTAGAGTGATATCCTCTTGGAGGATCCATCATTGCTGTAAATACAGTTTGTTTCACCATCTTTGCATGGTGAGGTTCCCGGAACTAAGTTCGGGTTGTTTGCCGAAACAGAACCCGATGATGAAGATGTTGAAGAAGGGGGTGGTGATGACGATGGTGGTGATGATGATGATAGTGATGACGAGTAGGATGTTGAGGAGCCTGATGATGAGGCTATAAAGACTGAGTCCGAGGCTGAGGTTGAGAGAAGAAAGAGAAAGAAAGAAGAGAAGAAAAGGAAGGCGCCTAGTAAGCCTTCTACTAGTGGTTCTTCCCAACAGACAGAAGAGGAAGAAGAACCCGAGCAATCGCTGAAGCGCTTGAGAAAAGTCGGGGGACTCCAAGAAGGCCTCGTCCTTGGTCATCAAACTTTCCACCACAGGGACACAAACCACCACTCCATCTCCACAATCAACTCAACCTGACCCTTACATTGCCTCACCCACTATCTTTTCCCGAACTTTGGCTGCATTAAAAGGAAAACAAACAAAGTTCCTCGACCAAAACCCAAAACAAAGCACACCCCAAGAAAACTCCATGACTCACCTGTAACCTCCCCTGATATCTCTCCCTTATAACAACATGAACCTATCCAAACCTCTTTCCTGGCCAACTTAAATGAACCCTCATCCTAAGACCAACCCGAAACCAAACCACAACACATCTCACCTTCCCAACAGACTTTCTCACCAACACAAACCACTTCACCTTTTAGGTCACCAACTTTTATCTCACTGCTGAGACCTACAACCTTTTGGTCACTAACCTTCACATCCTCAGCTAGTACCCAAACCACATCTATCCCCATATCAACCCAACCTGAAACCTCAACTACAGACTAACCTCAAACCCTACCTTTAGCTTTAACCACTTCCCTCCCTACCCAAACGATAACCTTACCTATACAAACCAATGCCAAACCTACTCAATCCTTCACCCCTCCCACAACTACAAAGTCCCCAATTCTAACCCATACACCCCTATCTGGGGGCAAGTACAGGAAAGCTCCAGTGTACACTAATCCTATCCTCGATAGGATTATTGCACTGGAGGAAACAAACGAAAAGCGAGCCGATC